>NC_057717.1:13262937-13270093 GCF_004010195.1 Chiloscyllium plagiosum
TTTCCTTCATCTGACTCCAAACAATCCCTGTCCAAGCGCTTTTTAATATGCATTTGTGGGACGAAGACATCGCTGGTTGTCCAGTATTGATAGCCCATCCCTATTTGCCTTTGAGAAAGTGATGGTGATCTGCCTTCTTCAATCGCTGCAATCCACTCGCTGTGGGCTGACCAATTGCAGTATTTCAGTCGGGAGGGAATTTCAGGATATTGACCCAACGACTGTGAGGGAACGGCGGTAGTGCCAGAAGCCTGGAGGAGAGCAAATGTTGTCGCCTTGTTCAAGAAGGGGAGTAGATACTACCCTGCAAATTATAGACCAGCGATCTTTATTTCGGTTGTGGGTAGAGTATTGGGCAAGTTTACAAGAGATAGGATTTATCAACATCTCGAGAGGAATACGTTAATTCGGGATAGTCAACCCGATTTTGTGAACTGTAGGTTGTGCCTCACAAAATTATTCAGTTCTTTGAGAAGGTGATCAAACAGCTGATTGAGGGTAAAGTGACTGATGTGGTGTATAAGGATTTCAGTAAGGCGTTTGCTAAGTTTTCCCACGGTAGGCTATTGCACAAAATGCAGAGGCATGGGATTGAGGGCGATTTAGCTGTTTGGATCAGAAATTGGCGAGTTAAAAGAAGACAGAGGGTGGAGATTGATGGGAAATGACTATCCTGGAGTTCAGTTACTAGTGGTGAACCGCAAGAATCTAATTTGGGGCCACTGTTATTTGTCATGTTTATATATGACCGAAATTAGGCGGAGGAGGGTGGCTTCGTAAATTTGCAGATGGCACTAAGGTTGTTGGAGTTGTGGATAGTGCTGACAAATGCTGCAGGTTACACAGGGACATTGACAAGCTGCACAGCTGGGCTCAGAGGTTGCAAGTGGAGATTAATGCGTAAAAGTGTGAGGTGATGCACTTCAGAAGGAGAACAGGAATAAAGAGTACTGGGCGAATGGGAAGATTCATGGTCATGAGGATGACCAGAGAGATCTCGGTGTCTTTATGCATAGATCCCAGAAAGCTGACACTCAGGTTGATAGAGTTGTTAAGAAGGCATACGGTGGGAGGGGGCGGGTGGATTCAAGATGGTGGCAGTTCCGTAGGTCTGTCCTGCTGAGCTGTGCACGAGAACCCAGGCAAAGTGGGGCACTCACTTTGGGAGTAAAGGTAGTAAACTCTCCCTTTATTACCCATTGCGGTCGACATCATTAGATTTTGATGCCCAGAATTGCTGTGTGTGAGTTTAAAATTGTTCGCAAAATGACTAAAATGAAGGGACTGCGAGGAATGCAACAAGCAGGGCACTCTCCTGCAGCAAGGGACACGTCTGCGACTGCATCATCGATCTTAGCGAGCCGTTGTGGGGACTCAACTGCGGAGCAGAGCCTGGCCTTCGTGTTTGTGAAACTCTGAGAGAAGATCGATTCAGCGATGGAGAAGACACGGCACAGCTTTGATTCGATCTCAGTCATGCTGCAGAAGCATGGCCAGGAGATCTGGTTTCGCAGGCAGCACATCATGGAGGTGTAGCAACGGACTGCAGCCACTGAAACCGAGGGGGAATCCTTGGTGTGTCAGGTCCAGGCCCTGGAACAGCAGGTACAGGCTTTGGAAGAGCAGGTCGTTGAGCTCGAAAATCAAGGATGTCGGAAGAACATCAGCCTGGTCAGGCTGCAGGAACAGGAAGAGGGATTCCAGCTGATCAGCTTCTTGGAGCAATGGCTCCCGCAGTTTTAGAAGCTGGGAGTTCAGTTGGGCCGTGTTCGGGTCAGTGGGTCCACCGGTCACAGTGCACAGGCTGGAAACTGACCAGCGCTCCCACTCTGTCCTAGTGTGACACCAGCAGTTACAAGACATAAACAAATGGTGCTGGAAGCTTCTCGAGCACTGCGGAAGGAGCCATAAGCTCTGATATACAAAATATCGCCAATTATGCTTTTCCAAGACTTTTCTGCGATCGTGATTCGCAAAAGGAAATCATTTGAAGAGGTAAAAAGGTGGATTTGGGACTTGAATATTCCGTACTCTGTAAGATATCCAACAATATTACGTTTCAGCCATGGAGGGCCCGTTTTTAATTTTGACTCACCATAAAAAGCAAAGGAATTCCTGGACACCTTATAATAAACTGGCTGACTCAAATAACATGGACAATAATGTTTACTTTTTATCTGTGTTATGCTCTTCGTCCTTTGTATATATATTTGTGGGTGCCCTACTTTTTTTCTTTTTTCTTTCTCTTCTCCCTTCTCGCTCTCCTCCCGTTATCTTGTGTTTTTATTTTTATCATTTCTGAGATTACTTACAGTGTGGAAACAGGCCTTTTGGCCCAACAAGTCCACACCGACCCGTCGAAGCGCACCCACCCAGACCCATTCCCCTACATTTACCCCTGCAGCTAACACTATGAGCAATTTTTCAACCTAACCTGCACATTTTTGGACTGTCGGACTTTTCATTTCTCTCCCTTGATATGGGATGGGGATGTGGTTGGAGAATTGAGGGGTTTTATTTGTTTTTTTTTTTAACCAGGAGTACCGAGGATTAAAGCATGGATATGTCGGGTTGAGTGCCCACTTTTAATTTTCTTGTTATAAGATGCTGTCTGGGTTTGGGGCACAGCTTCAGCTGGAAGGAGCCATGATGGGGTTACTGGGTAGGATAAGCGCACCCTGTGCACAAGAGGAAAAAGTCTCCTTTCATTTGTGTGAGATGTCGGTCTGTTGTAGATGTAGATGTTAGAAATTTTGATCTGGTAGTTTTGAAAGTTGCATTTTCAAATTTATGCAAACTGTTTGCTGTTTTCCCTTGGCACGCTATTAGTGGGGTTCGTCTACCCAGGGGGTCACGTACTATTTCAGATGGCTATGGCTAACCGTTCAGTTAAATGGTGCACCTGGAATGTTAAGGGGAGTCATTCACCAATTAAGAGAAAAAGATGTTTTAAAGCCTGAGAAAATAGAGGGTTGATGTCGCCTTGCTGCAAGAAACACATCTAACCAATCAGGAGCACTTCAAGTTACAGCAGGGAGTATAAAGAAGATTAAAGAACAAAGAAAATTTACATGTTCAGTAACAGGCCCTTCGGTTCTCCAAGCCTGAGCCAATCCAAATCTACTGTCTAAACCTGTCGTTCAATTCCTAAGCATGCGTAGCTCTCTGCTCCTCAGTTGATCATGCATCTGTCCAGGCGCATCTTAAATGAATCTACCGTGCCTGCCTCTAACACCTCTGCTGGCCACACGTTCCAAACGCCCACCACCCTCTGTGGGAAGTACTTGCCACGTGAATCCCCCTTATTGTTTCCAACTCGCACCTTGAAAGCGTGACCTCTCGTTATTGAATCCTTCACCCTGGGAAAAAGCTTGTCTCTTTCCACCCTTTCTATACCCTTCATTATTTTACAAACCTCAATCAGGTCCCCCCTTAATCTCCTTATTTAAAATGAAAATAAACCTAACCTACTCAATCTTTCTTCATAACTAGCACCTTCCATACCAGGCAACATCCTTGTAAACCTTCTCTGCACCCTCTCCAAAGCGTCCACATCCTTTTGGTAATGTGGCGACCAGAACAGCACACAGTATTCTAAATGCGGACGAACCAATGTCTTGTACAATGTTAACATGACTTGTCAGCTCTTATACTCAATACCCCGTCTAATGAATGCAAGCAGACTATATATCTTCTTGACTACTCTATCCACCTGTGTAGCAACCTTCAGGATACAATGGATCTGCATTCCCAGATCTCTATACACATCAACTTTTCCCAAGGCTCTTCCATTCATTGTATAATTCGCTCTAGAATTAGTCTTGCCTAAATGCATCACCTCACAATTGTTTGAATTGAAATCCATCAGCCACTTTTCCACTCAACTCTCCCGTCTATCTATATCCTCCTATATTCTCTGACAGTCCCTTATACTTTCTGCTACTCCACCAATCTTCGTGTCATCTGCAAACTTGCTGATCATACCAACAGTGCCCTCTTCCAGATCATTTCTGTATATTACAAACAACAGTGGGCCCAACACTGACCGCTGTGGAACACCACTGGTCACCATTCTCCATTTTGAGAAACTCCCTTTAACTCCCTCTGTCTCTGCTGCTCAACCAGTTATTTATCCAACTAGCTAGAACATCCTGCACACTTCACTTTCTCCATTTGTCTACCATAGGGAAACTTATCAAACGCCTTACTAAAGTCCATGAATATGACATCAACTACCCTTCCTTCATCAATCAAATTGGTCACTTTCTTAAAGAACTCAATTAAGTTGTTCAGGCACGATCTCCCCTGTACAAACTCACGTTGACTATCACTGATAAGCCCATTGCTTTCTAAATATAAATAGTTCCTATCCCTCAGTACCCTCTCCAGCAACTTTCCCTACCACCCTTCTTGTACAGGGGGAACAACATGATCAAGTCTCCAGTCCTCCAGCACTGATAGAATACAAAGACGAAGGACGTTTAGGAATTTTCCACAACCATCCTCGAAGAAAGTGGAGCTTCGATTTTTGGGACTGAGAGGATACCATTGGAAGTTTGTTCCAAACTTTAGCAGCATCGTGAAACATTCAGCAAATGTGCCAAATGTGTTCAGCACCGCTCTGCCGACCTGAGACTCCACTTTCAAGGAACAATCCACTGCAGCCCTAGGTCCCTTTGTTCCACAACACTCCCCAGGACCTTACCATTAAGTGTATAATTCCTGCCCTGATTTGCCTTTCCAACATGCAAAACCTCGTATTTATCTAAATTAAATTTCATCTCCTACTCCTTGTCTCTTTGTCCCATCTAATTGTGGTCTCGTTGTACTCTGAGATAATCCACTGCACCACCTTTCTGATGTAATCTGTAAACTCACTAACTCTGCCTCCGATGTTCACACCGAAATCCTTAATATCAATGATGAAATGCAGTGAACTCAGTACTGATTCTTGCAACACACTGCAGGCCACAAGCCTCCTAACCGTCTACCTTCAAATCAGTTGTAAATCCAATTGACTAGCTTCCTCTGTATCCCCTGTAACCTAACCTTACTAATCTGCCGACCAACCGGAATGTTATGAACACCTTGCTGATGTCCATATCGACGATATCTACCAAACTGCCTTCATCAATCATCTTTGCCACTTCTTCATAAAACTCAATCAAATTAATGAGACATGATTTCACATGCAACCCTTGCCTTCCCAAATGTATGTAAATCCTGTCGCTCAGAATCCCCTCCAACAACGTATCCACCACAGACATCACGCTCACCGGTCTATAGTTCCCTGGCTTTTGGGTCATTGTTTCATTTTCAAGTCCCACTCCTCCACTGCTCACAACAAATGTTAAATGTAACCAGGTCGGTGATATGGCCGATAATATCGGTCTCAGACTGGGTCAGGGTCAGTTTTAGGAACAAATCAGGCTAGTTTCTTTAATCTGCTAAAACAACACGTTTATGATTCAGAGCAATATTACTCAAGCTAAGATGGCAAGATGAATGGCAAAGTGTTTGGATATTGCCAATATATAATCGATATTTCCCTGTTTAAAACACTGACGCACACACACATGCACAGACAAACCGATTAACAAAATCTCTGCAATTTTAACGTGAAAGAACTTTGTCCAAATATTAGTGTAACTCATGACAAAAGTAAAACTTGATAGATTGTCCAAAATGTTATTCTGCTTCTGAAAATATTCTACTCAGACAAGCTGCTGGCAATGATATTTCACCCTGGAACAGTTGGACTTGGCTGAATTCCCTTCGCATTAGGCAGTGATGAGATTCCAATGAATTCTGGTCAGGAGTCCTCTAGTAGTTAGCACGGTCGCTCAGTTGTTCGGGTCATGGGGTCAATTCCAGCCTTGGATGACTGTATGTGTGGAGTTTGCACATTCTCCTCTTGTTTGTGTGAGCTTCTAATGTGTGCTCCAGTTTCCTACTAGAGCTCAAACTGTGTAGGTTAGGTGGATTGGTCACGCGAAATTGTCCGGAGTGATCGGGGATTTCTCGATTAGGTGCATTCGTCAGATGTAAATGTAGGGGAATTGGCCTGGGAATGTTACTCTTTGGATGGTTGGTATGAACTTGTTAGGCCGAAGGGCCTGTTTCCACACTATAGGAATTCTATAAAAATAAATACGGTCATGATGAATATAGAGCTTTTTTGTTTTGGCTCGCAGACATTGCTGTGATGAGGAACAATGAGGGAGAGAGAGTACAATAGGCCGTTCCTTCTCGGGGACATAACATTTTCTCCCTCACTGAGTTGAATCACACAATAATGTCATCATCTCCCAATCATATGAGATCTCCTTGTACATTGTCTGATCTATGTCTCCATCACATTCCCTGTTCCATGTAGATGCATCATTGCTGATCTCATGCACAGAGCCATACAATTAGCAGAAAATGGTCTCGGTCGATTTGAAGATATGGTTACTTGTCCCTGCGAAATTAAAAAAAATATAATGTTTAATGCATTCAGAATACCTGTGTTAAAATGAATGCATTTTGTAACAAATACAGAATTTGCTGGTAAAGCTCGGTAGGTCTGTCAGTACCCAGATGCCTTTTTACGTGCTGTATTTGTACCAGCCTCCACCACTTCCTCTAGCAGCTCATTCCATACACACACAATCCTCTGTGTGAAAAGGTGCACCTTAGGCTTCTTGAAAATCTTTCCCTCTCACTTTCAACCAATGCCCTCTGGCATTGAACGCCCCTAGCCTGGGGGAAAACCCTGACTACTCACCCTACCCATGACCGTTCTGATTTTATAAACGTTTACTGCTGTGAAATGTGACTCCAATCAACACGAATAGCTGTGCTTTCATTCATCTCGGGCCTAAATTCTGAAATGCAATACTGACACCTCTTCCTTATCTATCAAGTCACAATTCTAAATCCATTTTAGTCAGTCTGTTCAGAAGTATCATGAAACACTTCTGTTGGATTTACACCTAGATCTTTGTGCCCAGAGTAGGGACACTAGCATCACCCGGCAGTACCCATAAAGCGGTAACATATTCTCCTGTGTGTTTGCTCATCAAACATGTGTTTGCTCATCAAGCATGTGTTTGCATGCTGTGACATACCTCTGCAACAGGCAGGACTTGAATTCAGAATTTCTAGATCAGAGCTT
>NC_057717.1:13270196-13277937 GCF_004010195.1 Chiloscyllium plagiosum
TTTGCTGGTAAAGCTCGGTAGGTCTGTCAGTACCCAGATGCCTTTTTACGTGCTGTATTTGTACCAGCCTCCACCACTTCCTCTAGCAGCTCATTCCATACACACACAATCCTCTGTGTGAAAAGGTGCACCTTAGGCTTCTTGAAAATCTTTCCCTCTCACTTTCAACCAATGCCCTCTGGCATTGAACGCCCCTAGCCTGGGGGAAAACCCTGACTACTCACCCTACCCATGACCGTTCTGATTTTATAAACGTTTACTGCTGTGAAATGTGACTCCAATCAACACGAATAGCTGTGCTTTCATTCATCTCGGGCCTAAATTCTGAAATGCAATACTGACACCTCTTCCTTATCTATCAAGTCACAATTCTAAATCCATTTTAGTCAGTCTGTTCAGAAGTATCATGAAACACTTCTGTGGGATTTACACCTAGATCTTTGTGCCCAGAGTAGGGACACTAGCATCACCCGGCAATACCCATAAAGCGGTAACATATTCTCCTGTGTGTTTGCTCATCAAACATGTGTTTGCTCATCAAGCATGTGTTTGCATGCTGTGACATACCTCTGCAACAGGCAGGACTTGAATTCAGAATTTCTAGATCAGAGCTTGGAACACTACCACACACGTTCAGGAACTGGAATCAAATCCAGACCTCTGGCTCAGAGGCAGGAACATTACCCACTACATTACCATGCTCAGATTTTGGGTCATATTTCAAGTGTCAGCTTTCAGCTCGGTGTCGATTTATTATAATCAGGTTACCATTACTGAACTACACAAAACACTTTGTATTGTTAAACTAATGCAAGATATTTGTCTCAACTGTAGGACATTGCGTGCACGTGCTGTGCCATCGAAATTAACTATGAACATCTTTAATTGCTAATACCTGTAATCTACAACATTAAGGACATAAATCATGCAGAAACACTTTGCACAATGAAGGGTCTTAAATTGATATTTATTACTGAACACCAGAGACGGAGAAAGACCATAATTTCTGGTCCCAAAACACCGATCAGTATTCCCCAACTCTCATGTGTCACTGTCCTCTTCCTGAAACCATTAAATGATTACTGTCCAGCCTCTCCTCCCCACTGACTGTGTCTTAAATCTCTCCCTAATACCCCTAACCACACAAGGCAAACCAAGCTAAGGGTCTTTGTGAAAATCAAGGCCGGAGTGTGCAGGCCTCCTGGAGAGGTGGAGGGAATTTTAAGTTGAAGGGGGAGTGTGGGGTAGTGGCAATAACACTCACTGGGCTGAGGAGTGGCAGATGGAGTTTAGTTTGGATTAATGCGAGGTATTGGATTTGATTAATCAAACAAGAGCAGGACCAATACAATTAAAAACAGATAACTCGGCCATCAGGTATAATTTTTTAAAATTTGCATGTCATATAGATAGTGTGGTTATGAAGGTGTTTAACACACTTGTCTTCATAGGACAGACTTTTGAGTGTCGGAATTGGGACGTCATGTTGTGGTTGCACAGAACATTGGTGAGACCTCTTCTGGAATACTGTGTCCAGTCTGGTCACCCTGCCTGCTCATTCCATAGGCACACCACTCTATGGGTGAAAAAGCTGCCCCTGAGGTCACTTTAAATTTTTTCCCCTCTCACCTTAAAACTATTCCAACTAGTTTTGGACTCCCCTACTCTTAGAAAATACCTTGATATCAAATACTTTGATATTACTGACCTTGATATTATTAAACTGGAGAGGATTGAGAAGAGATTAACCTGGATGTTGCTGGAAATGGAGGGATTGAGCGTTAAGGAGAGTTTGGATAGGCTGGGACTTTTTGCACTGGAGAGTATGAGAGTAAGGGGTAATTTTACGAAGGTTTAGAAAATAATGATGGATACAGATAAGCTGAAGGGCTGATGTCTTTTCCCTAGAGTTGGGGATTCAAAACTGAGGGACATTTTAAGGTGCGCGGGAAAAGATTTACAAAAGTCATGAAAGGTAATTATTTAGACTGAACCTGGCTTCTGTGTGGAATGAACTTCCAGAGGAAGTGGTGAAAGCAGGGACAGCTACAGCGGTTAATGGACATTTAGATCAGTACATGGATAAGACATCAATTTGGATGGTGCTGTGAGCAGCTGCCCTCCCCCTCTCCCTGCCCCTCTCTGAATGAATCTCTGTTGCTTTTCACCCTCTGCCAAAGCCTATGCTGTGGCGTGGGGAGGCCAGCAGAGGATGGCATTGCATCAATTTTTGCACCACAGAGACTGCCAAACCTGCCCCACACAGATACACACACAGCACTTGTTAGGACACGACGTGAAACTCATCTGGTAATTTAAACTATGCATATGGCAATGCTCAACTCACCTCGTAAACCGTTAAAATCTGAGTGACAGAAAAGTCCAAAATTCCACTGCTTAAATAAAAACATCAATTTATTTTTTAACTCTGAAAGTGAACATTTTACATCAACTATTCACAACTCTGAGACCCCCAATCTCTTGCTGCCTATTACCCCACTCCAACTCTATAGCAATGTATTATTTCAAAAAGACACTTATTAAAATTACATCAACTTAATTTCAAAACCGCTCAATAGCTGTTGTTTTTGATGTTTTCATTCGGCTATGGATCTCCATGGGTCATCTTCTTTCTTTTTACTGTGAATGTGTTTCATAAGAAAAGGTATCTTTGATACAGATTGTTTTCCAATTTATTGGATCTGTGTCGATGGCATTTGCTGTTTGCAATTTTCAAAATGCCTGCATTCTTAATATCCACAGCATCAGATAATTTTTCGAAAACCATAAATACAAACTTTATTTGGTTTTAGTATCCTGGGGCATAATTTAAACGGATTGGGAAATTTCGAATTGTTGTCCAAAGAGCAACCAACACAGGAATCTATTTCACAGCCAAATGTGACATATTGACACTCTGAGTCTGCAATCCTGTCAAATACACAGGTGATTGGAAGCTCTCAGTTCAGAACAGCATTCCTTCTCTCTTTAAGGTACAGTACATACTTTCAACTTCGTAACATTAATACCATGATGACAATGAAGATAAGCAAAGCCTATCCGGATTTCTCTTACCCCATGCTTTGTCAATGTTTCATTCACTGTATCTGGTATGTGTCAGGATTTTTGTTGGTCTGTTGACAGCACATCATTATTCGACTCCTTCCATGGGAATATTGCAGCATTTCACTTGCTCACACTCGTGTGTGTGTGGCAGGATTTCAGTTGTTTCTTTGGGGCTGTGATACTATGACAATCTCAATGTTTGTAGATGGCACCAAACCTGGAAAAACTCTGAAGTCTATTTAAGACAGTGTGGAACTCTAACAGGACAATTACGCGTTGGTGTTGTTTTCGGGCAGATGGGGATCAATGCAGAGCAGTGTGAAGTGATACACTCTGGTTGGAAGGACATTGAAAGACAAAACAAAACAGGCTGCACCGTTATAAAGGTGCTGCAGGAGCAGAGAGCGTTGCGTGTACGTAAGAACAGATTATTGAAGATGTCAAGACAAGTGGGAGAGCAGTAACCATCACAGATTAGTTTCAGTGTCTGATCGGTTTACAGGGGGAGGTGTAGGAGGGAGTCTCCATTCTCCCTTCCTGGGAGGTGAGGGAGACGATGTGTTGTGAGCCCACCCTCCTGCCCACCGAGACCGTGGGGATCCCATTTGTACCAGTTCGACACAAAAGGGAGATGGCATCAGGGCCACGGCTTCAAAGTTGTGCCGGGGGTAAACGGAGCTGCCAGTGGGTTTAAAGTGAGAATTGCCCTTCACTGAACGTTGCTCCGTAATCGGTCGGTGGGACGTAGATGTCTCAGAATGTCCACAAGAGGCGTCCCGGTCCTCTCCGGCTCCTACCAGTGTCCTCCCCACATGGCGGGGGGAGGGGAGTGAGGGAACGGATATCGGGCACTCCATTAACTGGCTTGGCCCTTTATGTCATATTCCAGGCTGCTTCCCCTGGAACTGGAGCAAGGGAGGGATGGAGGGTGGGAGTGGTGGCCGTGCTGTTACAGCAGTTGTAGGTGGGGGTGGGTGGAGATTTGGTGAGGTGTCCGGAGGGAATCAGTCCACAATGTTGTATCCAGGCAGTGTTATTGGTGTGGGAGGTAAAGTGGAGGGAGAGAGGGAGAGAGAGTCTGGGGGGAGAGAGAGAGAGAGGGAAGGAGGTGTTAGCGAGGGGAGGGAGAGAGAGAGAGAGAGAGAGAGACAGACAGAGAGTCAGAGACAGAGACAGAGAGAAGGTGCTGCATGCAGTAGTGAATGTGATGGACCATGAGCCTTGTTCTGTGGTCGGTGCTTTAACAGATATACAGTGAGTGTGAGGGAGCAGAGAGAATACGGTGACCCTAATCCTGACAGAACTGGGAAGGATGCTTGTGCTGTATTGCTGGGCATTTTTCCATACCGCAGATACTGTACTAAACTGGGTGGGGAGCTCAGACCATGCTCGATGGGTCTGGTGGTGTGCCACCCTTTGGAGAGAGAATGGTCCCCCTCTGTACCAGGACGTCCGTGTCCATGTCGACAAACCGTGGTGTAATTGCCCCTTATCTGCCATGCTCGGAGTAAACTGTGCAGGGCAGCTCCGAACGAAGAAAGCTCAACTGTGTGTCCATTGGCCTTTTAAAGATGGCACCTGTGTCAGGAATCACGGAATATCCAGGTACATCCTGGTGAATACCTCCAGCCATGACAGTGGGAGAATCGCGCTGGTATTGAATGAGGGGCACCATGGGGTGCAGTGGGTAGTTAATGTGGTGAGTCCAATAAGATAGCACGAGGAAACTAGCTCAGCCTTGTGCGGACAATCTTTCTGTCACACTCAATGCAAATGGCACTGAGACAAATTATTGTTAGAAACTGCCCAATGAGTCATAGATTGTGTTGAAACCAATTCCAGTTAAAAAGATGCAGAAAAAATGCTCATCTGACTTCACACCAATATCCCTTTTTTCCCATATTTCCTGGGAAGATTGGTTCATGCTACATGATGCTATCGAAGTGTCTACATTTCAGCATTCTGAAACCTCGGAACACATCTTTCCATGACACTGTCCCTCAGACTCCCCCTTTCTGTCTATACCCAAACACTCCTCCTATTTAAACTGATTCCCCCGCCATCTCTCTCTGGCAGTGATATTCACGCCCACAGCACCCCCTTGTCACGGCACAATTGATATACGGAGCTGTAAATGGGTGGGAACTGTACATCCTATCACTTCCAGCATGGGCTGCTAATTTCCCCGCGCTCGGCAGTGATCTAACACAGTGTTACTGAGCAATACACTGGGGTTGGGTACACAGTCCAACATGCTGGCAGACTAAATACTCCTGGTTTACAGATCAATGCACTGGGGTGGTGTGCACAGTCCTACATGCTGGGAGGGTAACTGCTCCTGGGTTACACATCAATGCACTGGGATGGGGTACACAGTCCTACATGCTGGGAGGGTAACTGCTCCTTGTTTACAGATCAATGCACTGGGGTGGTGTACACGGTCCTACATGCTGAGAGGCAACTGCTCCTGGTTTACAGATCAATGCACTTAGGTGGTTGAAACAGCTCTACATGCTGAGAGGATAACTGCTCCTGGTTTATAGATCAATGCACTAGGGTAGGGTACACAGTCCTACATGCTGGGAGGGTAACTGCTCCTGGTTTATAGATCAATGCACTGGGGTAGGGTACACAGTCCAACATGCTGGGAGGGTAACTGCTCCTGTGTTACACATCAATGCACTGGGATGGGGTACGCAGTCATACATGCTGAGAGGGTAACTGCTCCTGGTTTACAGATAAATGCACTGGGGTGGTGTACACCGTCCTACATGCTGTGAGGGTAACTGCGCCTGGTTTACAGATTAATTCACGGGTGGCCGCTGTACAGGTCGCTGTGCTGGTCAGACTATCTGGTTGAGGTTTATAGATAATGCAATGATGTGGTTTGTTTAGCTCCTTATGCTGGACGTATATTTGTTCCAGTGTTTACACGTTCGTGCCCTGCTGTGGTCTGCACAGCTCTCTGTGCTGGACAGATATATGGTCTGAGTTTATAGATCAATGCCCTGATCCGATCTGTGCAGTGTTCCACTCTGGACAGATTGCTGGATTGTATTCACCAGTGAAATGAATGAATCTGGATCCGATTGCTGGGTTGTACTGAGCAGTACACTGGCGTGGTCTGCACAGTTTTCCACGGTGAACAAATATCTTCTCAGGCTTTATGGTGTCTGGGCTAGTTCTGTAATATGGATTGAGCATGTAGTATATCTAACCATTTAAGCTGATCTGGCAATGCCTTTATTTCCCATTCCTGTGATTGGACCCTCCGTCTCTCACCCCATTAATGTTACAGTGTGCCCAGTCACAGCACATCATGTGGATGGATCGGGGGTGGGAAAGGTGATAAACAGGTCAAGGGCTTTCCCGGAACGTTCTGACCCCGACATTCTATAACTGCCATTCCCCGGAACGTTTTGTCCCCGACATTCTATAATGATATTCCCCAGAACGTTCTGTCCCTGCCATTCTATAACTGACATTCCCCGGAAAGTTCTGTCCCTGCCATTCTATAACTGACACTCACCGGAACGTTCTGTCCCTGACATTCTATAACTGACATTCCCTGGAACGTTCTGTCCCTGACATTCTATAACTGACATTCCCCGGAACGTTCTGTCCCCAACATTCTATAACTGACATTCACTGGAACGTTCTGTCCCCGACATTCTATAACTGACATTCCCCGGAACGTTCTGTCCCTGACATTATATACTTGCCATTCCCCGGAACGTTCTGTCCCTGACATTGTTGGTGAACCGCCGGACGTCAGTGAGTTGAACAAAAGATAAGATCCCAAGGGAAGGAACTCCGTTCCAGGGAGAAAGAGACCCTGTTCCGAAGACCCCTCATGCCTTTGTTTCCCTGCGTTTTCCTTGCGTTTACTTTTCTTCATGACACAGGATCGACCACCATTTAGACCAAAAGACAGAAATTCCCAAACTCAGTTTGTCTTCAGTAAACTGGGAGAGAATCCTTCAGGACAGCAACGTTTCCACCCTCCGTATTAGCAACTGGGAAGGAGTGACCTGTGTCTGCTCTCGAGTTATCGAGTGTGTGGGAATGTTCCAGAAACCATCTCTCCTTATGGATGTGACTCCGTGTTTTTGGGGAGGGAGGGTTTCTTGTGGTTTATGCCATATTTTTGTCAGTAATTCAGACCTTCCGATTTGTTATTCCTGCTCCAATTATTTTAATAAGTCCCTGAATACAGGGGCACATTTGAAAATCTCACTGGCTCCCCGATCAAACTGGTCCCTTTGCCTCCAGGCTGATGGATAATGGGTTTGTTTTCCTTCCTCACAGTTAACGTAGTGACCATCTACGTCCTGCTTTATAAAGATTGTGGATTGTCTCCATGTGTCAGATGTTACCTGGGGGCCATGGCAGCGGCGGATCTCCTGGTCATTATCCTCGACCTGACACTGAGACACATTCCCATTGTTTATGAGGAACAGTTTTATTTCCTGAAGTACTCCATCCCAGTGTGTAATATCCACGCCGTCCTGCTTTATGCAGCCACTGACTGCTCTGTCTGGTTCACCGTTACTTTCACCTTTGATCGGTTTGTGGCCATTTGTTGCCAGAAGCTGAAAAGTAAATATTGCAGTGAGAAAACGGCGGCTGTGGTTGTGGGAGCAGTGACTGTGCTGAGTTGTTTAAAGAACCTTTC
>NC_057717.1:13278437-13294540 GCF_004010195.1 Chiloscyllium plagiosum
TTAGGGAAAAAGTGAGGACTGCAGATGTTTGAGATCTGAATCACAAGGTGTAGTTCTGGAAAAGCAGTCGGTCAGGCAGAGTCCAAGGAACAGGAGAGGCGATCATTCGAGCATAAGATTTTCATTATAGAATGATGGCGACATTCCTGATGAAGAGCTTATTCTCGAAGCATCGACTTTCCTGCTTCTCGGATGCTGGCTGATCTGCTGTGTTTTTCCAGCAACACACTTTTTGACTGAGGTTAATAGGTTAGTTAAGAAGGCAGAGGGAACCGGAGACAAAACCTTAATTCACCAACATATACGTTCTCAGAGTTATACAAGTCTATGGTTAGGCCAAGATGGAATACTTTGTGCTGTTCTAGGAACATTATTACAGGAAAAATGTGATTGCACTGGAGGGGTGCAGAGGAGATTCACCAGGATGTTCCCCGGGATGGAGCATATCAGCTATGGAGAGAGGCTGGGTAAGCTGGGCATGTTTACTTTGGAGCAGAGAAGACTGAGGGAGAGGTGATTCAGAAGGATAAGATTACGAAGGAGATTTTCAGAAAGATTTTTGCTGAAGTCCCAAGCCCAGTATGCAAAATAAAATCTTCTGGGATTGTGGCGAATATTTGGACATGATTTCAGAATGGGATAGCTGGCAGGAAAGAGTAAGTAATAGTTTTTTTTAAAATTTTGATTTTATGATCAGTTGTATTTATAGGATGAATACAACAAAATACAGCGAAAAACTTTCATGTGTTGCCACACAGTGGTGCCATTTGAATAATTGAAGAAAATGGAATAAACAGAGGATACAGCTTGAAGAGAGTTAATAGGTCGTGATCCAGCTCCTCACCATAGACCACTCCTGCAACGTAATCCCTCCATGACAGCTACATTGCCATCTACATCAGACCCCAGTAATATTGAAGATGCTGATTATCAGGTACCATCTTTGCCACTGGGCAGATACTCCTCCATCACCGGCTCATTGCCCCCCTGTGCCAGACCATTCCAATGTCAGAGACATGTCTCTTACTGCTATACCCACCTTACCGTTGTTACCATGATGGCCTTCCAGTATACACTTCATCACCACCAGTGCAGGACCCAATCAGCAACAAGTCTCCAATCCTCAGACATTACCTTTTGCTGCTGGGTCCTATCTCATCCACGTTGCCTCTGCGGATGTAGCAGCTGCCAATATCAGGTCCTGTGCTTGCTCCGGAGAATTAAGTCAGCACTCACTCTCCTCCGCACTGGGCTCAGCTTGAGGTTCAAACCCTGGGTCCAACTTGAGGCCAGTAAATTACAGAGACAAAAGTGGGGGAGCAAATAAGAAAAAGGAAGCAGGTCAGAGTGTACAAGCTCCAGCAAACCAGCACTTGGCCCGGAAACATCGGAATAAAAGGATTCTTTTATTGGAGATGAAGGTTCGTGGCGTATCTCAGGAATATGTTGTTGGGTCCCAGCTCTTCGTAAACATCTCAAACATTTGGTTGGCGGAATCAATTGCAATATATTTCAGCTTGCTGTAGGAGAAATATGATGAGGAGATTCTCGGCCGTGATGAGAATGCGGGAGGCTCACTGTGTTGAATGACTTCCTCCTTTCCCGATGTTTCTGTGCAGTCTGTGGGAAAGCTCTGTCCATGTTGTAACAAGCTCTCATATGTTAGGAAGGATGTCACTAAAGGGTCGACAGGACTGTGTTTCCCGTTCCCTTTTCTGATAACGAGGCTGGTGCCGGCTGTTCTATCTGGGATATCCTTTAATACCTCGGAGCCGTTTGAGACAATTGAGTGACTTGCTTGGCTTTTTCAGAGACCATTAAAGAGTTTATCACATGGTTGTGCGTCTGGAGTCACTTTGAGGCCAGACCAGGAAAGCACAGGAGATTCACTTCCTGAAAGTACATTGGGGAAGCAAATTGATGTTTACAATCGACATTGGCTTCAAGGTCACTGTTACTGACACCAAATTTTAGATCTCGATATTTCATTAATTGTTTTTAACTTCCACTGGTTGACAGAGAATTAACCCAGTCTGGAATAGTAATCCAGTGACATTTCCACAACAGCACCATCTCCACATGGGGACCTACCGGATACCACACTGTGCAGGCAATTTTTGTGCTGTCTGACAGCTCTGTCAAAAAGAACGCCCACCAATTTGATTGTCGTGATGGAATTGAGGGGCTAATATTGGTCATACTGTAATTATTTTCCTCTTAAGGGACTTGTCATAGTAATTTTCCACATTGCCAAATAGATGTCAGAATCGGAAATGAAATGAAACAGCTTCCCCAGGGACAGGGTTTTTTATACATTGCCTGTATCGTATCTACTGTGTTCAGGTGTTTCTTCATGTCACATGGAGCGAATCAAATCTATGATTCTTTGAGCACCCTGACGAGATGAGTTGAATCATAAACTCAACACTTCTGGCTGAGTATAATGTAGATACGAATCCTTGTCTATTGCACTGACGTGCAGGGCTGTTTCATTATTTAGGATGGGGACGTGTGCATGACCTTCGAGGAGAAAGTGAGGTCTGCAGATGCTGCAGATCAGAGCTGAAAATGTGTTGCTGGAACAGCGCAGCAGGTCAGGCAGCATCCAGGGATCAGGAGAATTGACGTTTCGGGCATAAGCCCTTCTTCAGGAAAGGGCTTCCTGAAGAAGGCCTAATGCCCGAAACGTCGATTCCCCTGATCCCTGGATGCTGCCTGACCTGCTGCGCTGTTCCAGCAACACATTTTCAGCTCAGATATGTGTATGACCCTATCTTGCAATGAGCTGATTAATCCATTTATGACTGAGTGTGGCAGGACTGCTGAGCTTCCATCTGATCTGCTATTCTTGGGATCATTGCGCCCTTTCTATCAGATGTTAGTTCTGCTGTTTGGAGTGTAACCAGTCAAGTGTGGTATCTTTAACGGGTTGTCATCATTTTTAGGTACACATGGTTCACACCCTGGCATGTTTACCCACACCCGTCACTGAACTGTAGATCAGCTTGATGGTAATGTTAGACTGAGGGATTAGCCGGGTCAAAAAGTTACAGATTATATTTAATTATAATTCTGCTTCTGCTGTTGCTGTGGTCTACAGCACCACACGGAATACACGATTTGAGCTGCAATAACTCTAATACATTTCTGCTGCCTGTTCCCCAGTTCATACCGAGACCCATTCACCCATCAGCCATGTACACAGTGACCTACTTGGTTTCTGACGTAGTACACGTCCAATTTTATATTGTCATTCCACTGAGGGTTTCTCCATGGTGTCACACTTACAGTTTGTCTCATTCCCCAACACACTTTAATATATTCATCTGAATCTTTTCCCTTTCTGTGTTGAGAGTCAATACATGCCCCGTCGTTTCTCCCCGACTAAGAGTAAGAGCTCTATAGTTTCAATAATGCCTGCCTTACTTAGTTTTAGAACCAATGAATTTGCACATCTTGTGTTATCTTTCACTTCTCAGTATATGGCGTTCCAGTTTGAACAGGGGGGTTGAGCAACGTTGAGATACATCTTTGAAACGTGTTGAAAAACAGAAATTGCTGGGGACGTTAAGCAGGTCTGGCAGCATCTGTGGAGTGAAAGTAGAGTGAATAATTGGTTCCAGCGATCTTTCTTCAAGGCTCACAGATTTTTTTTTGTTCTGGTTTCAGATTTCCGGTATCCACAGATATTTGTTTCATTGAAAATGTGTTTTGTTCATTTCTGGAGAAACACAGCAGATCTGCAGCATGTATGGAGACAGACAAACAAAGTTAGCGTTTCAAGTCCAGTGTGACACTTCTTCAGAACAGAAAAGGATTGGAAACTTTTTTTTTAATCCCTTGCCAGAGGTCGAGGAGGGGTGATGGGAAACAGACGGTGTGGAGGCGCAATGCCACTGACGAATGGACTTTTTGTTTGTGGTAAAAGAGAATCAAATGTAAAATGAGTACAAATTAGATAGTAAAGGGGGGAATTGGGTTCCTTAATTGAGTGCAACATAAACGATTCACAAACAGGGCAAGTTCATTGTGAGAACAGGAGAAGGAATGTATGAAGATTGAAGAACAGCCATAGTGGCGTCAGGCTGTGAAGTTATGGAATTAAATATTAACTCTTACAGGCTGTAACGTAACAAAGTGTAAAGTGAGGTGTTATTCGAGCTTGAGTTGTGCTTCATTGGAACATTGCAGCAGCCCAGGACTGAAATGTTAGCATGAGAGCAAGGTAGATTATTCAAATGGGAAACAATGAGAGGGTCAGGGCTCTTCCTACAGACAGAGTGGGAGTGTTCCTCAATGCAATCTCTGTTTGGTCTGCCCAGTGTAAAGGAGACTGCATTGTGAACAAGTGAAGTACAAGTGAAATGCTTCTTCATCTGGAAGGTGTGTGTTGGGTTGTTAAGAAATGAGGAATGAGTCAGTGATCTTTTCATAAGTCCAAATATTTTTCTTCTTATATGTAGACTACGTAGTTCCACAACTTATAGATAGTTAATACTACATGTGCGTCAGGCCAGAGTTAATAAAATTGGAGCTGGAGAAACACAGCGGACCAGACAGAATCAGAGGAGAAACAAAGGCAATATTTTGAGCTTGGACCTTTCGTCAGGACTGGTGAGGGGAAGGGGAGCCCAGAAATGGAGTGATGGGACATGGAAGGGTGAAGGGTCGGCCTGGTGATGGTGAAATTATGCAGGTATGAGGTTACTGTCAATGGTCAGTGGGAAGGGTGGAGCAGATATGTGAGTGAGAAGATGGACAGGTGGGTCTGGTCAAGAAGAAGGGACATGGGATAAGGCTGAGGACGGAGGGATTTTGATGTTGCTCCTGTCAATATTGAGGCCATTGGGCTATCAGCTCCAAAAGTAAAATCTCAGGTGCTGTTCCTCTGACAGTGGACAGGCTAAGGATGGGCATGTCCCCGGACGAGTTGAATGGGGAATTAAAATGAATGGTAACTGGAAAGTCGGGTTGGTTCTTGCGTGCAGAGCAATGATGCTCCATACAGCGCCTGATCCTGCACCAGCAAACACGACTCCAACTCTCGATGCGATCTCCTCTCTGTCAGGCAGACCAAAGGGAGACTTAGGAACATATTCTTGGAGCATCTGCTCTTTGCACGCTTTAACCAACCCAACATTCTAATTGCCACGCATTTCAATACACCCGCACACCCACCTCACTTCAGCACATTCGACCACAAGTCCATTCTTGGCCTCCTCTACTGTCAGAGTGAGGCCAAACAGAAACTGGGGAACACAACCTAATCTTTCAGCTGAAGAGCTTACAGTTCAATGGTCTCAATATTGACTTCACTGGCTTCAAAGTCTCTCCACCCACAGCCTTATCCCATGTTCCTCTTCCCTGACCTGGCCTAAGCTGTCCATCTTCTCATGTGTATATCTGCTGGAACCTTCCCACTGACCAATCACAATATCCCCCTGCTTTCATTCCGTATCGGCATCCACCTACTCTTACCCCAGCTCCACTCCCCTCCCTCGATTTAATTCCCGGCCCAATTCTGATGAAGTCTTTCAGCCTGAAACGTTGACTTTCCTGTTCGTAGGATGATGTCTGACCTGCTGTGCCTTTTCAGCTTCATATATATTGGCTACAAAGTTGCACGTTGAGACCTCCGCAGCAACAGATTGTATTGTGCTTTTTATACATTTTTAAAATCTGTTTACTGCCAAGCTTATTTCAACATTCTCACTATGGGGTCAAGGAAACAGTCTCTTTGTCACTAATGTTCCTGTCTCCTTTGTTTTAACCATACTTTCAAGTCTTCTGTTCGCAATAGCATTGTAAATTTAACTCTTTTTAGATTAGATTAGATTACTTACAGTGTGGAAACAGGCCATTCGGCCCAACAAGTCCACACCGACCCGCCGAAGCGCAACCCACCCAGACCCAATCCCCTATATGTACCCCTTCAACTAACACTACTGGCAATTTTAGCATGGCCAATTCACCTAACCTGCACATTTTTGGACTGTGGGAGGAAACCGGAGCAGACACGGGGAGAATGTGCAACCTCCACACAGACAATTGCCTGAGGTGGGAATTGAACTCGGGTCTCTGGCGCTGTGAGGCAGCTGTGCTAACCACTGCGCCACCGTGCTGCCCTTTGCCACCGTGCTGCCCTTGTTATGCTGTCGCTTAATCACACCACGTCCAATATACTTCACAACTTCCTTGTTCTTATACTCCACACATCTATTCACAAATCTAAAGATCCATTAAATCCTTCAAAACAACAGTTTCAACTTGCCTGGCCATTTATAATTTCCTGACTTCTGTATCCCTCTCTCCTTAAACGGGGAAGTTACATTTACCAGTTCTGCCTCCCGCCACAGTTTCCTGAAAAATCGCGAACATTGCCTTCACATTCACCTTCGATGTCTCTTTAGAACTACGGTGTGTTGTCCAACTGGTCTCACTGATTGATATAACTTCACCTTTCCCAGCACCTTCTCCTTACTGGTGGTCACTATACTCAACTCTAACCCCTGACTGTCTTGAAGTTCTGGCATTTTGCTGGTGTCTTCCACCGTGAAGAACGTTGAAAAGTTTAAATTCTTCTGCCACTCCATTGCTTCCCAAAACTATTCAAGCTTCATTTTCCAACATTCCTTTGTTTGTTCTTTACTCCCTGTCTTCCTTGTTATATATCTAAAAATCTCTTTTCAATGTTCTTTTACATGATTAACAAGCGTAATATCAGATTTCACCCTCTCCTCCCATTTTCTGTTATTAGTTATCCGTGCTGGAATTTGTAGGCTTCGTAATCGTCTAGATTCCCAATAGTCTTCACCACATTGTGCACATTTCCTTTTGTTTTATGCTACCCCTGAGTTCGTTATCATTCATGGCTGCCTTGTCTTCTGCTGAATATCTTTCTTCTGACTTGGCATGAATTTCTGATGTGGTGCTGAATTATCTCCAAAAACTACTGCCATTGCTGCTTCACCATCTGCCCGTGCTCAGCTCCCCTTCCAACTAGCTGTGACCAACTCCTCCCTCATGTCTTCTTAGTTACATTACTCAATTATTAGCCATCTCATCCAAACGTGAGCAATAGATGTAAACTGAAGGAGAGAGGTTTGAGTCAGGGGGCACAAAGAAAGACTGGAGGATTTATTAACTAGATGGAAAGCCAGAGAGCGAAAGAGAGATAGAGAATATTGACGTGTAGATGTAAAAAATAGAGAAGTCTACATGACTGATAGAAGTAGATGTACTTCCGTATTTGGTTTGACAATTCCTGTGTGCTGTTATCTTTTGTACAGTGTATGTGTAACAGATTAATATGTTGAAATCCTGGATTTGATGCCAGAACTTTTATCTCCATCAATATGACAGGCACCAGCTGTTGACAGAACTCAGTATATGTTTTCTGGTAGACAATGGATTAACTGAAACATGTTGGAACACCAGAAGCAGGAATTTATGACATCCATCCGATAAGAATGAGAGATTAGATCAGGGAATGCCAGAAAGGGGCAGCAGACAGAGGGTGCGTTGAGAGAAGGGGAACATAACATCTCAGCTGAAAATTAAATGATGTATTAATGTTTTATAAATTTTATGCATCACATACATCATGTTTGTTAACTATGTCTCTTGTTCATTATGAATATGCTGCACACATATGAACAATCTTATCTATCTGCACACACACACACTCACACACACACAGACACACACACACTCTCACACAGACACACACACAGATCAATCATTGTTCAACCAATCTATTTCAAATGATTTTGTTTTATTTACATTGTCACTTGCCCTTCGTTCTTCCTAATATATTCTGTTTCTTTCACTGCATTTTATTTTATTCTGTCTGTCAAGAAGACATTGGGGCTGGGGGGATGTCACTTTACTCTTCACCAGTCTCCACAGCCACTGTCTTCTATTATTTTCTGTTTCTTAATATATGAAAAATACGCAGTGTGTCTGACCCTTGAATTCCCACAAACAGGTCAATTTTAAACAGAACGTTTACTTTAGCGCTAAGGCGACAAAAAATCTAAAAAAAGATAAGGCATGCAAACTGTGCAATAAGATGTTTGCATGTTTACAAACAGATTATAGAATTGAATTGTGTAAACGATAAACAATTAACTGGTAAGACCTGCGAGAGTAAAATCCAGAGAAATCCGTATTTCTTGTGTGTGTTCAGGGCAGTTATACCCAGAGACAGTTTTTATATTGGAAGTTGTTGTGGTGGAGGAGACTTCAGTGCAGTAACAACATCTCGATTGGCGCTGTGTACTAATGATTATTCAGGCAGGTTACTATCCAATCCTCGCTATTGTTGGTGTTCATGGTGAGTCTCTCTCTGCCCATTTACTAATTCTCTAACCCGTTGTGAATGTCATCGTTTTCTCTGCAATGTATGATTGGCAAAGATCCAAACTATTGTCTTCGCTTTCAATCACATACTCCATTTCTATACCATTAATTTCATATCCCTCGCTTACAAACATCTGAGGAGAAACGAAAGTGTTCATAACCACGATGACCCCATTTTATCCTGAACTGATTTATATCTCAATATTCCATCTACCACAAATCCTATCCACTCACACCTTGACAATATGCCCAGTCTTCACTTCTGCCTCAACACTGTTTATGAATAAACCATCATTCACACCTTTCCAATTACAATTCTCTTCTGGCAACTCTTCTCGTTACATATATTTTGATCACAAACTTTTTCTTACCTCGACCTGGACCTATGCCAGGTGCAAAGTGTGAAGTCAGTTCGACTCTGAAATGAGTTTCAGCATAATCTGTAACCTCACACGAGAGAGAGGACTATGCTGTCAGTGACCAGGAAGTGACACTTTCATTGAACTGTCTTGATTCTAGAACTTTCTGAGCAGAAGTGGGTATCACGCTATCATCTTTCAATTGCAGTACTCCGATGTATTCACACAGTGACGGAATCCATCTCTGCCTCCTGCTGAGGATAATACCTTTGTGCTGTCTCAACCGAATATCTTCCATAAATACTATGAGGCAGATTGACTGGTGAAAATAAGAACATGATTAGAATTAATAAAGTGAACTTACTCAAAAACTAATTGAATTGAAGGTTGGCAAGTTACTGCACTAAATGAGTACCATCCCAGAGTTTTCAGGGAAGTGGCAATACAGCTAGTGAAAGAATTATAGAGCCATACAGGACAGAAACAGAGCCTTCGATCCAACCAGGCCAGGCTGACTATTCCAATTCCAAACTAACTTAGTCCCACCTGCCCGCACTTGGCCCATATCCCTCCAAACCTTTCCTATTCATGTACTTATCCAAATGTCTTTTAAACGTTGTAACAAGAAAGAAGTATTGATTACCCTACAAATTTCTTTAGATTCCTGAAATTCTCGTTCCTGCAGACTGGAAAGTAGTTATTGTAATCCTAAATATTTAAAACCGGAGTAGGAGGGAAACCAAAAAAATGGGTACCTTGATGTCAGTCTGAGGAAAATATTAGAACCTTTTATGAGAAATTTTATAACTCGACATTAGGGAAATCACGGTGTGACTTGGCAGAGTCAGCTCAGATTTAGAAACCGGAAATCATCGTTTAGAAACCTGTGGAGTTTGTGTTAGTTGATGCATCCGGAAAAGAGAACCAGTGGAAGTGGTGTATTTGAATTTGCAGAATACGTTTTTGCATTTTTGCTAACAAGTGAGCAAAGAAAGTTAGAGTACATTGATAAGTTGCAGGCGGGGTGATCAGGATATCCCACATGGATTGAGAATTGGTCAATGGAAGCAATACAGAGCTTCTTGTACTTTTATGGATTGAAGGCAGTTACTCATAGGATATCACAAGTTTCAGTTTTTGAACCACAACAATTTGCAAGGCATAGAAATGATTTCGATGTGAGAAATAAACAGCATGCATCTAATTTTGTATTGATTAAATGGTACAAGTTTGAAAAGTGCTGTTTTTCAAAATAACCTGTATGTCCTTGATCACGAGTCACCAAAAATAGCACATCAAGGCCGTAAGTATTAAGCATCTTATATGGTATGCTGCCCTTCATTGTAATATGATTCAAATGCATTAGTAAAGCCGTCTTCCTGTATTTGTAGGGCCTTGATGAAAGAGTATTTGGGGCAATGTGAACAGGTATGATCTCCTTTGTAAGGCATGATCTTATTAATACGGACACAGCTCAAACAAGTATTACCACTCTAATCCATGAGCTGAACACACCCCGATGAGACAGTGATGGAACTAAATATTTAATCTGTAGCGCTATGTGACCAGGAGGGATGATTACCTTGAAACGTGAGACTTAGCGAGGATCACATATTTCTAAAAGAGACACTGTCGGGTGAGAAATAATTAATTTATTAGATTTATTGTCACATGTGCCTAATTCCAGTGAAAAGCTTTATTTGCGAGAAGTACAGGCAGATGCCAGTAAGCAAGGACTCAAATATCATAGGGTGAAAAATAAACTTGGATAGAGTAAGACATACAGGATACACTGAGCAGGACATTCAAAAACCCAATCAATATGAACAAGATGAGCATTATTTTGGAGTTACATAGTCCATTCATCAGACTTATATAGTATTCCTAATATTTAAATGCCACAATGAACTCTCCCCACATTAATGTGCCGTCGGGATGAGATCCTACAAGAAGAATTTAGGGAGTTAGAAACCAGGTTATAAAATTAGGACCTCAGAAGTCGTAATCTCAAGATTGCTACCAGTGTCACGTGGTAGTCATAATAGGAATGATCGAATAATCAGGAAGAATGCTTGGCTTGAGAGATGGTGCAGGAGGGAAGGGTTCTAATCTTTGGGATATTGGGACCAGTTCTGGGGGAGGTGGGATTTTTGCAAATTGGACGGTCTAGGTCTGGGTAGGACTGGCGCCAATGTCCGATGGAGTGCATTTGCTAACGCTGCTGGGGATGGTTTAAACTAATGTGGCAGGGGATCGGGAAACAAATGAGGAGGTAGATGGACAGAAAGGAGGTAGTAACTAAAGCCTAAGTAACTAGATAATGAAATCAGGTTGACTGAGGGGAAGAGAAGGCAGGAAGTGGAGAATGAACACCGATGGACTTGTAGTTTTAATGCAAGTAGGTAAGGCAGATAAACTTAGGTATTGGAATAATAACTGTGAATATAATGTTATTGCCATTACTGCGACTTGGTTGAGGGAAGGGTGTGATTGGCAACTCAATATCCCAGGATGTCACTGCTTCAGGCGGGATGGAGAGGGAGGTGAAAGGTGTGGAGAAGAAGCATTAATGGTCAAAGAAATATTCCAAGTCGGGAAGCGGCAATATTGGACCTGGTGGGAAATGAGCCCGCCCATGCGGTTAAAGTTTCAGTGCGGGATTAATTTGGGAATAATGATCACAATCCCAATACTTTTACAACAGTCATGGCAAAAGGTGAAAGTGGTCCTAAATGAAGAGTGCTAGACTGGGGGAAGGTCAACTATAGCAAAATTCGGCAGGAGCTGGGGAACGTAGATTGGGAACAGCTGGATCAAGGGAAATCCACATTTGATATGTGGGAGGCTTTTGAAGAGAGGTTAATTAGAGTCCAGGAGAGATATGTACCTGTGAAAATGATGGATAGAAGTGGCAAGGTTAGGAAACCATGGATGACAAGTGATAAAGTGAGACGAGCTAAGAGGAAAAAGGATGTGTACATAATGTCTAGGCGAATGAATATAGAGGATGCCTTGGAAGAATATTGTGAATGTAGGACCAATCTGAAATGAGGAATTAAGAAGACTAAAAGGGGTCATGACATATCCTTAGAGAGCAGAATTAAGGAAAACCTCAAAGCTTTTTGTTCATATATAACGAGCAAGAGGGTAACTAGAGAAAGTGTGGACCCACTCAAAGATAAAGCTGGATAGATAAGTTTGGAGGCAGAGAAAATGGGTGAGATTCTTAATGAGTACATTGCATTGGCATTCACCAAGGAGAGGGGCAGGGTGGATGGTGAGATTAGGGATAGATCTTTGATTACTTTCGGTCAAGTCTGCGTAAGGAGTGAAGAAGAGTTTGATTTCCAAAAGGCATTATGAAGCACAAGTCCCCAGGTCTGGATGGGATCTATCCCAAGTTATTGAGGGAAGCAAGAGAGGAAATAGCTGGAACTTTAACAGATATTTTTCCAGCATCTGTGAACACGGGGAGGTCCCTGGGGAATGGAGAATTGCTATTGGTGTCTCCTTGTTTAAGGAATATCCAGGGGTGTGCAGTGAGAGAGGGACTCACTGAAATCTTTGTAGAGAGAGGAAGAGAGCTTCTTCAAGGAAGGCATCCTTGCAAAAGGATTCATAGTAGGTTAAAATCAACTAGGAGAAAGTGAGGACTGCAGATGCTGGCGATCAGAGCTGAAAAAATGTGTTGCTGGAAAAGCGCAGCAGGTCAGGCAGCATCCAAGGAGCAGGAGAATCGACTTTTTGGGCACGAACCCTTCTTCAGGAATGATGTTCCTGAAGAAGGGCTTATGCCCGAAACGTCGATTCTTCTGCTCCTTGGATGCTGCCTGACCTGTCGCGTTTTTCCAGCAACACATTTTTCAGCTCTGATCTCCAGCATCTGCAGTCCTTACTTTCTCCTCCTTAAGGAATATCCAGGTAATTACAGACCTGTGAGCCTGACGTCAGTGGTAAGGAAACTACTGGAGAAGATACTGAGGAATAAGGTATATACACATTTGGAAGAAAAGGGGTTCTCAGTGCTAGTTAGCATGGTTTCGTGCAGGGAAGGTCATGGCTTACTAATTTAATAGAATTGTTTGAAGAGGTGACAAAGTTGATTGAGGGAAGGGATATAGGTGTCATATAGATGGACTTTAGTAAGGCGTTTGATACATTACCCCATGATGGAGAAGGTGAATTCGCATGGGTGTTCTAGCTCGTTGGATAGATAACTGGTTAGGCAACAGGAGACAGAGAGTAATAACGGAAGGGAGTTTCTCAAAATTGAGATCTGTGACCAGTGGTGTCCCACAGGGATCCATGCTGGGACCATTGTATTTTGTGATTTAAATAAGTGATTTGGAGGAAGGTGTAAGTTGTTTCATTAGCAAGTTTGCAGTTAACACTAAGATTGATGGAGTAGCAGACAGTGAAGGGGACTGTCCGAGAATACAGCAGAACATAGATAGATTGCAGAGATGGGCAGAAAAATGGCAGATGGAGTTCAATCTGGACAAATGCGAGGCGGTACATTTTGGAAGATCCAATTCAAGAGCGAGCTATACAGTAAATAGAAAAGTCTTGGGGAAAATTGATGTACAAAGACATCTAGGTGTTCAGGTCCATTGTTCCCTGAAGGTAACAAGCCAGATCAGTAGAGTGGTCAAGAAGGCATACGGCATGCTTTCCTTCTTTGGACGGGGTATTGTTTATAAGAGTTGGCAGGTCATGTTACAGTTGTATAAGACTTTAGTTCAGCTACATTTGGAATACTGCATACAGCCTGGTCGCCACATTAGCAAAATGATATGGATACTTTGGAGAGGGTGCAGAGGCGGTTCACCAGGATGTTGCCTGGTATGGAGGGCGCCAGCTATGGAGAGAGAATGAATAAATTAGGATTATTTTGATTGGAAAGACAGTGGTTGAGGGTGGACCTGATCCCTGGAGGGGAGGGATATTGAGGCTCTGTTAAGGGAAACAAAGAAGGTATACATTGGGTTTAAGATATCGGGCTCAAGTCAATCCTCAGATGATTATACGAAGTGTCAAAGCACCCCCAAGAGGGGAATAAGAAGCCCAAAAAAGGGCATGAGATGGATCTCTTAGAAAATAGATAATCCCACGAGGTTATCTAGCGTGGCTAGCGAGAGAATAGGTCCCCTTAACAATCAGCATGGCCGTCCTTGTGTGGAATCACCAGGAGGTGGGGGGAATTGTTTAATGGATATTTCTTCTCTATGTTTACTGAGGCGCAAAACAAGCATTCTAAGGAAATAAGGGCAACACGTGAGATTGTTTTGGACTGCCTATATAATACCACAGTGAAGGTATTTGCTCCCTTAAAGCACAATAAGGTGAATAAATCCCCTGGGCATGAACATGGAACGTAGGGCTACAAGAATTAGGAAAAAAATATCGAGCATGCAACCGCTCAAACCTGTCCACTTTTTCATTAACTCTCTTCTAACAAATACCTACCAAATTCAGTCTTCAATGAATACGCAGGAAGACAATTCCAGACACTACAAGATCGTAAGAGCATAGGGAAATTTTACAGAGGGAGACATTTGTGCCATACAGCCTGTTGTGTTGGTTGAAAACAGCTGAAATATTTCTCAGAACTATTCTTCAGCCTTCCTCAACTGACTGTTGGTAGCTTATTAATGAAAACTATATCTCTCTCTGTTTTAAAGAAATGACTGTGCCTGTCTGTGTGTGGGGCCATCTCGATTGCATTATTTGCGATATTTATTTATACGATCATTTATTGTCAATGTAAAAAACAGTGACAAATATGCACACTGACCAAACACAGGCGCCATTCATCTTTGCTTAGAATACACCAAAATAAACTGAAAAAGTGTACACGTTTTCCTTCTCCGCTGCTGCAGTCTCTCTCCGGGTTATACCATCTCACACCCTGTCACTGCCAGGGGGACTCCCCGGTCTACACTAGCCCACACAATGTCACTGTCAGAGGGACACTCCGGGCTACACCAGCCCACACCATATCACTGTCAGGGGGACATTCTGGACTACACCAGCCCATACCATGTCACTGTCAGAGGGACACTCCGGGCTACACCAGCCCACACCATATCACTGTCAGGGGGACATTCTGGACTACACCAGCCCATACCATGTCACTGTCAGAGGGACACTCCGGGCTACACCAGCCCACACCATATCACTGTCAGGGGGACATTCTGGACTACACCAGCCCATACCATGTCACTGTCAGAGGGACACTCCGGGCTACACCAGCCCACACCATATCACTGTCAGGGGGACATTCTGGACTACACCAGCCCATACCATGTCACTGTCAGAGGGACACTCCGGGCTACAGGTGAAACTGAACGTTTGGTATAGAAACCCCAACCACATTCCAAGGTAGTTGGACAGGGAATAGTAGTTATGAAAACTGCCCCTACAGCTACAGCACAGGGATTACCTATTTCATTAAGACATCTTTTTGGCAGAAATGGTGCACAGTTTCCCGTTGCTCCGGAACATACGTGTAAGCAGCCCCGTTTTCAGCACTAATGCCGGCGACAATGAATCCACACAATAAACGTGGGGAGTTTATCATGAGCACCACAGACCATAGAGTGAAGACCTCACAAAACTTTGGTCAAAGAAAGAAGACAGGAGGACATATCCTCAGTAATGTGTTTGAAAGGAATAGAGGAGGAGGCATCATTTCAAGGCGAGAGGACAACTCGATCCTGGATGATTTCAGCTGGGGACAAGCGAGTTTTCCCCACAGGAGTGAATCGTAAGTGGAACAATACCAGAGGCACCAACCTAACCCATGAAAGACCTGTCTCAGAAGTCCATTTGACAAGTTAGTTTTCAGACTCTGGTGACCATGCTCCACGCGCCCTGCAGCCTGTGGGCAATAAGCACAATGAAGTTGGTGGCGAAACCCAAAATGAGAGCATAATTCCTCGTTAATATCACTAATAAAATGAAGGTCATTGTCAGAATGTAGACAAACGGGAATACCAAAGCAGGTAATAATCTCCTTGAGTAAAATATTTACAATAGTTTTAGCAGACGCATTGGACGTGGGGTCAGCTTCAACACATCTAGGGAAAAAAAATCAACAATGACCAAAACATACTTATAGTGCTAACACCTTTGCAATTCAATGAAGCCTTTAAACATCTTTTTAAGTTAGCATTAGTTTGTCAGAGGTTGACTCACGCTTGTCAGTGCTTTCAGTCTGGCTCATCAGGTTAGGGACATCCATAAGATGGCCGTGATAGGCTGGTATTGAGACCTCATCAACAGCACGGTTACCAATGGCGACAGGGGTTTGGCCGGTGGTATACGAGTACCAAAAGAGGTCAAAAACCTTGCATTTCTTCCAGAATTGACCAAAAACATTCA
>NC_057717.1:13295040-13296830 GCF_004010195.1 Chiloscyllium plagiosum
AATAGTGCCAGAAGACTGGAGAATAGCAAATGTGGTTCCCCTGTTCAAGTAGGGGAGCAGAGACAAGCCTGATAATTATAGACCAGTGAACCTTACTTCAGTTGTTGGTAAAGTGTTGGAAAAGGTTATAAGAGATAGGATTTAAAATCATCTAGAAAATAATAAATTGATTATGGATATTCAGCACGGTTTTGTGAAGGTTATATCGTCCCTTACAAACCTTATTGAGTTCTTTGAGAAGGTGACCAAACAGGCGGATGCGAGTAAACCGGTTGAGGTGGTGCATATGGATTTCAACAACGCGTTTGATAAGATTCCCCACAGTAGGCTATTGTTTAAAATGCGGAGGAATGGAATTGTGGGAGATATAGCAGTTTGATCAGTAATTGGCTTGCTGAAAGAAGACAGAGAGTCGTGGTTGATATAAAACGTTCATCCTGGAGTCCATTTCCTCGTGGGGTGCCGCAAGGGTCGGTATTGGGTCCACTGCTATTCGTCATTTTTATAAATGACCTGGATGAGGGTGTAGAAGGGTGGGTTAGTAAATTTGCAGACGACACTACAGTCGGTGGAGTTGTGGATAGTGACGAAAGATGTTGTAGGTTACAGAGAGATATAGATAAATTGCAGAGCTGGGCTAAGTGGTGGCAAATGGACTTTAATGTGGACAAGTGTGAGGTGATTCACTTTGGTCGAAGGAACCGAAATGCAAAGTACAGGACTAATGATAAAATTCTTGGTAGTACAGATGAGCAGAGAGATCTCAGTGTCCAGGTACACACATCCTTGAAAGTTGCCACCCAGGTTGACAGGGTTGTTAAGGAGGCATACAGAGTTTTAGCTTTTATTAATAGAGGGATCGAATTCCAGAACCATGAGGTTATGCTACAGCTGTGCAAAACTCTGGTGCGGCTGCACTTGGAGTATTGTGTACAGTTCTGGTCGCCGCATTATAAGAAGGATGTGGAAGCTTTGGAAATGGTGCAGAGGAGATTTACGAGGATGTCGCCTGGTTATGGAGAGAAAGTCTTTCGAGGAAAGTCTGAGGGATTTGAGGCTGTTTTCATTGGAGAGAAGAAGGTTGGAAGGTGACTTAATAGATTCATATAATCAGAGTGTTAGATAGAGTGGACAGGGAGAACCTTTTTACAAGTATGATGACGGTGAACATGAGGGGGCATAGATTTAAATGGAGGGGTGACAGATATAGGACAGATGTAAGAGATAGTTTCTTTACTCAGAGAGTAATAAGGGTATAGAACGCTTTGCCTGCGACGGTAGTAGCTTCGCCAACTTTAAATACATTAATTCGTCATTGGACAAGCATGTGGATGTACACGGAATAGTGTAGGTTAGATAGGCTTCAGATTGGTATGACAGGTCGGTGCAACATTGAGGACCGAAGGGCCTGTATTTCGCTGGAATGATCTATGTTCTATGTTCTATGAACACCCTGCCTACTGACCTTAAACAGATATACGCAAAAACGCACATGCATACACAACCCTCCACCACCACCCTGTTTCCTGCCAGTAAGCACATAGACACAGAAACACAGACACTGTACTCTTCACCACCACCCTGTGTCCTGCCTTTAAGCAGATATATACACAAACACACAAACACACACATTCCTCGACCACCACCATGTTTCCTGCCGTTAATCAAATATATACAGAAAAACACACGCACAACCCTCCACCACCACACTCTCTCTAGCCCTTAAAACAGATATACGCAGAAATACGCACACAACCCTATACAATAACCCTGTCTCCTGCCCTTAAACA
>NC_057717.1:13297195-13305287 GCF_004010195.1 Chiloscyllium plagiosum
AAACAGATATACACAGAAACACGCACACAACCCTAAACCATCACCCTGTCTCCTGCCCTTAAACAGGTATACACAGAAACACACATACATACACAATCCTCCACCACCACCCTGTTTCCTGCCATTAAATAAATATACACAGAAATACACACACGCACAACATTCCAAGAACAACGTGCCTCCTGCCATGGAGCAGATGTATGCAGGAACACCCACACAACCCCCCATGACCACCCTGTCTCCTGCCATTGAACAGATATACACAGAAACACACACACACACACACAGCCCTCCACCAGCACCCTGATATCCTTCCATTCAGCAGATATACACAGAAATACACACACATAGCCTTCGACCACCACCAGTTTGTCTCCTGTCATTAAGCAGTTACATGCAGAAAAACAAACACAATCCTGCACCACCACCCTATCACCGACCATTAATCAGACATACACAGACAACCCTGCTCAACACTCTGTTTCCAGGCATTAAACAGATATACACAGAATTGGCTCGCTGACAGAAGGCAGAGGTTAGCTGTAGATGGAAAGTATTCTGTCTGGACGACAGTGTTGAGTGGGGTCTCTCAGGGCTCTGTACTTGGGCCTCTGCTTTTTGTAGTTTTTAATAAATGACTTGGATGAGGAGTCTGAGAGGTGGGTTAGTAAATTTGAAGATGACACAAAGTTTGGAGGTGTCGTCGATAGTATAAACGGCTACTACAGGCTGCAGTGCGACATAGACAGAATTCAGAGCTGGGCTGAGAAATGGCAGATTGAGTTCAACCTGGATAAATGCGAAGTGATGCATTTTGGAACTCGAATGCTGAACATAGGATTAAAGACAGGATTCTTGGCAGTGTGGAGGAACAGAGTGATTTGGGTGTGGAAGTACATAGATCCCTCAAAGTTGCCACACAAGTGGATAGGGTTATAAAGAAAGCATATGGTGTTTTGGCTTTCATTAACAGGGGGATAGAGTTTAAGAGCCGTGAGGTTTTGCTGCAGATCTATAAGTCCCTGGTGAGGCAATACTTGAAATATTGGGTCCAGTTCTGGTCGCCCTACCAATGGAAAGATACAGAGGCTTGGGAGAGGGTGTAATGAAGGTTTACCAGGATGCTACTTGGACTGGAGGGCTTGCCTTATGAAGAAGGGTCGAGTAGGCTCGGACTTTTCTCTCTGGAGTGATGGAGGAAGAGAGGAGACCTGATAGAGGTGTACAAAATAATTAGAGGAATAGATAGAGTCAATAGCCAGAGAATTTTCCCCAGGGCAGGATTGACTGGTACAAGAACTCATAGTTGAAGATATTAGGAGCAAGCTATAAAGGAGATGTCAGAGGTAGGTTTTTCTTACACATAGAGCTGTGAATGCATGGAATGCGTTACCAGTGGTAGTGGTGGAAGCAGAGTTATTGCGGACATGTAAGCGACTGCTGGAAATGCACATGGAAACAGTGAGTTGAGGGGTGCGTCGATTGTTATTATATTTTACATTAGGACTAAATCCCGGCACAACATCGTGGGTCAAACGGCCGGTTCTGTGCTGTACTTTCTTTGTTCTATGTTTTCTGACAAGGGTAAGTCGACTCTGACCAACTAATGCCAACTGCAAAAGATGTTTAAAGACTTCATTGAGTTGCAAAGGTGTCAGCACTATAAGTATGTTTTGGTCATTGTTGATTTTCTTTTCCGAGATGGGTTGAAGCTTACCGCACTTCCATCGCTACTGCTAAAACTGTTGAAAATATTTTACTCAAGGAGATTATTACCTGCTTTGGTATTTGCTTTTGTCTACCTTCTGACAATACCCCCCATTTTATTATTATGCTCTCATTTTGGGATCCATTACCAACTTCATTGCTTATTGCCCATAGGCTGTAGGGTTCGTGGAGCATGGTGACCTGAGTCTGAAAACTAAACTTGTCAAATGGACTTCTGAGACAATTATTTCCTGCGTTAGGTGGTGCCGCTGGTATTGTTCCACCTACAATGAACTCCTATGGGGAAAATTCGCTTGTCCCCAGCCGAAATCATTGAAGGTCGAGCAGTCATCTCGCCTTGGAATGATGCTTCGTCCCCTATTCCTTTCAAACACATGACTGAGGATATGTCATCCTGTGTTCTTTTTTGACCAAAGTTTTATGAGTTCTTCACTCTAAGGTCTGTGCTGCTTATGAGAATCTCCCCTTCCTCAACAATATCTCAATTGTTGAATCAGGCTCTTTTATTCTCATCATGATTTGGACAAATCGCAGCCTCCAACCGCAATGTCAAGGGCCCTTCCAGGTTCTCCTCACCAGCCTAACTGCTGTTAAGGTCGCCGGGCATTCAGCCTGGGTTCACCTTCATCATTCCAAGATCATTAGATGAGCCCTTTCCGGGATGGGGTGTGGATTGTGGTGGTGGTGATGATGGAGATGGAGACAATGGGGAATGGTAGACGAACCAGAAACAGTTGGTAACAAACCAGACTACCTTTATATAGTTACATGTTTCGAATCGTAATTCTTCTTCTGTTTTACATACCCTAATCCTTAATGCACAACGACCATTATGATGAAGATCGAACTTACCATGTTCTGTGGAGTCGTCGCCAGCATTAGTGCTGAAGAGGGGACTGTTTACCCGTGTGATCCTGAACATCCAGAAACTGTGTACCGTTCAAACTGAAATGATGTCCTTATGTGCCCGAGAAACTGATTCCTTCGATGCATGGAATGTTACCAAGAACGACTGCCGCAATGGTCAACTGTACCAAGAAGATCGGACAGTTCATTGACAGAACAAGTCTCAATGGTCTTTAACCTGTCAAGGTGTTTTGTGCCAGTTTGATTTCAGTTGTCCTTTTGGTGTTCCAGGTCAGCGTTGCCTCTACTTAAAGAGGCCTAAATCGGCACGTCGCAAAAGAGAAAGGGGGAGATGTCGTCCTTCACTAACAATTTGCTTTTGCAAAGTCATCATAAAATATTCAGCCAGCATGAAGTGGTCTGTTACGCCCTCACATCAGCAAGTGCTCTTTGACCCCTTTCCCCCTCCTGAATCCTAACTACGGAGTATGGAATACCTGTTAGGCATTTATCGGATATAATGTTTCCTTTGAATATTACTTATCCTCACCTGCTAGCCTGTGGAATTCCTCTAATAAGTCAGTTGAGCCTATCCAATTTGTTACAACTGTACAGAATCGGGATGCACTTACGTGAATGTGACTACGTTTATTCCATGTGCCTTGATCCAACATACCAACTGCTACTGCATCACTATGGCGTCTCGCATCTCATGCATATGCCTACTGGAGGAGTGTATCTCTATTATTGTGGATATTCAGGCTCTTTGTGGTATTTAATGGCACACACCTTCTATGAGACCCCTAATGCCACCTCCATCTTCTCAATTGTGGGATGGAAGGAACTAGTCTGAGACAATAATCACATCTCTTACTGAAATACCTACCACTTTTTATTGAACAGCTTTCACCCTAAATCTCCAGTGCGACCACATTTTGCAGCTATGGAGCACCCATACTTTCAGGGTAGTCACAAAGACAGGCCTGTTTCTTATTGGGAAGCCCCTTCCATTATCTAAACTAACCCAGATTTTTATTTTCAGCCAAGACAAAGCGACTAACTTCATTCTTCTTAATGAAATAGGTAATCCCTGTGCTGGAGTTGTCGGGGCCGTTTTCATAACTACTGTTCGCTGCCCAACTACCTGGGAATGGAGCTGGGGTTTCCCTCCCAAACGTTCAGTTTCACCTGTTCTCTGCGCGCATTGGAGGGGTGGTAAGGCTTTGGACAACAGTAAAGCCCAGTTTCTGGCTTACACATTTTTTCAGTGCCTTTTCCTGAGGAGGATCTGCAGGAATGATTAGACATCAAAATTAAAACTACCTTATTTGTGGTCAAAACCGCTTGGGCAAGGAGATGGCTTGGACTTAGCAGGAGGTAAGGACATGCTATCAGAATTACGCATATTTTCCCAGCAAAAATGTTAAGTCCTCGACGACCTACACGGCAAAGAGGGTCGGGATTGTTCCATAGTAAAGGGCAAGTGTATGATGGGGATTACTGACCTCATAGAGAACATTACCAAGCAGGTAGCTAATATCTGCACCTTCAACAATCAAATGATAGAAGCCACTGCGTGGCGAGATGATGCTGTATCCACGAGTGTCCCCCTGATAGCAATATGGTGTGGATGGTATACCCCAGAGTGTTCCCCTGACAGTGACGTGGTGTGGATTAGTATAGCCCAGAGTGTTCGCTTGACAGTGACATGGTGTGGGCTGGCGTAACCTGGAGTCTCCCTGTGGCAGTGACTCGGTGTTGGCTGGTGTAGCCCGGAGACAGACTGGAGCAGCGGTGAATGAAAAAGTTGGACGCTTTTTCAGTTTGTTTTTTTTGGTGTATTCTAAGTAAAGATGAATGGCACCTAGGTTTGGTAACTGTGCATATTTTTCACTGAATTTTATATTGACAATAAATGTTCATATATATAAATATTGCAAACAATGCGACCACTCGATGCCATACAGAGAAAGGCACAGTCGTTTCTTTATAACAGAGATAGATATATTTTTCATTAATAAGCGACCAATAGTCAGTTGGGGAAAGCTGGAGAATAGTTCTGAGAAATATTTCAGCACTTTTTAACCAACAGAGCAGACTTTATCCCAACGGTCTCCCTTTGTTCCATTTTCCTATGCTTTACGATCTGTGGTGTCTGGTATTGTCTTCCCGCGTATTCCGTGGAGGGTGAATTTGGTAGGTATTTGTTTGAAGAGAGTTAATGGAAAGGTAGACAGGTTTGACGGGTTGCATGTTCGACATCTTTTCCTAATTGTTGTAGCCAAACATTCCAAACGACTGGTGATTGGTTTGAGGTGAACAGACGTTGAGAATAAATCATTGCCACTTCAGACAGAGATAAAGAATGGCATTTCTGTTTAGGATTGTGTGATCCATGGTGTTCTCATTCCGAATGTGCAGTGCGGAGTGGGTTACTGAAAACATTCAAGATTGGCTTCCAGATGATTTTGATGAACAAGTCTGCAATGTGATATAGACAGAGGGAGGGCAGAACATCTGCAAAGTGTTATAGAGAGGGGGAGGTCAGAGATTCTGCAATGGTAAACAGACAGGGGGAGGCAAGTGCCTGAAATGGGATACAGACAGTAGTGGTCAGAGAATCTGCAAAGGGATACAGACGGGGGAGGGGGAGGGCGTCTGCAATGGGTTTCCGACGGGGGACAGCAGAATATCTGCATTGGGATACAGCCAGGGGAAGGGCAAAGAGTCTGCAATGGAAAATAGACAGGGGGAAGCAAGCGTCTGAAATGGGATACAGACAGGAGGAGGGGAGAGCGTCTGCAATGGGGTACAGACAGGCGAGGGCAGAGATTCTGTAATGGGATAAAGACAGAGGGAGGGCAGAGCGTCTGTAATGGGATACAGACAGGGATGTCAGTTTGCAAACGTTCACCAGAAACAGTATTTCATGCGTCATGGGAAGTTTGTGACAGAAGGATAAACAACAGTGTCCTACATAAATGGAGTGTCATTGAGTCATAGAGTGATTGTGCATGGGAACTGACCCTTCCGCCCAAACTGGTCAATGCTGACAATGCTGCCCAGTCAACTAATTCCAATTGCACACATTTCAACCATATCGCTCTAAACCCTTCCCAACTGTTTACTTTTTATTTTTTTTTTTACATGTTACTATTGTAACTGCCTCAACCACTTTATCTGGCAGCCCATTCCATTTCAAAAACATTCTCTGCATGAAGACGTTTCCCCTCAGGTCCTTCTTAAATCTTTACCCTCTCACCTTAAACCTATGCCCTGTAGTTTTCAATCCCTCATTGCTGGGAAAATGACTATCTACATTCATCCTATATATGGCCCTCATGATATTATACATCTCCATAAGGCCATCCCCTCATTCTCCTACATTCCAAGGGATGATATCCGAACCTGGCCCACCGCTCTCTATAACTCTGGCCTATCCGTTCTGACAACACGCTTGTCAAATTACTTTGCACTCTTTTCACGCTAATAGGGTGACCAAAACTGTACACAATACGTCAAGTGTGGCCTCACCAACGACTTACAGAATGGTAACATAGTGTCTGAACTCCTACATTCAATGCCTCGAACGATGAAGGTCAGCATGCTAAATGCCTTCTTCACCACCCTGTCTCCCCGTGATGCCGCTTTCAATGAAATATGGACTTGTGGTCCGAGGTCCCTCTGGTCCACAACACTCCTGAAAACCTAACCATTTACTGTATAAGTCCTATCCTATTAACACTTATCTGTATTGAATTGCAATTGACAATCTTCAGCTCACTTCCCCAACAGATTAAAATCCCTCTATAATTTCTGATAACGTTCATCGCTATCAATGATACCTTCTAATTTTGTATCATCTGTAAATGTAATAACTTACTTGGAATTACTTGGAGTACGTTGTGCAGTTTTGGGCCCCATATCTCAGAACAATGTACTGGCCTTGGAAAGTGTTCATAGGAGTTTCATGAGAATGGTCCCAGGAATGAAAAGCATAACATGTGAGGAATCTTTGAGGAATCTATACTCAATAGATTTTAGAAGGATGAGGAGCGATCGAACTGAAACATACCGAATACTGAATAGTCTGGACAGAATAGTTGTTGTGAAGATGTTTCCATTGGTAGGAGAGACTAAAACCCGAGGGCACAGCCTTAAAGTAAAAAAAAAACAGCTTTTCAAACCCAGATAATGAGACACTTCTTCAGTCAGAGAGTGGTGCATCCACGGAATTCCATGCCAAAAAAGGCTGTGGACGCCAGATTACTGAGTACATATAAGACCGAGATGGACAGCTTCTTGATTGTCAAGGGGATCAAGGGTTAGGGCAAGAAAGCAGAAGAATGGGGTTGAGAAACTTATCAGTCGTGATTGAATAGTGGAACAGACTCAATGGGATAATTTTTCATTTTCTGCTCCTAGGTCTTATGGCCCTCATCATGCCTTGTGCATTCACATCCAGGTTATTTATGTAAATAAAAAAATATCAAAGGTCTCAGCACCGACACCTGTGGCACACCATTTGTTATAGGCCTCCAATTTGGTAAATATTCTTCAATTATCACCCTCTGCTTCTTAGCATTGAGCCAATTTTGAATCCAATTAGCTAGCTCTCCCTGGATCCCATGTCAGCTACACTCACTGACTAACCTGCCGTATGGGACCTTGTCAAAGGTCTTACTAAAGACCATATACAGATCATCCAATGCCCTTATGTATTCTCGTGGTTATCTCATGAAACACTTTAAAAAGTTTGTCAGCATGATTTCCCGCACACAAATTCATGCTGACGATCACTAATCAGACTTTGAATTTCCAAATGTTGGTTCATCCTGTCTCTCATTATCCTCTCCAACAACTTGCCTAACACTGATATTACACTCACTGACTAAGAGTTACCTGGTTTGTCTTTCCTGCCTTTCTTAAGCAATGGAACCTCTCCAATGGCAAACGATGAAGCGAAAATCTCTGCAAGGCCCTCTGCAATTTCTTCCTCAGCCTCCCATAACATCGGAGGATGGACATGTTCATGCATAGGGGATTTATTCACCTTATTGTGCTTTAAGGTAGCAAATGCCTCCACTCTGGTTATATTTTTGCGGTCCAAAACATTCCCACGTGTTGCCCTTATTTCCTTAGAATGCATGCTTTGCTCGTCAGTAAACATGGAGAAGAAATATCCATTAAACAATTCCCCCCACCTCCTGGTGATTCCACACAAGGACGGCCATGCTGATTGTTAAGTGGGCCTATTCTCTCCCTCGCCACTTTTCTACATTTAATAAAGCTAGTGTACCGCTTGGGATTAGCTTTAACCGTTTCTGAGAGATCCACCTCATGCCTTTTTTTGTGTGTTTCTCATTCCACACTTAAGGGTGCTTCTACACTTTGTATCGTCATCTTAGGACTGAATTGCACCCGATAGCTAAGACCCAATGTATGCCTTCTTTGTTTTCCTTACCAGAGCCTCACTACCCCTCGCCATCCAGGAATCAGGTTTCCACACCACCCCCCC
>NC_057717.1:13305317-13328937 GCF_004010195.1 Chiloscyllium plagiosum
CACCCCTCACCCCCCAACCACCGTCTTTCTAATGAAAATAATCCTAATTTATTCAAACACTCTTCATGGCTGGCCCCCTCCATACCAGACAATACCTTGGTGAACATCCTCTGTACCCTCTCCAAAGCATCCACATCCTTTTGCTAACGTGCTGACCATACTGCATGCAATATTCCAAATGTTGCTGAACTAAAGTCTTATATAACTGTATCATGACGTACCAACTCTTGTATTCAGTATACCAGCCAATGTAGCAAAGCATGCTATCTGCCTTCTTAACCACTCTACTGATCTGCCTTGCCATTTTCAGGGAACAATGACCCTGAACATCTCGATGTCTCTGCATATCAATTTTCCACAAGACATTTTTATTTACTGCATAGTTCGCTCTTGAATTGGATCTTCCAAAATGCATCACCTCGCGTTTGTCCAGATTGAATTCCAACTGCCAATTCTCTGCTCATCCCTCCAATCTATCTATATTCTGCTGTATTCTTGGACAGTCTCCTTCACTGTCTGCTACTCCATCAAGCTTAGTGTCACCTGCAAACTTGCTAATAAAACAACCTATACATTCCTCCACATCATTTATGTATATCATGAAAAAAGGTTCCAGCACGTGTCCCTGTGGGACACCACTGGTCACAGATCTCCATTTTGCGAAGCTCCCTTCCATTATTACTTTCTCTCTCTCTCCTGTTGCCTAACCAGTTCTCTATCCATTTCGCTTGAACATCCATGTGACTTTGCCTTCTTCATCAGCCTACCATGGTGAAATTTATCAAACGCCTTACTGAAGTCCATTTAGATAACATCTACATCCCTTCCCTAATGAATCAAATTTGTCAACACTTCAAAAAATTCTATTAAGTTTGTGAGCCATGACCTTCCCTCCACAAAACCAAGCTACGTAGCTCCGAGAAGCCCTTTTCTTCCAAATGGGCATATACCCTATCCCTCAGTATCTTCTCCAGTAGCTTCCTTACCACTGAATTCAGGATCACAGGTCTGTAATTAGCTGGATTATTTCTTAAACAAGGAGACAACATTAGCAATCCTCCATTCCCCCTTGCTCCTTCCCAGTGTTCAAGGATGCTGCAAAGGCATCTGTTAAAGCCCCAGCTATTTCCTCTCTCGCTTCCCTCATGTAACCGGCGATAGGTCCCATTCATACCTGGGGACTTGTCCTTCTTAATGCCTTTTGGAAATCACAACACTTCCTCCCTCCTTACGCCGACTTCACCTAGAGTAATCGAAGATCTATCCCTAACCTCATCATCAACTATACCCCTCTCCTTGGTAAATTCTAATGTGAAGTACTCATTAAGAATCTCACCTATTTTCTCTGCCTCCAAGCGTATCTTTCCTGCCTTCTCCTTGAGTGGGTCAACGATTTCTCTAGTTACCCACTTGCTCGTTATGTCTGATCAAAAAGGTTTGCGCTTTTCCTTAATCCTGCTCGCTAAGGTTGCCTCATGACCCCCTTTAGCCCTCTTGATTCCTTATTTCAGATTGGTCCTCGACTCACAATATTCTTCCAAGGCTTCCTCTATCTTCATTCGCCGAGACATTATGAACACATCCCTTTTCCTCTTAGATAGTCTCACAATATCACTTGTCATCCATGGTTTCCTATCCTGCCATTTCTATCCATCATTTTTTCAGGAATATATCTCTCCTGAACACTAATTAACCTCTCTATAAAAGCGTCCCACATGTCAAGTTGGATTTCCCTTGAAACAGCTGTTCCCAATCTACGTCTCCAAGCTCCCACCGAATTTTGCTATAGTTGGCGTTGCCCCAGTTTAGCACTCTTCCTTCAGGACCACTCTCATGACTATTGTAAAACTAGTGGAATTGTGATCAGTATTCCCAAAGTAATCCCTCAATGAAATTTCAACCGCCTGGGCAGGCACATTTCCCAACACCAGGTCTAGTATGGCTGCTTCCCGAGTTGGACAATTTCTATACTTCTCTAGAAAACCCTCCTGGACGGTCCTTACATATTCTGCTCCATCTAGACCTCTAACACTAAGTGAATCACAGTCACTGTTGGGAAAATTAAATTCTACTACCACCACCATCCTGTTGCTCCTACATCTTTCTGTGATCTATCTACATATTTGAACCTCGATCAGTGTTGGGAGGACTGTAGTACAATCCCAGCATTGTTAGCGCACCCTTTCTATTTCTGAGCTCTGCCCATATTGCCTCACTGCTCGAATCTTCCATGGTGCTCTCCTTCAGCACAGCTATGATATCTTATTTGACCAGTGACGCTTCTCCTCCACCCATTCTACCTTCCTCTCTATCCCAACTGAAGCATTAATGTCCTGGGATATTAATTGCCAATCATGTCCTTCCCTCAACCAAGTCGCAGTAATAGCAATAACATTATATTCCCAGGTACTATTCCAAACCCTAACTTCATCTGCCTTACCTACTATACTCCGTGCATTAAAACTATCAGTCCCTCTGTGTTCATTGCACGCTTTCTGCCTCCTCTTCCCCTCAGTCATGCTGATTTCATTATCTGGTTCCTTAGGTTTTAGTTACTACTTCCTTTCTGATCACCAACCTCTCATTTGTTTCCCGATCTCCTGCCTCATTAGTTGAAACCCTCCCCAACAGCGTTAGCAAATGCATCCCTAGTACATTGGCGCCAGTCCTACCCAGATGCTGACAGTTCAATTTGTAATACTCCCACCTCCCCCAGAACCGGTCCCAATATCCCAAAAATCAGAACCCCTCCCTCCTGCACCATCTCTCAAGCCACGCATTCTTTCTGATTATTCGATCATTCCTACTCTGACTAGCACATGACACTGGTAGTAATCCCGAGATTACTAACTCTGAGGTCCAACTTTTTTAACTTGGTTCCTAACTCCCTAAATTCTTCTTGTAGGACCTCATCCCGACGGCACATTAATGTGGGGAGAGTTAATTGAGGCATATAAAGTACTAGTGATACTATATTAGACAGATGAATGGATTCTCTAACTCCAAATAATGATGATCTTGTTCATGTTGATCGTGTTTATTGAATGTCCTGCGTATTGTAACCTGCACGCCTTACTCTGTCCAAGTTTATTTTTCATCCTATGATCTGTGCGTCCTTGCTTGCTGTCATCTGCCTGTACTGCTCGCAAATAAAGCTTTCACTAGACTTAGGCACATGTGACAAGAAATCTAATAAATTAATTATTTCTCACCCTAACAGTGTCTCTTTTAAAAATATGTGATCGTCGCTAACTCTCATGTTTCAACGTAATCATCCCTGCTTGTCTCATAGCACTAAAAATTAAATAATCAGTTCCATCACTGTCTCCTAAGGGTGTCAATATCTCATGGATTAGACTGTTGTTACTTTTTTGAGCTGTGTCTGTGTTAATGAGATCATGCCTTACAAAGGAGATCATACCTGTTCACAGTACCCTAAATACTTTCTCACCAAGACCCTATAAATACAGGAAGACGGCTTTACTTATGTAATTGAAACATATTACAACGAAGGGCAACATGCTATATAAGATGTTCAATACTTACGGCCTTGGTTCTGCTATTTTTGGTGACTCATGATCAAGGAGTATCAGTTCCTTTGAAAAAACAACACTTCTCAACCTTGTACCATTTAATCAATACAAAATGAGATGCATGCTGTTTATTACTCACATCCAAATCATTTGTATGCCTTGCAAATTGTTGTGGTTCAAACACTGAAACTTGTGATATCGAGTGGGGAACTGTCTTCGGTCTATAAAAGTGCAAGAAGCTCTGTATTGCTTCCACTGACCAATTCTCAATCTATGCAGTATATCCAGCTGCCCTAGTATGCATCTGATCAATGCACTCTAACTTGCTTTGTTCACTTGTTAGCAACAACGCAAAACGTATTCTGCAAATTCAAATATACCACTCCCACTGTTTTTCTTTTGTGGATGCATCAACGAACTCAAACTCAACAATGATTTCATGTTTCTAATTCTAAACTGACTCTGCCAAATCACATCATGTTTTCCCAATGTCGAGATATAAAATTTCTCACAGAAGGTTCTAATATTTTCCTCAGACGTGACATCAAGGTGCACGTTTTTTTTTTTGTTTCCCCTCCCACTCCGGTTTTAAATATTTAGGATTGCAATAGCTACGTTCCAGTCTGCAGGAACCAGACTTTCCAGAGTCTAAAGAATTTTGAGAGTAATCAATACTTCTTTCTTGTCGTTACAACATTTAAAATACATTTGGATAAGTACATGAATTGGAAAGGTTTGGAGGGATATGGACCAAGTGCGGGGAAGTGGGAATAAGTTAGTTTGGAATCGGAATAGTCAGCATGGACTGGTTAAACTGAAGGGTCTGTTTCTGTCCTGTATGACTCTATATCTCTTTCACTTGCTATTTGCCACTTCCTTGAAAACTCTGGGATGGAGCTCATTTAGTGCAGTAACTTGCCAACCTTAAATTTAATTATTTTTTGAGTAAGTTCTCTTTATTAATTCTAATCAAGCACAGTTTCTTATTTTTACCAGTCAGTCTGTCCCATAGTATTTCTGGAAGATTTTCGGTACCTTCCATTGTGGAGACAGCACGAAGGTATTACCCTCAGCAGCAGGCAGAGTCGGATTCCGTCACATTGGAACACTGTAATTGGGAGGTGATGGACGTGACACCGACTTCTGCTCAGAAAGTTCTAGACTCAAACTGTTCAATGAAACTGTTACTTCCTGCTCACTGACAGCATAGTCCTCTCCCTCGTGCGAGGTTACAGGTTATGCTGAAACAGTTGACACAAAGCTGTGACCGCCTCATTTTAGAATCAAACTGACTTCACACTTCGTATATTTATTGAAAAGAATTGCCATAATAAATTGTAACTGGAAAGGTGTGGATGATGGCTTATTCAGAAACAGCGTTGAGGCAGAAGTGAAGACTGGGGTTTTGTGGAAAACGGAATATTATGGTAGAAATCAGCTCAGGACAACATGGGGTAATCATGGTTATGAACACTTTTGTTTCTCCTCGGATGTTTTTAAGTGAAGGAAATGAAATTCATGGAATAGAGATAGTGTTTGTGATTGAAAACGAAGAAAATAGTTTGGATCTTTGCCAAATATACGTTACAGAAAAAACGATGACATCCACACCGAGTTAGAGAATTAGTAAATGGGCAGAGATCGGCAATCCTGGAGCACCATCAAAAGCGAGGATAGGATAGCAATCTGCCTGAATAATCATCACGACACAGAGCCAATCGAGATGTTCTTACTAAACTGAAGTCTCGTGTACACGACAACATCTTCCAATATAAAAACTGTCTCTGGGCACAACTGCCCTGAACATGCACAAGAAATACCAATTTCTCTGGATTTTACTGTCACAGTTCTTACCAGTTAATTATTTACCCTGTACACAAAGCAATTTAATAATTTGTTTGTAAAGATGCAAACATCTTATTTCACAGTTTGTGTGCCTTTTCATTTTTAGATTTTTGGCAGCCTTATCGCAAAAGCAAATGTTCTGTTTAAAATTTACCTGTTTATTGGGACTCAATGGTTAGACACAATATCTATTTTTCATGGGCTAAGAACCAGAAAGGGATAGAAGATAGTGGCTGTGGAGACTGATGAGGAGTAAAGTGACATCCCCACAGTCCCCAATGTCTTCTTGATAGACAGAATAAAATAAAATATAGAGAAAGAAACATAATATATTCAGAAGAAGGAATGGCAAGTGACAATGCAAACAAAACAGGATAATTTAAAATGGAATGGCCAAAAATGATTGATCTCTGTGTGTGTGTGTGTGAGTGAATGTGTGTGTGTGTGTGAGAGAGAGAGAGAGAGAGAAAGTGTGTGTGTGGGTGTCTGTGTGGGTCGCAGATAGATAAAATTGTTCATATGTGTGCAACATATTCAGAATGAACAGGAGAGTCATAGTTAACAAAAATGATGCATGCGATGTACAAAATTTATAAAATATTAACATGTTATTTAATTTTTAGCTGAGATATTATGTTCCCGTCCTCTCAACTTACCCTCTACCTCCTGCCCCTTTCTGGCATTCCCTGATCTAATATCCCATTCTTATCGGGATGGATGTTATAAATTCCTGCTTCTGGTGTTCCAACTTATTTCAGTTAATCCATTTTTTACCGGGAAACATATACGTTGGCCTGCTGGGTTCTGTCAACAGCTGGTGTCTGTCATATTGATGGAGATAAACGTTCTGGCATCAGACTCAGCATTTCAACATATTATTCTGTTGCACATACACTGTACAAATAACCACAGCACACAGGAATTGTCAAACCAAATACAGAAGTACATCTACTTCTATCAATCATGAAGACTTCTCTATTTTTACATCTCCATGTCTACATTCTCCCTCTCTGTCTCTCTCTCTCTCTCTCTCTCTCTGTCTTTCCATCGAGTTAATAAATCCTCCAATCGTTCTTTGTATGCCATCTTTCAAATTTCTCTCCTTCACTTTACATATATTGCTCATCTTTGGAGGAGATGGTTTGTAATTGAGTAATGTAACTAAAAATACATGAGGGAGGAGTTGGCCAGAGTTAATTGGAAGGGGAGCTGAACAGGGAAGATGGTGAAGCAGCAATGACAGGAGTTTCTGGAGATAATACACCAGCACATCAGAAATTCATCCCAAGTTAGAAGAAATATATTCAGCGGAAGACAGGGCAGCCGTGCGTGATAACGAACTCAGAGACAGCATAAAAACAAAAGAAAATGCCCACAATGTGAAGATTTTTGCAAACCCAGAAGATTACGAAACCTACAACTTCCACTATGGATAACTAATAACAGCAAATGGGAGGAAAGGGTGAACTATGAAATTACGCTTGTTAATCATGTAAAAGAACATTGCAAGAGATTTTTAGATATATAACAAGGGGAAGACAGGGAGTAAAGAACTAATAAAGGACTGTTGGAAAATGAGGCTTGAATAATTATGGGAAGCAAAGAGGAATTTAACAGTTACATTGCATCAGTCTTCACGGTGTAACTCACCAGCAAAATGCCAGATCTTCAAGAGAGTCAAGGGATAGAGGTGAGTAGTGTGACCATCAATAAGGAGAAGGTGCTGGGGAAGGAGAAGTTGGAACAATCACCAAGACCACTTGGACTACACTTCGTAGTTCTAAAGAGATATCGAAGGTGATTGTGGAGTCATTGCTGGTGATTTTTCAGGATACTTTGGAGTGAGGGAGGACTGGTAAATGTAACCTCCACGTTTAAGGAGAGAGAGACACACAGAAGACAGGAATTTATAAATGGTCAGCCAAGTTGAAACTGTTGCATAGAAGGATTTAATGGATCCTTGGTTTTATGAATAGATGTGTGGAGTATAAGAACAAGGAAGTTGTGAAGTATACTGGACATGGTGTGATTTAGCTACAACATAACAAGAGTTGCATTTGCAATGCCATTGCGAACAGCAGACTTGAAAGTACGAATAAAATAAAGGAAATCAGTTTGAAGCAGACGGGAGCATTAGTGACAAAGAGACTGTTTCTTTGACCCTGTAGTGAGAATGTTGAGATAAGCTTGTCAGTAAATAGACTAACAAATTTGTATAAAAAGCACAATAAAATCTGTTGCTGTGGAGGTCTCAACGTGCAACTATGTAGCCAATACATATGAAGCTGAAAAAGCACAGCAGGTCAGACAGCATCCTAGGCACAGGAAAGTCAACGTTTCAGGCTGAAAGACTTCATCAGGATTGGGCCGGGGGAAGGGGAGCCGGGTAGTAAATAGAGGGAGGGGCATGGGGCTGGTGGAAGGGGAGGTGTGAGAGGGAATGAAAGTAGGCGGAAATTGTGATTTGTCAGTGGGAAGGGTACAGCGGATATGCAAATGAGAAGATGGGCAGCTTAGTTCAGGTCAGGAAGGTGGACATGTGAAAATGCTGTGGGTGGAGAGATTTTGAAGGCAGTGAAGTCAATATTGAGACTACTGAGCTGTAATCTCTCCAGCTGAAATATCAGGTTGTTCTCCCAAGTTTCTGTTTGGCCTCACTCTGACAGTGGTGGTGGCCAAGAATGGACCTGTCGCTGAATGAGCACGTGGTGGGGGAGTAATTAAAATGGATGGCAATTGGAATGTTGGGTCGCTGCCCTCGAAGCGGATTCGGAGGGGACGAGACTGTCACACACCTCCTTCTGGAATGTGCCTATGCAGTAGAAGTCTGGAGGGGAATGCAGTGGTGTTTGTCGAGGTTCGTCCCGAGCAGTGCCGTGACGCGGGACTCCGTGCTCTATGGTCTGTTCCCCGGGACGCACACTGAGATGAAAATCAAGTGTGCATGGAGGATCATCAACTCGGTGAAGGACGCTCTCTGGGCGGTCCGAAACCTGCTGATCTTCCAGCTGAAGGAGTTGACCCCGACTGAGTATTGCAGACTGGCACATTCCAAGGTCCAGGACTACGTGTTGTGGGATGTGCTGAAGCTTGGGTCAGCTGCCGCCAAGGCGTGGTGGGGAAAGACTACCATGTAAGCTGCCGCCAAGGCGTGGTGGGGAAAGACTACCATGTAACGTCAGCCTGCCCAAGAAGAGCAGGGGGCCCACGCAGTCATTTCAGCTCTGCTGACGCCTCGGCTAAATATATGAATATATGATTGATAAATATACAGACCTATATACAAAGGATAAATTCTGATCTCTTTGTGCAAAGAAATGGAATGTTTACGTGTGTATGGCATGACCAACTGTACAGACCATCAAAATATTTTATGAATAAAGTATATTTTTGAAATAAAAAAAAGTTGGGTTGGTTAAAGTGTGCAGACAGCAGATGCTCCATGAATATTTCCCTGAGTGTCCCTTTGGTCTACCTGACAGAGAGGAGACCACATCGGGAGTTGGAGATGAGATTGGTTGGGCAGGATCAGGCCCTGAATGGAGCATCAGTCTACATATAAGAACAAACAAAGCTGGACATGTGAAAAGATCGCGGACACATACTATATTTCTTATCAATCCAACACACACCTTCCAGATGAAGCAGCATTTCACTTGTACACTTTCAATCCAGTCTCCTAACATTGTTGCTCACAGTGCAGTCTCCTTTACGTCGGGGAGTCCAAACAGAAACTGCTTTGAGGAATACTTCCACTCTGTCTGTAGGAATAATCTTGACCCTCTCATTGCTTCCCACTTCAATAATCTACCTTCCTCTCATTCTAACATTTCAGTCCAGGGCTGCTTCAATGTTCCAAGGTAGCAAATCCAAGCTCATTTAACACCTCACTTTAGACTTTGGTTATGTTCTAACCTGAAATAATATTTTTTTCAATTCCATACTTCCACAGCCTGACGGTATTATGGCTTTTCTCCAATATTTACACATTCTTTCTCATGGCCTCCCAATGAAAATGCCTGTTTGTGTCTCGTTTATCCTGTACTCAACTAAGGAACCCATTTTCCCCCCTTCACACTCTAATTTATACTTATTTTACATTTGATTGTCTCTTACCGCAAATAAATGTCATTTGTCAGTGGCATTGCGCCTCGACACCGTCTGTTTCCCGTCACCCCTCCTCTTCCTCTGTCAAGGGATTAAAAAGCTCATCAACACCAATTCTGTTTCTCTGTCTCCACAGATGCTGCCACATCTGCTATATTTCTCCAGAAATGAACAGAACACATCTTCAATAAAACAAATAATTATAGATACTGGAAATCTGAAACCAGAACAAAAGAAGAAACTGTGAGCCTTAAAGAACGGTCACTGCACCCAAATGATTAACTCTGCTTTCACACTACTGATGCTGCCTGACCTGCTTAATTTATCCAACAATTTATGCTTTTGAACACGTTTCAAAGACATGCGTCAACGTTGCTCAAATACCCTGTTCAACATGGAGCGACATATACCGGGAAGTGAAAGATAACACAGGATGCACAATTTCCGTGGTTCTGGAAAAACGTAAGGCTGGCATCACTGAAACTACAGATCTCTTCGTCAGGGAGAGAAACAGAGGGACATGCATTCACTCTAAACACAGAAGGTTGCACATACTGGAATGGAAAGGATTCAGATGAATATGTTATAGCTGTTGGGCAATGAGACAAAAATGTAAGTGTGACACCATGGAGAGACCCTCAGTGGAATGCGAACACAAAATTGGAAGTGTACCACATCAGAAACCTGAGTAGGTCACTGAGTACACGGCTGATGGGTGAATGCGACTCAGTGTGAACTAGGGGCAGGTAGCAAAACTGTATTGGAGATACTGCAGCTCAAACTGTGTGTTCCATGTGATGCTGAAGATCACAACAGCAGCAGAAGCAAAATTATATTCAATGATAATCTGGAACTTTTTGCTCGGGATAATCCCTCAGTCTTGCATTACCAATAAGCATATCTATGCTTCAGTGACGAGTGCGGGTAAACATGCCCGGGCAGAACTATATGTACCTAAAATTGATGGCAAAATATGAAGCTACCGCACTTGACTGGTTACATTCCAAACAGCAGAACTACCATCTGATAGAGAGGGCGGAATGATCGAAAGACCAACAGATCAGTTCGAAGCTCTGCAGTCCTGCCACATCCAGTCACAAAGGGATTAAACAACTCACTGCAGGCGACGGCCCAACACATGTTCCCCTCCTAAATAATGGAACATCCCTACATATCAGTGCAAAAGACAAGCATGTAGTTATCTGCGACATGCTCAGCCAGAAGTGTTGAGTCAATGATCTACCTCACCTCGTCAGGATGCCCACAGAATCACAGATGGCAGTTTTGAAACTATCTGATTCACTCTTTGTGACAAGAAGAAACATCTGAACAGAGTAGATATGACAAAGGCAATGGATAACAAGCCGTGTCCCTGGGGAAGCTGTTTCATTCAATTTCAAACTCTGACATCTATCTGGCAATGTGGAAAATTACTCAACTATGACAAGTCCCTTAAGATAATAATTACATTATGACCAACATCACCCCCTCAATTCCATCACGACAGTCAAATTGTTGGGAGTTCTTTTTGACAGAGCTGTGAAGCAGCACAGAAGTAAACTGCTCTGTGTGGTTTGCGATAGGTCCCTATGTGGTGATAGAAATGTCACTGGATTGCTAATCCAGACCAGACTAATGCTCTGACAGCTGGTGAAAATTAATAACAATTAACAAAATATCGAGATCTAAAATCTTGTGTCCGTAATAATGACCTTGAAGCCGATGGCAATTATAAACACCAATTTGCTTCCCCAATGTAATTTCAGGATGTGAATCTCCAGTGCTTTCCTGGTCTGGCCAAAAGTGACTCCAGATACACACGCATGTGATAAACTCTTCAATGGTCTCGGAAACGGCCAAGCAAGACACTCAATTGTATCAAACTGCTCCGAGGTTTTAAAGGATAAAACCGGAAAGAATACCCGGCACCAGCTTCTGCATGGGAAAAGGGAAACACAGGCCTGTAAACCCTGCAGAGACCTCCTTCCTCACATCTGAGAGCTTGTGAGAACATTGACAGGGCTTTCCTACAGACTGCACAGAAACATTGGGAAAGGAGTAGGTCATTCAACACAGCGAGCCTCCCACGTTTTCATCATGGCCGAGGATCTCCTCAATGCATTTCTCTTACAGCAGACTGAGATATATTGCAATTGATTCCGTCCACCAAATGTTTGAGATGTTTGGAATTAGCTGGGACCCAAGGACACATTGCTGAGATACTCCACGAACCTTCATCTCCAATAAAAGAATGTTTTCATTCCTGTGTTTCCGGTCCAAGGGCTGTTTTACTGGAGCTTGTACACTCTGACCTGCTTCCTTTTTCTTATTTTCTCCTGCTCTTTTCTCTCCGCACCCTACTGACCTCAAGCTGGACCCAGGGTTTGGACCTCAAGCTGAGCCCAGTGCGGAGGTGAGTGAGTCCTGACCTGGACATGACCTGGAATTGGCAATTGCTACATTATCAGAGGCAACGTGTGTGAGATAGGGCACAGCAGCAAAAGGTGATGCCTGAGGATTGTTGTTGGTTGGGTCCTGCACTGGTGTTGGTGAAGCGGATGGTGGAAGGCCATTATGGTAACATCGATGCGGTGAGACCAGCAGTAAGAGACATGCCTCTGACATTGGAACGTTCTGGCACGGGGGTGGGGGGGGAGTATCTGCCCAGTGGCAAAGATGGCGCCTGAGGATCAGCAAATTCGATGTTGCTGTGGTCTAGTGTAGATGGTGATGAGGCTGTCATGGAGGTATTAGATTGCAGGGGTGGTCGATGATGAGGAGCTGTCTCGCAACCCATAAACTCTCTTCAGGCTGTGTTCTCTGTTTATTCCATTGTCTTCAATTATTCAAAATGGCACCACTTTGTGGCAACAAGTGAACGCTTTTCACTGTATTTTATTGTATTTATCTTGTAAAAATACACCTGTTCATTACATCAAAACCAAAATCTTTTACTCACACTTTCCTGCCAGCTGGCAATTCTGAATTCATGTCCAAATATTTGCCACAATCCCATAAGATTTGATTTTGCACGCTGGGCTTGGGATTTCAGCAAATGTCCTTGGATGCTGTCTGAACGACTGTGGTTTTCCTGAACTACAATTCTTGATACTGATCTCAAACATTTGCAGTCGACACTTTTTCCCTAACCTATATACCTGTGCAAACACATTCAGAGATCTGTGGAGAAACACCCTCTCAGCTTCCTCGTGTGCTGCCATTCATTGTATACCCTCATTTTTGGTTCCTTCTTCCAAAGTACATCACCACATATTTATCAGGGTTACATTCCATCTGACCATCTGACCATTCCATCTATATCTTCCTGTAACATAAGGCCTTCCTCCTCACTGCCAATCACCCAGCCAATTTTAGGTAAAACACAAACTTAATTATCACACTCCCCCACCTCACTACACATTCACATCGATCTAGATCATTTATGACTGCCAAAATAATAAGATAAATTGCACTGATCCCTGTGGTACACCAGCAGACATTCGTCTCCAGTCACACAAACAACCTTGCGCCACCACCCTCTGTCTCCTGCCAATATTACAATGGTTGATATAACTCACTAAGTTACTCTTGATATCATGACTTTTTAAAACTCAGTTTCCCATATGAGGCTTTGTCAATGAGGAGAAAGTGAGGACTGCAGATGCTGTGTAACATAAGGACTTCTTCCTCACTGCCAATCACCCAGCCAATTTTAGGTAAAACACAAACTTAATTATCACACTCCCCCACCTCACTACACATTCACATCTATCTAGATCATTTATGACTGCCAGAATAATAAGATACACTGCACTGATCCCTGTGGTACACCAGCAGACACTCGTCTCCAGTCACACAAACAACCTTCCGCCGCCACCCTCTGTCTCCTGCCAATAATAAAATGGTTGATATAACTCACTAAGTTACGCTTGATATCATGACTTTTTAAAACTCAGTTTCCCATATGAGGCTTTGTCAATGGCCTTGCTCAAAAAACCATATAAACAACATGCTCGAAATATAGAATAAATTTAATTTGGTAAGACTTCCTCCTGATGACATCATGCTGACTATCCCTGATCAAACCTTGTCTCTCTAAATGGAGGTCAATTTTCTCCTTTCTTATTTTCTCCAATACTTCCCTAAACATGATCCAATAGTCACTGGCCTACAATTCCCCGGTCTATTTCCACCAATCTTCCCATAAAGTGGGACCACATTCGTCGTTCTTCAGTCATCTGGCATCTCCAACTTCCCTGTGGCCAGATTCGACTTAAGTATTTGAGTCAGGGCCTTTGTCCTTTGTCTACAAGAGCAGCCTGTGATACAACTCATTCAGACCTGGCAACTAGTCCAATTTTATATCAGCCAAAGCCTTCAATCCCTGCTCACATCTTATATCAATCTGTTCAAGAGTTGCCCAATCCATCTCGTTGAATTCTGTCCCTGCATCCACCTTCTCCCAAGTAAAACAGATGTGGAGCTTTCATGTCACAATCGATCAATGTCCTCCAGCTGCACACATAGAGTGCTTCATTGGTCTCGAATGGGCCCTAGTTGTTTCCTAGTTATTCTGTTCTGATTGATGTACGCGGAGAACATCTTGGGATTCTCCCTACCCTTGCCTGGCAGCACTTCTCCATGCCCCTATGTCAGTCCCGTCTCTCTAAGCTTCATTGCGATCTCCTTTCATTTTGTTAATCACTGGAGAACACAAACTGAGCTTTTCCATCAGTTAATCTTGCCTCTAATAAGATTGACATGAAAGTAACTGTTTAACTTCTCTGTAATTTCCTACTTCTCTGCAAGGAATTATCTTGTGAGGATATTCACCATTCCACACGTGTCCTTTCCTTCACTTTCCCATCAAATATCGAGAGAAACGTTTGGTCATCCAAATGTTTGTTGTTAGTTCGCAATTATTTTTATTTCCTTATCATTGGTCCTCAAATGTCTCTGAATCTATGGATTACCATAATATCTGGCAATTTCCTGAGCTGCTTTCTTTGATCCAATGCAATCTGTAACTTATTTTGTTAACTATTGTTAAGTCACCTTACCCCTTTGCTGTTTGAACTGCGGTGGACATGTGTATATTGTACATTTTAAGGTGTTTATTTAAACAACAACCACTGCCTGCTTTCCAGTAAATCTTTTTCATGTACTTCTACAATTCACTGAAGCTAATGAGCCGTTCATACTTTCGGGAATTGCATGATTCAGGTTTATAACCACAATTTCAGGAAAAAAAACTGTTTACATTCAGACGTCATATAAAATTCAATACATTATGACTACTATTCCCAAAGCCTCCTTTTCAACAGGGTTTTCAATTATGTCTTCTGATCATATAACATCAATTTCAAAACTGCCTTACCTGTACCTCAGTGCTCAACATACTGTTAAAGGATACCGTCTCAAATATGCTCATGAAATCCATTTTCCCATTCACGTGGTTTAACACAGTTTAGATGTAGCTTGAAACTGTTCATTATTACTGTGGTACTCACAATGCTGGGTATCTAATTTCCTGTTTAATAAAATGCCCAACATTTGTATTGCAACTTCGACTTTGATATATAACTCCCATCCATCTTTGCTTCTCCTTGCTGTTTCTAAGCTTCACCTTACCAGATCATGTGGAATCTGAGCGATGTGGCCTCTGGGGAGATTTATGGTAGATTCAGGTGAGATACTTTGTGAAACCTATTTGGATGTTGAGTTAATCTCGTCACGTTATTCATTCTTCTCAAGTGTTATTATTATGACATTTCCACCAGATCTATCGCTGTGTTGTTGGAGTAGCGAAGGACAATGAACTTTCAACAATGTTATGCATTCCCCCAGAGAGCTGAGACTGCTCTAACCAGGATGGGAACTTTATATCAAGCTGGTAAAGTGTTGCTGATGCTGTACAGGATCTTAATCAGATCACATCGAGAGTAATGTGTACAGATTTAGTTGCCTCACTGAAAAAAAACTATTGTAACACTGGAAGCAGCTCAGAGATGGTTCCCTCATCTGTTTCCATCAATGAAGGTGTTATCTTATAATGAAAGGATGATCAGCTTGATCCAATACGCATTAGAATTTGCAAAATGAAAGACATCGAACACCGGAAAGAATTAGCAACATAAGTCAATTACCCAGCCTTTTACACAAGAATAACATAAGGATATTCAGGCCTTCGACCCTGTTACACCAGAACAGGACGAGGTTATTCAGCCCCTGGAACCTGTTACACAGTTACAGGAGGAGGCCAATCAGCACATCGAGTCTGAGTAGGCCACGTGGCACCAGTATCCTGTTATGAAGCAACAGGAACAGTCCATTCAGCCTCCTCAAGTCTCCAACACATGAACTGGAAGAGACTGGTACACTAGAATAACAGGAGACCATTCGTCACCAGAATTAAAGAAGGAGATACAATTATTTGAGACTTGTTATGGAACGGTGGAGGTAATTCACCCATCTGTTTGTTGTTTGGGAACAGAAGAAGAGAAATCACTCCTTCGATCCCATTTCAGGAATGCAGGAGGTGATTGTTCAGTATCTCGAGCCTGTTGTGAAGGAATATGAAGAGACCTTTCAGCCCCTCAAAATGTTGTACACCAACAGGAAGATTCCACAAGCCCTTAGGCTTCCGACGTATTATCAGGAGGAGGAGAAGCAGATCTTGAATCTGTAAATCAGGACATTCCGGCCATCGAGACTATAATGTAGGAACACCATGGGGACATTTAGCCCATTGAGTGTGTAAACCAGGAACTGAGTGAATCCATTCAGACACTCATGCCTCTTACAAAGCGTTTGGAGCAGATCTTTTAAAGCTTTGTACCTGTTACACAGGAACACGGGAAAGTGAACGTAGCGGTTACAGAAATGTTAGGAATTAGGATAATCATCTTCACTTGTTAATAAAAAGTTGTGCGCAAACTGTTGAGAATTAAGGGAAATTGTGAGAATCCATTATTAATGAATTAATAACAGGGGATTTGCAAAGTCGAACCAAAATGCATCAGAGTCAGTATGATTTTTTTTAAGAATTTGTTTGCTCGAGTTCTTCAAAGATGTGACAAGCAAACTAGCCAATAGGGATCCTGGAGAAGTAAAGTACCTGGACTTTGTAAAGGCATTGAGTAAACGCTGCACAAAATATTAAGCAGTAAATAAGAGGACATGGGTTTGGGAGGAGGTTTTTAACCTGCATAGAGGGCTGGTGAGCCAACAAAATGCAGAGAGATGGCAATAGTTGTTTCGTTAGTGGTTGGCAACTTTTTGGGGTCCATAGAGTTCAGACCACATGACCAGACAATTTACATTCCATTTTATTACTTGGATGAGAGGAGAGAAAACACTCCAACTACATTTTCAGCTGACACTAAAACAAGTGGAAAAGTAGGTTGATGTAATGAAGATGTAGAAAATTTACAAATGGACATGAACAGTTTCAATGAATGTGCTAACATTTGGCAGCTAAAGTTTAATGTGGATAATATAGGATTAACCATTTTGATCAGAGGAATCAATGTGTTATGGAAATTGAGATCAAATTCACAGTGCTTAGTTGCAGAAGCCTCTGGGTGTCCTTGTGCATGCCATAGAAAACGCTGGTACAGCAGGGAATGAGAATGGCACGTACAATTTCAGCACTTACTTCTAAATGATGGTGTATAAAGGGAGAGAAGAACTAAGGCAACTGTGCAAGGTATTAATGAGACTGTAACTGACGTACTGTGTTCAGGATTGTTGCCATGACTGCAGGAGGCATGTAGTTACAACGAAGGCAGTTCAGAACAAGTTCATTAGTTTGATTCCAGGGATGAATTTATCTTTTGAAGAGAGTTTGAGCAGTTGAGGCCGGTGCACTCTGTGTTTAGAAGAATGAAAGGAAATCTCATTGAGGTCTGGAGGATGTTAAAGGTGATTGACAATGTCGGTGTCGAGTGGATCTTTCCTCATGTGAGGCAGACTGGAACAAGAGATCATAGTTTTAGGATTAAACAGCGCAGATTTAAAAGAGGGCTGAGGATAACTTACTTCTCTCAATGGGTTGTGAATCTGCGTAATTCACTGCCCCAGTGTGCTGTGGGTGCTGGGACATTGAGTAAATGAAGGGATATGGAGAGCAGGCAAGAAAATGGAACTGAGCCGGCGATGACATCAGCCATGATTGTATTCAATGGCGGAACAGGCTCGAGGGGCTGGATTGCTCCTCGTCTTATTCAGCCCTTCGACTGTGCTCCACAGGAAGGGGGAGGACTGGTTATCTATCAGGAAGCAGGCACTCCGGATAAATCAATATTAATCAGTTTGACAGAACGTAACCAGTGGAGTCACACACAGTGACCAGTGCTGGGTCCTCAACTGTTTACAAACGATATCAATGATCAGGATGGTAGAACAGATGTACTGCTACTACGTTTGGTGATGACACTAAGGTAAGCAAAACATTAAATTATCAACAGAATGTGGAGAATCTGCAAATTGATATGGAAAGGAAAAGTCTTGTTTGCTCGAGTTCTTCAAAGATGTGACAAGCAAACTAGCCAATAGGGATCCTAGAGAAGTAAAGTACCTGGACTTTGTAAAGGCATTGATCAAACGTTGCACAAAATATTAAGCAGTAAAATAAGAGGACATGGGTTTGGGAGGAGGTTTTTCACCTGGATAGAGGGCTGGTGAGCCAACAAAATGCAGAGAGATGGCAATAGTTGTTTCGTTAGTGGTTGGCAACTTTTGGGGGTCCATAGAGTTCAGACCACATGACTCGACAATTTACCATCCATTGTATTACTTGGATGAGAGGAGAGAAAACACTACAACTACATTTTCAGCTGACACTAAAACAAGTGGAAAAGTAGGTTGATGTAATGAAGATGTAGAAAATTTACAAATGGACATGAACAGTTTCAATGAATGTGCTAACATTTGGCAGCTAAAGTTTAATGTGGATAATATAGGATTAACCATTTTGATCAGAGGAATCAATGTGTTATGGAAATGGAGATCAACTTCAGAGTGCTTACTTGCAGAAGCCTCTGGGTATCCTTGCGCAGACCACAGACAACGCCGGTAAAGCAGGGAATGAGAACGGCAAGTACAATTTCAGCACTTACTTCTAAATGAATGGAGTATAAAGGGAGGGAAGAACTAAGGCAACTGTGCAAGGTATTAATCAGACTGTAACTGACGTACTGTGTTCAGGATTGTTGCCCTGACTGCAGGATGCATGTAGTTACAACGAAGGCAATTCAAAACAAATTCATTAGATTGATTTCAGGGAAGAATTTATCTTTCGAAGAGAGTTTGAGCAGTTGAGGGCCGTGCACTCTGTGTTTAGGAGAATGAAAGGAAACCTCATTGAGGTCTGGAGGATGTTAAAGGTGATTGACAATGTCAGTGTTGATTGGATATTTCCTCATGTGAGGCAGACTGGAACAAGAGATCATAATTTTAGGATTAAGCAGAGCAGATTTAAAAGAGGGCTGGGGATAACTTACTTCTCTCAATGGGTTGTGAATCTGCGTAATTCACTGCCCCAGTGTGCAGTGGGTGCTGGGACATTGAGTAAATGAAGGGATATGGAGAGCAGGCAAGAAAATGGAACTGAGCCAGCGATGACATCAGCCATGATTGTCTTCAGTGGCGGAACAGGCTCGAGGGGCTGGATTGCTCCTCGTCTTATTCAGCCCTTCGACTGTGCTCCACAGGAACGGGGGAGGAACGGTTATCAAACAGGAAGCAGGCACTCCGGATAAATCAATATAAATCAGTTTGACAGAACGTAACCAGTGGAGTCACACAGTGACCAGTGCTGAGTCCTCAACTGTTTACAATCGATATCAATGATCAGGATGATAGAATAGATGTACTGCTACTAAGTTTGGTGATGACACTAAGGTAAGCAAGACATTAAATTATCAACAGAATGTGGAGAATCTGCAAATTGATATGGAAAGGAAAAGTCAATGAATAATACTTTGCTAAGTGTAATATAATGGAATGTACAGCCCGCCAGGTTTTTCAGGAAAAATGGAAGGCAGTATGTTACTGAAATGGAGAGGGATTACAGGATATAGTGATACAGTGTGTTCTGGAGAGTTCACTCTAACCCATTCAGACAAGGGAAGTGTTGCTCCATCTCCCTGATGCTCTGCTCCCTGACATTCACAGTGGTCCTGTTGCTCTCCGTGTACATGGGATATTTTGATGTGGTTGGTTGGCGTGTGGAGTGGTGAGGGAGAGGATGTTTTTAGCCGTGTATCAAGGGGACAGCCTTTAGCCGAGAGTCTATCCTTTCTTTCCAAATGGAGACCCAAAGACTATGGGAATGGTTGACTGCTTCTGAATGAAGAGGCAGTGGCTGCTACCAGGACAGTGTATATTCACCAACATGATGTACTCTGCATGGGCACACTGTAACATTAATGGGGTGAGAGCTTCTTCAGCTCCTGTAGCTCTCCTCATTGACATGGGGATCCCAAAGAGCCATGTACATCATCGGGAATCCTGCTATACTGAGAAAACACGGATACACCCGGCAGCTCTCTGCAGAGAGAGGAAACATTCACCTTATCCACGAAGTATATCCTCCGTCACCAAATTTTGGCATTGATGCTGAGATATTGGGAGATGATGGATATGTCACCCAGTCCTGCCTGGAATGTTCTGGATCATAGTAGGTGAATGGAACTGACCCTAATAGCCACTGGCATCAATGTCCTCCCCCAGTATGAAGCTGCAGGTCATGTTGAAGGAGGTGATAACGCTCTGTGACCAGCTCCTTGTTCAGTCAGGGACCGGTCAGACTCTGCTCCTGTGTTGAGTGGAGCTTGGGAAGCTGTTCCTGAAAAACCCAGGGTAGATCCAGCCGACCGCTTGCTCCAGAAATACTCACTCTGTGGTTTCAGAGCTTCCCCTCTCTGCAGCGTCTGCTCCATTTGTTTTCGTGTTACATACTCAGATGCTGTAACGAGAGTCCCCAGGCTCCATCCAGAGTTGGGTCACCGTGGGCGGCACGGTGGCACAGTGTGGGCGGCACGGTGGCACAGTGGTTAGCACTGCTGCCTCACAGCGCCAGAGACCCGGGTTCAATACCCGCCTCAGGCGACTGACTGTGTGGAGTTTGCAAATTCTCTCCGTGTCTGCGTGGGTTTCCTCCGGGTGCTCCGGTTTCCTCCCACAGTCCAAGGGTGTGCAGGTCAGGTGAATTGGCCATGCTAAATTGCCTGTAGTGTTAGGTAAGGGGTAGATGTAGGGGTATGTGTGGGTTGCGCTTCGGCGGGACGGTGTGGACTTGTTGGGCCGAAGGCATGTTTCCACACTGTAAGTAATCTAATCTAATCTAAATACTCAGGCCTCCCTGAATGTCTGAGGCAACTCACAGCACAATCTCCAGCAAACCATCCGCGGCACCTCCACTAACTTTTCAATAACAGAAGACAATCAGTAGCCCCTCAGCTACAAGTGTTTTAAAATAATTTAAGCATGCAGCCTCGACCTTAACGTTTCCTTATTTTAAATGTAGATGTGAACTGTGTGTTCCAGATGTGTTGCAACTGATCACTTCACTCAATGTGAAGCAAAATGCAATCCATTCAAACGCTCCAGTTAAGACACAATCCAAGAGAAGAAACATTTGGGATAACTTCTCGACTGGAAACCTACGCAAACAATAGATTCAATGCCTTGTACTAATTAACTGCATTAATACAGGAACATCCCGTAAAAACACCCCCTGGCATAAAGGTAAATTCAAACACAAAATCTTAAGTGCAGTTCTCTAATCCATGATGAAGCAACTTTAAGAGAGTTTTCAGAGAGAATAGCAGCTGGGGATCATGTACTGAAACTTTTAATCCTTCTGGGACCCAGAGCAGCTTCTGAATGCTGCAGCTTAAATCAAAACGAGAAGACCTTGTCTGAGAGAGCTGGCCGCTGCCGTTCCATTGTTCCCACCGTTTTAATAAAACCTAAACGCCTCCTCAGTTATGTACTTAAGCTGTTTTCAGGTGGCAGTTCGGCATCTCTGCCTTTAAGACCACTTTTAAAAAAAACCAAGAGAAAATAATCTTTTCAAAGTGACAGCATCGTCACAACACTCCGTTTGAAAACAAAAATCAAATACAAAAATGGCCTCATTTTCAACCCTCTGTTCTTATTGTTTCAGTAGGTTACAATCTGTATATATTGCACTGAAAACATTCACAACTCCATTCTATTTCAGTCAGTTTACTTCTGCCCCTGAACGCCTCCGTTTTCCGTCATCCAAGTCTCGACAACTTGTCAGCAAGTACGCTTTCTCATCCTGGCACTTGTATAACTTCCAAATTGAATGGCAACAATGATAACTCTATCTGAACAGCTTGGAAGTTTTCTCCCTACGTTTCTTTAAAAACGTTCAGGCGTTATGATCAGTATATATATTTGTCTCAGACACGTTATTGGAATTTTAATTGCTGAAATGTTGCAACCCCAACACCAAGCTCAAGGCGTCCTTCCCAATTGCTAAATATTTCTGTTTATGGTTCCACCGGACACTCCAACCGCAGGTTACATAATGGAGCACTTCTCATCTCTCCAATAGTCCTTCTGAATGACATATCTCCTCATGCCTCAGCTTAAATGATTTACATGTTTATGTACCTCTTAATGCTGTAACCCCTTTACCTGCTACTCCTGCTCGATGCCACTAAACCTTATTCTCACAGGTATGTATTTTAAGATCTTGCACATTCTTCTCAATCTCTCTCAGAAGACAAACTTTGATGTATGGATCAACTGATAATCATTAGCCATTTCAGATTCTTATCATGCCCTTTCAACTCTATTCTTCCACACGAGTTCTCACGATGGCAGAAAGTGAGTTTTTGAACTCCTCCAAAGTAAGAATCTCTCTAACAATTTAATAATACCCTAACTCACCTTTCAAATTTACTTTGTTTAATTCTTTCAACTCACTATACGTTTAACCAGGGACGAAATTATAGATTCTAAAACGCTGTCTGTGGGCTTCTGGCACAAGGATGTATGCACTTCAGATGGCTTTCTTCACCTCCTCATACTGGCTAGAAACCTCCTCCGATAGGGATGCAAATACCTCATGCCTCAAACCAACACGCTTTGTTTGAATCAACGAAGTCCACATGGTCATTGGCCACAACATTCGTTTAGCCACTTTCTCAAATGAAATTTAAAAGAATTCTACATCCTTCTCATCAAATGTAGACAATGCCTAGATGTGTTTAAGCAGTTTGGAGTTGTGAATGTTGAGGGCAGAGATATGGGAAGTGGATGAGATGCTCTGGATGGCATCGTTGACCATGTGGGAAAGGATATTGCTCTCTTTGAAGAAGGAGGCCGTCTCGGATTTACGTTGGATTAAGAGCGTGGTCCTGGAAAAACACAGCGGGTAAGGCAGCAACCGAGGAGCAGGACAATTCGACGTTTTGGGCAAAAGTCCTTCATCAGGAATAGCGCTTTTGCCCGAAACATTGATTCTCCTGCTCCTCGGATGCTACCCAGCCTGCTGTGCTTTTCCAGCACAATACTCTCGACTCTAATTTCCCGCATCTGCAATACTCCCTTTCATCTACACGCTAAGTTCAGCCAGTTCTGTAATACTGCCTTTATCTTTGTTCTTACTGCTGTAGGAAAGTTGTTAAACTTGAAAGCGTGCCGAAAAGATTTCCAAGTGTATTGACAGTGCCGGGTGGGACGGTGGTGGCGAGTGATGTTGAGCTACACGGAGAGTATGATTGGTCAGGGGCTATATTCCCTGGAGCGTTGTTTCTGAGGAGTGACCTGAGGAGTTCATCGCGGTGAATCCTGATGCTCCAGGGTGAGCAAAGAAAAAGATCAGGGCAATAGACAGGACAGTTATTCATATTAAAACTGGACAATTACTCATTTACAACATGTTGCCGAACGATGGAGGTAGACTGAAGAATGGGACTGGCCGGAGGAGTCAGAATTTGGACGGTCCAATCACATGAATGAGAACAAAAATAAAGACATTGCCATATGAACTGAAAGGATTAGTTATATCACATTCTCAATCCAACTGAGTGAACCAGACCAGACCCCATACACCCAGAGGAGATATCTGTTCGGCATGGAGCACTGTGCAGACC
>NC_057717.1:13329437-13341079 GCF_004010195.1 Chiloscyllium plagiosum
GTGTATTCAATCTCATTGAAGTTCTCCCCGAGTGTGTTGCATATCTCCATAGGCATCACTGGTGCTAGCTTTATTGATGCTGATGTACGGATGTAAGAGTTGCTTCTCTATAGTGTATGGAGAAGAAATGGCTTTTTGTGGCACAGGAAAAAAATGGCGATGTCTAAGTGAGAGATAAGGATTATTGCAATCATTCCTGACAGTGTTTTTGAGGCAGTATTTGGGGTACTGTGGATAGACTTTCTCTGAAGTTTCACTAGACTAATCCCTGAGATAATGGCACCATGAGCAGTGAGTGAAGCTCATTGAGAGAATAAGAGGTAATTGCATTGAACCTTAAGGGAGATGGACAATCACTCATGATGTTCTAAACAGGCACTGATACAGAGATGAATTCCATGGCATTTTTGTCACTCGGGTTACATGATTCTCGATAGTTCAGCAGCCTCTGCGAACATTCCACTCAGCAGCATGCACTCCCTATTTTGATTGAGACACAGAGAGAGAGAAAGAGAGAGAGAGAGAGAGAGAGATTCAGGCTTTTGAATAAACTCTCCAAATATTAATACTGTTCAATTGGTGTGAAATCCTGCAATGAACGTCATGTTATCCATAATCCCGACAGCAGCCAAAAGACATTCATTATACAAGAGTTAACTCTTCCCAGCAACATCTGACCTTCATGAAGAATGTGGGTGTGTTTTCTCGGAGATGGAAGATGTTCCTTGAGACTTTACACAAAACATTTGGCTTCCCTCCTCACGGCCAGCAAATCGTGTTATAGTAGCACACGTTCTACAAATAGTGGAGCCAAGAAAAATACCATAGAGCCCTCTATCAGTGCAGTCTCGGTTTCATTGGTTTGTCATGTTGGACTATCAATGACACCCTCCTATTCCTGTATAAGTGTCTCGTGGGGCTGAATATCTTCCTCCTGGTCTCATGGAACAGGTTTAAGGGTTTGATTGGGCTCTGCCTATTCCGGTTTAACAGCTCAATGAACTGACAGACCCCTTTTCTTCCGATGGAACAGGCAGAGGACTGAATGGAATGTCCCTCTTCTTGTTCAGTAGTTTGCTGAATGGCTTCCATATATTCGTGTGTAACCGGCTTGAGATGGTGAGTGAGCTCCTCTTTTAACTGTAGAAGTGTGCCGTGTCTGGCCGTGCTGTTACATGAATGTCACAGACACTTTAACAGCTCAAACCGGAATGTTGCCCCCGTCTTGCTGCACATGGACACAGAAAGGTTGATGAGGGACAAAATGTTCTGAGCATTGTGTGATCTTCAGTCATCATCCCCACTTATGATGGAGAAAGACATTGATGGAGCAGCTGAAGATATTTGTGCTGAGGAGGTTAACCTGAGGATCTCCTGCAGAGATGTCCCGGAACTGAGAGGACTGTTGGCCACTGACTACAAGCATCTTTCTTTGTGCTCTGAAAGACCCAGACAAGTGGGAGGTTACACCTGATTCCCATTCAGCTCAAGTAAGTAAGCTGTCCCGATGCCATCCTCAGTCAAATACTGCCTTGATATCAAACCATTCACTCTTTTCTGAGCCCCTGTGTTCACCTCTTTTTCACATCAAAAGGTGACGGTGTATGTGTAGGAAGTGTTTTCCTCACACAGAGGGTAATCACTGTCAGACATTATCTGGGCTAGAGAGTTATTGGAGCTACATCACTGAAAGTATTTAAGGAGGATGTAGATTGATTTTTGACCTGTCAAAGAGCTAAGGGGTGTGACGAATTGACATTAAAGAGGAGTTAAAGTCAACAGTAGATCAGCTATGATTGTATACAATGGCTTGATCGTCCGAATTACCGATCCTGTTCCTCATATTCTGTAATTACAAAGTTAATGGTTGAAAATTTCCTGAATGTTCTGTTATTGAATGTTGCAATTATAGAGAGTAAAGTATTTTGTGAGTCATCTCTGGGTGAGGTATGGGGGCTGTATTCACACGCAATCTGGGTCTATAATATGACCAACAAATAAAGCACGAGTTGCAGAGAGGAGACACTCTGTAAAGAGACCACAGGCGCCTTTCGAACCCAGCCTCTATTTCCCAATAACATTTTCCAACCACACTAAACCATGTGTGATAGTCTGGAGGGAATGAATAATATCCTGTGTTACTGTGGACCAAGTATTTGGAGGAAGTGGCCTCGATCTGCTCCTTGCAGGAACGGTGAGGGGTTGAATGGAACATAGGAACATAGGGCAGAGCAGCAGGAATGGGCCATTAGATACTTTGTCACCGTTCTAAAACACACAAAGATCATGGGTGATGTGATTGCCGTCTCAGCAGCACTTTTCTGTCTGTATACCATTTTCCTAAATTCACTTGCCTGTCAAATCTCACCAAATACAGCTTTGATTAAATGTAAACATCCAGGCACCACAAACGTCTGAGGAAGGGAATTACACTTGAACAGCCCTTTGAGAATTTCTCATTTGTGTTCCAGCCAAAGTTGGAGGGTCACTGTTTTCTTTTTCAGTTCCACTCCTCCACTGGTTACACCAACCTTAAATGTAACCAGTTTAGTGAAGTGGCCAATGATATAGGTCTCAGAGTAGGTCATTTTCGAGAGAAATATGAGACACAGAAAGCTGAACTCAGAACAAATGTTAAAATGATGGATTGCCCCAAATGTTATTCTGCCTTTGAAGTTATTCTGCTCACACAATATACTGGTCGTGGGATTTCTTCCGAGAACAGTTGGACTTAGCTGAATTCCCTTTGTTTCAGGCAATGGAGAGATTTCAATGAATCCTCACCATGAATCCTTCACAAGTGGCACAGATAAGTCAGGGATTTTCTGGTCTCACACTTTGCTATCGGGTGGAACAAAGTAAGAGAGAGGGATCAATTGGCTGCTACATCTCAGCCAGGGAACAGTTTTCTCCCTCTCTGTGTTGGAGCATACAATAATGTCAACTGAACACTAAACTGGACCATGTGTGCTCTCCTGGAACATTCTCTGGAAAACTTGATTATAGATTACATGCAAGTGTGTCAATCCTTTCAATCGCAAAAAAGTGTTCGCGTTTTTTAATTTAAAGCCATGTGTCTGTGTAAGTTGGAACTATCAGTAAGTGTCGTCATAGTATTTGTGTTAATATCAATACATCTTTTTCTTAAAATTTATTCAAGAGAGAATGCACATCCAGTTTATACACTTTTCAGAAAGTCATGGATGGTTCAATACTATTTCTCAGCTAAGATCGAAACTGATAATCCCCCATAACAAAAGGCAGGCATTCCAGGAATGAGTAAAGGGAAATCTCTTTGAGAATCTTCGAAAATAATTATATCCTTTTATTTTAGATTAGGGGATCAAAATTTCACTCAGTTCATCAGGTGTGGTCTCAGCAATGCCCTGTACAGATGCAGTTAAACATTCCTGCGATTGAACCTGATACATTTTGCCAAAAGCAGTATCATTCCATTTACCTCGCAAATCACTTGCTGCATCTGCAGACTGACTTCATATGATTCATCTACCAAGAACATGGAAACCGCCTGTATCACAGAATTCTGCAATTTATCTCCATTTAAATTGATTCCAATGGTTTCATCCTTCATGCCAAAATAGTCAACTTACTTTGTGTTATTTCTGCTGAAGGTTTGCTCACTCACTATATTTGTTTACTCAAAGTGCTGTGAGTCATTGGAACACTCTTCCCCATAGACTATTGGAGGCAGAAATATTGAATATTTTTGAGGCACTGACAGAAGGTTCATGAATAACAACAGAGTCAGGGATTAACGAGGAATGGGCAGCAATTTGCAGCGTAGGGGAACATGTAGACAATGGTATCAAAGTACACTGGTCCAGAACAGACAGGAATATAATGCAAAATTAAACGATGATATCGATACAACATTAAGGGGGAATCCAACATGCCGGCGATCCGGAAGGTCTGCTTTGCTGGGCTCTGCATCACAGCACGAGCAAAGTGGTTCTCTAACCCATCCCATCCCAGCCATTTACGTAAAGTTCAACACTAAAAGAGCGATAGAATCTTTACTAATCCCGTTTTGTCAAAGGGAGATGTCAAAACATGGAAAAGGATTGAATAAGTCCTAACACACGGTGGACCCGTCAGAAGCATCGAGCCTACCTGAGGCTGTAGCTGCGACCCACTCTGCTCGTTCCATGGACCCAGTTACTAACCAGGCCTTGGTCACTGAGTTCACCAAGTTTGTGAAATGATTGAAGCCATTATTGAAGAAAGGTTCAGCAGTGGCTAGAGCCGCTCTCAGCCGTGCTCCAAAAACATGAGCAGCAACTTGACAGCCTTGGAAACAGAACAAATGATGTCAAGCGCCGAACTGCAGCGACAGAGACCGCGATCGATTCCTCTCATTTGATTCCTTTGAAAACCAGGTCCATACCTGAACTGAGCATGACGAAGATGTCGAGAACAGGGGTAGGATGAAGAATGTTCACATCGTCGGTTTGCTGGACCGGACGGAAGGTGGTCAGCGGGTGAGTTTATTGAGAACTGGCTGCTGTGATTCCTTCACTTCAAAACTGAAAAGGAACAGGTGAAGACTGAGACAGTTCGTCGGGTTACGGTGCGGAGGTCAGACTCAGACCAGCGCCTTCGCCCTGTCCTTGTGTGGTTACATAGTTATTGGGATAAACAAAGACTGATGGAATCTTCCAGAACACAGGGGACAGATCCGATGGCTTAAATTCACGAGGGCTCCAGTATTATGTTCGTTCAGGACTTTTCAACGGTGGTGACTCAGGAAAGAAAATCTTTTGATGACATCAAGAGAAGAGTAAGGGAACTCGAGATTCAGTATTCCTTACGGTACTCAGCGGTGCTCCGTATTGCTTTCAATGGATCCATACACTGGTCTGACACTCCAGAGAAAGCGAAAACTTTGTGACATTTTAAAGTAAGATGGATGTTTAGATAATCATGTTTCTCTCTTCAAGAAATTTTCTTGGAATTTTCTGGTATTAACCAGTGTTAAATTGTAGTCGGGGATGGTAGAGTATTCACTTTTAACTTCCTCATTAGTATTACTACTCTTTTTCTCTTTCCTTGCTTGTGTCTGGAGTGTGGCTCAAGCTGGAGCGGGTTACAAAGGTACTTGTGATGATTAAATACCGACCAAAGGGCAGTTGAAGCCCGATTTTTGTTGTTAATTGCCCTGGATGCCTTATTGGTAGCGGGCAGAAGATAAAGTTTTGTGATATGGAACCGTCCCCACTGAGCGGGCGTGAGGTAAATTCCCTATCGCATGTCATTGGCACTTTGGATTTTGTTTCGTTTTTTTTTTATGAGTTTAGTTTTGGAAAGTTTTGAGAGCTTGTTAGTTGTAGTAGTCTTAGTTTGTGTTGTTTTTAAGCTCTATGAGTCTTTTTTCATTCATGATCAGTGATGTGTAATTCGAGTTCTTCTTCTCTAGACCTCAAATGTTGCTACAGTGTGTGATGGATAATGACGTTCTTAAATGGTGTACCTGGAACAATAAGCGGAACCATCGTCCAGTCAAGAGGAAAAATGTACTTTCTAGTCTTAGAAAGGAGAGGATGGATGTTGTCCTATTGCAGGAGATGCACCTTGATGACAACGAACATTTGACATTACAGCAGGGCGGGTTTGGTCGAGTTTATTTCTCGTATTTTAATAGTAGGAGTAGGGGAGAAGCCATACTGGATAGGAAGAATCTTCCAGTTAAATTACTAGATTAAATTTGACATTCACAGGAGGATCATAATCCTGAAATCCTTGAACTATAGGAAAGAATACAGTATTTTGAAAGTTTAATGCCTCCCGGCGCACCCTCTTAAAACCGTGGTAGATGCATTTTCCAAATTAAGTTATCTTGCCTCGTGCCACGTTATTATAGACGATTTCAACTGCCTTACGTACCCCACAGTGGACAGAATGTCCAAAGGTCCCCGAATACCCTCGTTATAATGTAAGCAATTAGTGGATTTGTGTGCAGAACTAGAGCTGGTGGATGCCTGGAGGCAAATCTACCTCACAAGTAGGGATTTTATTTTCTTCTTTTACCTGCAGAAATACCGCACGAGGGTTGATATCTTCCCCATCCCTACAGAAATGTTAGATTCGGTGGCATCCTGCACAATTGGGAATAGTACCATTTCTGACTATGAAGCAGTATACGTATTGATTAAGATTAAGGGCAATATAACAGATTCGAGACACTGGCGAATGTATCCCTTCGTTCTTAAGGCTAATTAGTTCATTGAGTATTTCTGTAATGTATTCAGATCTTTCTTAGCCATTAATTCAGATTCAACCAGTAAGCCATCCATTCTATGGGAAATTGCTAAGGCTTATGCCAAAGGAATAATTATTCCTTAGGATGCAGCAGAAGGGGTAGCAGGAACGCTGGCTTGAGGCACAGCTGAGGGCAGTCAAGAGGGCATACTGTGATAGACCTTCAGTGGCTAAGCTGCAGAGGATCACAACGCTTCGGTCTACAGTGAATTCCACGCTCAAACAGACAGCCAAGAAGGAACTTAATTTTGCAAAACAAAGGCTGTTTGAACATGACGATAAGCCAGGCTAGTATTTAGCCTATCTTGCCAGGAAAACGAGCGCCCATCTCAAGCCATTACCTAACTTAGGGAAGGTTCTGGGATCCTTACCTTTGATTCCAAAAAGATTAATGCCTCCTGTCCGAGATTTTTCTCCAAATTATTTCAGACTGAACATTTTGAGGATAGATGGATTAAGATGGAGTAATTTTTCAAGAACCTGGATCTTCAAGGAGTAACCCCTGAATAGGTGTTGTGCCTTAATGCACCATTGTCAGCACAGGAAGGTGTGAAGCAGGTTCAGAATGTAAAGGCGCACGCTCCTGACGGATTTCCGAGTGAATTTTATGCATAATTTATAAACCTATTGTCAGGGCTGATGTTTAACATGTTCCATCAATCATACTGTCACGAACCCCTCCCTCCATCCTTAAGGATGATGAAGAAAGGAAGACCCTGAAGGATTGTGGTTCTTACACGCCAATCTCACTTTTAAATATGGGTTTCAAAATCCATTCTGAGACACGTGCATTAAGGCTGGAAACTTTGCTGCCTTCCGTTACCAAAGAGGACCAAACAGGCTTTATAAAGGGCCGCAGATCTTCTGACAATGTGAAGAGGTTACTCAATATGATCCAAGAGTGTCGACTACAATCTATCCAGGGATTATTGATCTCTTTAGTTGAGAGAAGGCATTTTATTGGGTTGAGTGGCCGGATCCCTTCTGGACGTTAGAACGGTTTGGTCTATGCAAAGTTTTTATCAAGTTGCTGAGGGTCCTTGACGGTGATCCTCTGGCTGCGGTTCTCACTAATGGTGTGCCAACCAGTAATATTAATATTTCTCGAGGCAGCCGACAAGGCTGACATCTTTCACCATTATTGTTTACATTGGCGATTGAGCCACTGGCGAAGGCCATCGGTAGGGATGTCAACATATCTGCCCCAGAAGTAGGAAAGAAGTCGTGTAAGATTACTGTGGGGATATAGGTAAAGTAGTGTTACTGACACCTTTCACCATTCTTGTTTACATTGGTGATTGAGCCACTGGCGGAGGCCATTGGTAGGGATGTCAACATATCTGCCCCAGAAGTAGGACAGAAGTCATGTAAGATTACTGTGTGGATATAGGTACAGTAGTGTTATTTCTGCAATTATAATCACTTATGCAAGGTAAATGAACTCACACCAGTGTGTAATTGTTTCAGCTAAGAGCTGAGTCAACTAGAATGCGAACTATGTGAAGGAAATACATAATGGTTTTTGTATTAGCTAAAACTGTATGCAAGAATGAAACGTGACTGCAAAACAATGGTAGATGTTACAGACAAATAGATAAGCTGCTGTGCGGATGTAGGTTAAGTCAGATATGCTTGCACAAACAGTAGTTATAAGTATCTGTTTCCCACTTTTACAGAAACACAGGAACAAACCCCAATTAACAGGTCATAAGGATCAGTGTGGTTGGGGAAAGCACAGATGAAGGGAGTAGATAATGGTGAAGAAAGGATATACCTAACAATGGGCCACAGCGGGATGTGGTCAAACAGCCTTGTGAGGCCAGATATAAGCATTTTGTCACAGACAAGGCCGGATAAGGCAAGAGATAATCAGGAGTAATGGGTGCCAGTCTTAGAGAAGTGGAAGATGTAAACGGGGAGGAGCAATGGGATAAAAAAAGGAACCAAATTACATAAATATCGTGTTTTCGTTGAATTCAGTGTGTGTGTCCCTGCCTTGTAGACAGTGGACATCGCACCCTCTTGCAAGGGTAAAATAAATGACACTACTGATTCAGATCTTGTCTCGGACTGAAATTATTCAAGTGAGTGAGCTTTGTTTGTTCACAATTACATTGATGATTGTCTTATGCTTTTTGTCAAATCCCGTAATTTCGGTAGTTCATGTGATGTAATGCATTAATTCACTTGTTGCCTTTCTGGGCGATAAGATTAATTTTACAAAGTTGGAGGCTCTGCCTATGGAAGTTCTTAGGGAAATAACTGATACTGAGGGCAAATCTTGATTTCCTTTTAACTGTCACTGGGGTGGTTTCCCTGTTTCAGTATATTCATTACATCTGTCTTTGATCTTTTTTTTTAACGTGAACTGTGTCCATTTGTTTGACAAAATTAAACAAGACCTTCAAAAATGGGAGGCATTTCCAATATCCTGGCTAATTCGGATAGTTGTTATTAAAATGAATGTCCTTCCTCATTTCCTACCCCCGTGTGAATGCTTTCTTTGATGTTTCCCAGACAGATATTTTGGAAACATAATGGCTCTTTTAGCTTTTTTATTTGGCATCATAAGCGATTCTTTATCAAGCTAACAAAATTGCAACTGCTCCACAGATTGTGGGGAGTTGATCTCCCCGATTAAAAGCTATCAATTAAGCTCTTTTATCATCCTATGTTAGTGCCTAGGCCGCTGAGGACTCGGCGTCAATACGGCTAGACATTGAGACCTCTCAGACAAAGTGAACCCTTATTAGTCTGTTGTTCTTTGATAAAATGACAACATTTATGGATTATTGTTAAAAACTAATGATTATCAATACTGTTAAAACTTTAAGGACAATGCGTCAGATCGAGGGCAATACAGCGAAAACCACGTTTATTACCCCTATAACTGGTATGCCGGGTTGTCAAACGGGGATAATGGATTCCAGGTTTAAACTGTGGGCAGCGAGGGGGGTATCTTGCTTGGGTGATTTAGAATTGGTAGAAGCCCTACAGTGTGAATACAAGCCCTTGGGACCAGCAAGTCCACTTCGATACTCTGAAGAGTAACCCACCCAGATCCATTCCCCTATCATCCTATATTTATCCTGACTGATGTCTGAACTTACAGATCCTGGAACACTATGAGCGATTTAGCAATTGCCGATTCATCTAACCTGCACATCTTTGTGACTGTGGGAGGAAACCTACGCAGACACAGTTGAGAACATACTACCTCCACACAGCCAGTCACCCAAGACTGGACCAAACCCGTGACCCTGTGCGGTGAGTCAGCAATGCAAACCACTGAGCCACCACGTGTTACGTGAGGGAGAAACAATTATACCATTTGATCAAATAACTCGTAAGTATGGACTACCTGGTAGGGACTTCTTCTGCTTTTTTTTCCAGATTAGAGAATTGATTTTAAAAACACTTTTAACAGACTCTTCCAGATCGAATACAGAGAAGTGGGTGCATATTGCTAAGGATACACTCTTTGTTAGTACCCTTTATCATTTGTTGAAGTGTGTCCCCTCAGACAAGACTGTGCAGCTTCGTGACATCTGTGCGAAAGAGTTGGGGGGTATAGATCTCTTTGGAGACATGGGAGGATGTTTGTGAAAATGCTCGAAGGACTTTGATCTGTAATAGAACCCATTCTATGCAGTTGAAAATTCTTCTGACACCAGATTTTCTCACAAAATCAGTGTGGGATTATCTTCAGCATGTCCTAAATGCAGAATGACTACAGGCACTCTTACTCATTGCATGTGGTCCTGCTGCAGGCTTTGTATATGTTGGATCACTGTGTTAGGTGTGGTAGAGTGGGTCTTGGGGACAGAATTGAGATGGACACAGTTTCTCTGTGCACATGGGAAAAAAATACATCCTTACTTTCTGTGCTACGAAATAATATTCTGTTGTGTTAGATGTCTGAAACTCCAAGGGCCTGTTGGGTCTTTGTAAGCTCATCATGGAGAATATCCCTTTGGACCTTCTCACCAGTATGGTGCACCAAAAAACAGAGATTAATACAAGTAATAGAGTCATAGAGATATACAGCATGGAGACACACCCTTCGATCCAACCCATCCATGCTGACCACATATCCCAAACCAATCTAGTCCCAACTTCCAGCACCCGGCCCATAACACTCCAAACCCTTCTTATTCATATACTTATCCAAATGCCTCTTAAGTATTATACTTGTACCAGCCTCCACCACTTCACCTGGCAGCTCATTCCATACACGTACCACTCTCTGTGTCAAATAGTTGCCCCGTAGGTATCTTTTGTATCTTTCCCCTCTCACCCTAAAACTATGCCCTCCACTTCTGGACTCCCTGACCCCAGGGAAAAAGACTTTACCTAATTACCCTATCCATGGCCCTTATAATTTTGAAAAACCTCTTTAATGTCACCCCTCAGCATCAGATGCTCCAGCGAAAACAGCCCCAGACTATTCAGCCTCTCCCTGTAGCTCAAATCCTCCAACTCTGGCAACATCCTTGTAAATCTTTTCTGAACCATTTCAAGTTTCACAACATCTTTCCGATAGGAAGGAGAGCAGAAGTGCACGCAATATTCCAACAGTGGCCTAACCAATGCCCTGTACAGCTGCAACATGATCTTTCAACTCCTGCACTCAATACTCTGACCAATAAAGGAAAGCATACAAAACGCCTTCTTCACTATCCTATCTATCTGCGACAACACTTTCAAGGAGCTATGAACCTGCACCCCAAGGTCTCTTTGTTCAGCAACACTCCCTGGGACCTTACCATTAAGTGTATAAGTCCTGCTAAGATTTGCTTTCCCAAAATGCAGCACCTCGCATTTATCTGAATTAAACTCCATCTGCCATTTCTCAGCCCATTGGCCCATCTGATGAATATCCTGTTGTAATCTAAGGTAACTTTCTTCGCGATCCTCTACATCTCCAATTTTGGTGTCATCTGCAAACTTACTAACTACATCCGTTATGCTTGCATCCAAATCATTTCTATAAATGATGAAAAGTAGAAGACCCAGCACCGATCCTTGTAGCACTCCACTGGTCACAGGCCTCCAGTCTGAAAAACAACCCTTCACCACCACCCTCTGTCTTCTACCTTTGAGCCAGTTCTGTATCCAAATGGCTAGTTCTCCCTGTTTTCCATGAGATCCAACCTTGCTAACCAGTCTCCCATGGGGAACCTCGTCGAACCCCTTGCTGAAGTCCATATAGATCATATCTACCGCTCTGCCCTCATCAATCCTTTTTGTGACTTCTTCAAAAACCTCAATCAAGTTTGTGAGACATGATTTCCCATGCACAAAGCCATGTTGACTATTCTTAATCAGTCCTTGCCTTTCCAAATACATGCATATCCTGTCCCTCA
>NC_057717.1:13341661-13346372 GCF_004010195.1 Chiloscyllium plagiosum
GTGACTATCCATATTACAAATATCTCAGCAAGAGGCCCTGCAATCACTTCTCTAGCTTCCCACAAAGTTCTAGGGTACACATGATCAAGTCCTGGGGATTTATCCACCTTTACCCGTTTTAAGACATCCAGCACTTTCTCCTTTGTAATATGGACACTTTGCAAGGTGTCATCATCTGTTTCCCTACATGTTATATCTTCCATATCCTTTTCCCCAGTAAATATTGATGCAAAATACTCGTTTAGTATCTCCCCTATACTTCCTATGCCAGGAAAAATATTCTGTTGTGTTGGATTTCTGAAACCCCCACCGGGTCTGTTGGGTCGTCATAAGCTCGTCATGGCGAATATCCCTTTGGACTTTCTCACCAGTATGGTGCACCAAAAAGCAGAGATTTATATAAGATATGGCAGCCCTTTTTGGATTACCGCGATGCAGGCTTACCTGCCAATCTAAAAAGGGCTTTTATATAGCAATGACAATATTGTCTAATGAATCTAATATGAAGAATTGTGAACATATGAATGTGTATCAATTAATGCTCTCGAAGAACAAGAGCTATCACTTTGTTATGTTGAGCCGTATTATTTATTTATTATTTATTGATTGTTTTTGTTTTTCTTCTGTCTGTTAAGAGACTTTAACTTGTTTTGTATGCACATTCACATGGGTGTAATTTTGTTCAGTTATTTGAGTTGTTTTGTTATTGGTTTAATATAATAGTAAGGATCTATGTTTCAGAAAAAAATGTCTTAAAAAAATTAAATGGTAACATTGATAGAATAGAGTCCCAAATAACTCTAATAAAGAGACCACTCATGGTGGTTTACGCTGAATGTCACCACACTTCGGGTGATGGGGTGAGGTTGAGAGAGCATCCCCTTCATGGTAACCTCAGTCAATGTGGGGAATTGAACCTGCGCTGGTGGCCTCCCTCTGCATCACAAACCAACCATCCAACCAACTGAGTGGGAGACTGTGTAACTGTTACACACAAAATCAGTCACAGACAAAGAGCAAGAGAAACATTCATGACAAGGAAAAATGTATATTTGAGATAACGGTCATGATAATGGCTGAGGATAAAAACGTTCTCTGCTAGAAATTGTATTTTATAATGAGACAAGTGTTTGGAAGCTGTCTTTGGCTGAAGACAATAAGGCGAGACAAGTGAAATAACCATAATGACTAATGGTGATTGGATATCGAAAACCATAAAATAAGTGCATGTTTTTGATTGGTCTGTGGAAAGCATGCTGATTGTTGCATGAGTTTATAAAGCAGATGAAATATATTGTTAGGAGAGTCCGTCCCCATGGCAAATGCCTTCCAAACACATGCTAGAAGAAACACAGGGTAAAAAGTTTCTGAGAATCATCTACTCGCTAACAGGAAGCTGGGGGTGAATGACTGAAAGTTCCTGTAACATGGGGCTGAAAAAACCATCACATCACCCCCAAACGTATTGAATGTTGGAGCATGTTTAAAGTACCGAATGGCCTCATCATGGATTTTAACTGTGTGTGATTTGAAAAACGTACATTCTACTCCATCCTCTTACGTGTTACACACTGGGGCACAGCCGTTTTTGATCTGAAACATTCCATAATGGGCCTGTGCGTGAGGGTGTGGGAGGTGGGGGGGGGGCATTAGAAATGCAAGAGAGAAACAGAGGGGAGGTGGTGAATACAGTAGTAAGATTGGTGGAGCATGAGCCTTGTTCTGGGGTCCGTGCTATAACAGATATACAGTGAGTGTGAGGAAGCAGAGACAATACAGTGATCCTTATCCTGACAGAGTGGGGAAGGTTATTGATGCTTGTCCTGTTTTGCTGGACATTTCTTCAGACCGCAGATACTGCACTGAGGTGGATGGTGAGCTCAGACAACGCTCGGTGGGTCTGGTGGTGTGATCCCTCTGGGAAAAGATTGGTTCCCCTCTGTACTAGCCCATCCACCAGGACCTCCATGCCCCTGTAAAGAAACCGTGGTGTAATTACCTCTTATCTGGCATGCTCGTGGCAAACTGTGCAGGGCAGCTCCAAACTGAGAAAGCTCAACCGTGTGCCCATTGTCCTTTTAAAGATGACCCCAGTGTCAGTGATCAAGGAATATCCAGGGGCATCCAGGCGATGGTGAGTACCTCCAGTCATGATGGTTGGGAGAATTGGTCTGGCATTGTATGAGAGGGACACTATGGGGTGGGGTGGGTAGTTAATGAGATGAGTTTAGTAAGATAGCACCAGGAAACTAGCTCGCCTCGTGCAGACAACCCCCCTGTTACACTCAATGAAAATGTCACTGCGACAGTTTTTTGTTAGGTTCAGCCCAGTGAGGCGAAGACTCGTCTGTCCTCACTCCCAGTTACAAAGCTGCAGAACAAATGCTCATCCAAAACTCTCCATCGCCTGAACTCACAGTAATATCCCTTTCACTCATAATTTTCATAATACTGACCCGTGTTGCATGATCCTATCGAAAAGTCTTAATTTCAGCATTCTGAAACCTGTGAACATATCCTTCCATGACATTTTTTCTCAGTCACCCCCACTCTGCCTCCACTCCAAGACACACTCACTTACAGTCATACTGCACGAGACTGCCAGTATGACTGGCCATTTGGCCCAGCTGGTCCATGCCAACCAAAATGTCTATCCACACTCACCCCATTTCCCTGCCCTGTATCCCTCTAATCCTTACTTATCTGTGTCTTTGTCCAAATGCCTTTTCAATGTTGTTATTGTACTCACCTCAATCACTTCCACTGGCAGCTCAGTCCATATGCATATCACACTCTGCGTCAAAAAAAGTTGCCCCTCAGGTTCCTTTTTTAGATATTTTTTCCTTTCCAAACATTAATGGATATCCTCTAGTCCTCGATTCCACTACCTTTGGAAACATTTTGAAGTATTCACCCCATGCACGCCTCTCATGATTTTATAAGAGTTACACTTCTACAAGAACCCTCACAGTTCCTACACTGTAAAGAAATAAGTTCTAACCTGTCCAACCTCTGCCTATAACTTAGAGCCTTTAGCCGTGGAAACATCATTGTAAATTTCTTCTACACTCTGTCTCGTTCAATAATATCCTTTCCAGAGCAAGGTGAACAAAACTGAACACAATACTCCAACTGCAACCATAACAACATCCTCTACAACTGCAACATAACGTCCCAACCTCTAAACTCAATGTGCTGATGTAGGCCAGTGTGCCAACAGCCTTCTTCACTCTCCTGTGTATCTGTTTCCTCATTGTAAATGATGCCTCCTAATTTAGAGTCATCTGCAAACTTACTTACATTGCGTTGTGCACTCTGGTCCAAATCATAGATAACAAACAGCTATGGGCCCAGGAACGACCACTGAGGCAGTCCACTAGTCACAGGTCTCCAGTCCGACAATCATACCTCCACCATAGCCAATTGCTTCATAACGTCAAGCCAATTGTGTTGCCAATTTGCCAGTTTACATCGGAGTCCATGCGATCTAACCTTCTACAGCGGCCTACCATGTGGAACCTGATCAAAGCACTTACTGAAATACATATAGACAATGTCCACTACCCTGCCCTCTTCAACCTTCCCGGTCACTTCCTCAAAAATTTTGTAAGGCATGATCTGTCACGCACAATGCTAAGCTGATTGCTCCAAGTCAAACTCTGTAGTTCCAAATGCATGCATATCTTATATCTCCGAACCTTCTCATGTGGTTTACCGAAACCAGATGTGAAGCTTACTAGTCTATATTTCCCAGGCATTTATTTGCAGCCCTTCTTGAATTAGGGCACATTTGTTACCGCCCAGTCTTCCGGGTTCTTGGTCCCTGAACTGTCTTCTCTCGCCTCTTGCAGTGCTCTTGGATATATCTGGTCAGGATCAAAGATTTATCTGACTTTTTGCATTCTAATATGTCCATCAGCACCTCGACTGTGATATGGACTGTACCAAGAAATCACAACTAACCTCCCAAAGGTCACAGGTCTTCATGTCTTTCTTCATGTGCCTATTTTGGATTTTAAGACGTCCTATTCTCTCTCTGGTTGTTCTTTTTCTTTCCTATACTGAATTTGGATTCACATTAATCTGCTCAGCCAAGGCTCTGTCATACCCCCTTTTTGCCTGGCTGATTTCCTTCTTCAGTAAACTCCTGTATCCCCTGTGTACCTCCAGAGATTCCCTTAGTCCCAGCTGCCTGTACCTGAGCCACGCCTCATTTCTTTACTTGTCAGAGCCTCAATATCTCTTGTCATCCAGGGTTCTCTCTTCCAGCCTCATTTTCCTTCACCCTCACAGGAACATATAGACCCTTGAACTCGAGCTATCTTACTTTTGAAGCCCTCCAAATTCCCCAGGATCCTTTTACCTCGAAACAACCTACTCCCATCAACCCCTTCAATCCCCTGTCTAATTCCAACAAAATATGCCTTGCGGAGAAAGTGAGGTCTGCAGATGCTTGAGATCAAAGTTGAAACTTTATTGCTGGAACAGCACAGCAGGTCAGGCAGCATCCAGGGAACAGGAGATTCGACGTTTCGGGCACTGGCCCTTCTTCAGGAAAGGGCCTCTTGCAGTGCTCTTGGATATATCTGGTCAGGATCAAGAGATTTATCTGACTTTATGCATTCTAATATGTCCATCAGCACCTCGACTGTGATATGGACTGTACCAAGACATCACAACTAACCTCCCAAAGGTCACAGGTCTTCATGTC
>NC_057717.1:13346388-13410036 GCF_004010195.1 Chiloscyllium plagiosum
GACATGAAGACCTGTGACCTTTGGGAGGTTAGTTGTGATGTCTTGGTACAGTCCATATCACAGTCGAGGTGCTGATGGACATATTAGAATGCATAAAGTCAGATAAATCTCTTGATCCTGACCAGATATATCCAAGAGCACTGCAAGAGGCCCTTTCCTGAAGAAGGGCCTGTGCCCGAAACGTCGAATCTCCTGTTCCCTGGATGCTGCCTGACCTGCTGTGCTGTTCCAGCAATAAAGTTTCAAAATATGCCTTGCCCCAATTTAGAACTTGAAACTATGGACCAATTTTGTCCCTACCATACCTATTTTAAAATTAATACAGCTCTAGTCACTTCCCGAGTAGTACTCTCTACACGCTGCTTGTGGAAGCTTTCTGAACACACTTAACAAATTAAGTTCCATCTAAGTTCTTAACCCTCTAGATGTCCCTGTCTATATTAGGAAAATTAAAACCACCTATTATAACAACCCTATTGCTCCTGCAAGTCTCCCTGAATATTTGTTCCTCTAATTCCCATTGATTAGTTGGAGGTTTATAGTGCAACCACTCTAACATCACCATCCCCCTCTTACTTCTTTGCACCGTTCACAAAACCTCATTCGATATTATCTCAGTTATTTCAACTTTAAATACTAGAGTGATATGCGCCTTAATCAGAACTATTGGTATTTAAATTGTTTCCATTTACATCTCTTCCGCGTAGTGATTTTCACATTCGCAGCACCCCTTGTCAAGGTACAGTCGAGATATGGAGCTGTAAATGGATGGGAACTGCACATCCTGTCACTTCCAGCATTTGTTATGTTTCCCCACACTGGGCAGTGATCTAACACAGTGGTACCGAACAGTGCAACAGTCTGGGTTTGTACATGAATGAACCAGTGCGGTCTGCACAGCTCCCCATGCTGAACATTTAGCCCAGGATTATAGATCAAGTTTGGTGTGGGTTGCACAGAGTTCCATTCTGGATATTGCTGGGTTGCATTCAGCAGTACAACAGCCGGATCTACACAGTGCTCCATCCTGAAGGTATAAAGGATGGGCTGGTTATGCGAGTTGGATTGCGAATGTGAGAGTACTAAACATCTGGCAATGCCTTTATTTTGAGTTTTCATTCTTGTGATTGGACTCTTCAAATCCTGACTCATCCTGTTAGACCCATCCTTTTGGATGAGTCATGGTGAGTGTTGTTGTTGTTGCAACATCTGAGTCTGCAACATGACCAACAGTACCAACAAAAGGACCAGAGGCTGCAGAGAGCGGCGTCTCCGTATAATGGAATGAGGGAATCGCATTCAGATCAGCCGTGGTCTTAGTGAATGGTGGGGCAGGATTGAACGGACCACTAATGCAACTCATACATTTCTGTTTGTTCCAAGCAAACTCCCCTTCTCTTCCAGTGTCCCATACTGGCGGAGAGGGAGTCACCTTCTGCTGTCCTTGCATAACAGGATGCTGGGGCCTCACTAACCTCCAGATTTCCCTGTACACCAGTTTTGAGCTCTGAGTGACTCCCTCCTGTCCCTGTCTCCCAGTCTCCCAGTCTCAAGCAGTTCAATGACTGCGTCCCGTTCCTGTGTCATAGTGTCAAGAAAATAAGTAACTGCCTCCTGTTCCTGTGTCCCAGTCTCGAGCTCTGGACTCTCTGGAACCAAGTTTTGATGGTCTTGCATTTTACAACAATCCCTTTACCTCTGAATAGGGTATTCCAATCAGCCTTTCACAGTGCTCGCCTAACACTTTCAAAATTGACCTTGTTCAAAGTTAGAACTTTAATGTTTACATCAGGTGTTTCCTATTCCAAAACTAATTTAAAACTAATGTTTATGTGTATCAGACTTGAAAGTTAAATAAACACTTCCTGCCCCTCCGTAACAGGCTCGAGAGGCTGAAGGGGCTCCTCCTGTCCTTGTGTAACAGACCCGAGACATTAAATGACACAGCAACCCGTGGATTACGAGCAGCCGTTAAACAGTATCTGATGGAGGTCTATCCCTTCCCAGAAACACAAACAACACAATGTACTCCAGGTGCCCTCTCAGTAACACTTCATAGAGCAGCAGCAACACCTCTCTTCGTTTTGAACGATTCTGTTGGCAAAATGTGCCAATATTCTAGATTTCCACCTTTTGAGGTAGAAACAGGGTAATATGGGCTGTATGGCCTTCTCTTCTCCCTTTGTAAGAGGCCCATAGGGACAGAATTGCTTCGGCCAGTTGCTGACCAGTAATCTCAATGCTCTGTCTCAAGGTTATGAAAGGATTTGATAACTTAAAACCAGGAGGAGCCTCACACTGGTCAATAAGCATGATACTTTGGGTTAAGATATCTAGAAACTTGCCCACCTAATTTTTTTTTAATGCAACCGATCTGTTATTTTATAATTGCCTCCTTTCATAAAAGAGGGGAACATATATAGACCCCTGCAGTGTCCTGTTAATACTTTCATATACAAGTTAAAAAAAGATTTAAAAGATTTAAAGATTTATGGTCCATCCCTCAGCAACCTTCATCCATTCCATCCAAACCCAGTAAATGTTCCCTTTTATATTGATATGAAAAGTGATGTGTGGAACTGGTGAACTGAGCCTGTTTGTTTAATAATGATTTGGAGATGCCGGTGTTGGCCTGGGGTGTACAAAGTTAAAAATCACACAACACCAGGTTATAGTCCAACAGGTTTAATTGGAAACACATTAGCTTTCGGAACGACGTTCCTTCATCAGATGATAGTGGAGGACACACTTCAGGGCACAGAATTTATAGCAAAAATTTACCAGTGTGATGAAACGGAAATTAGACATTGAAAAATACCTTGATTGTCTGTTGAGTCTTTCATCTGTTTGAATACCATGATAGTTTCATTTCTTTCATGTATAAATCACAAAACGTTTTTTCTTTTAAAGTTGCATTCTCAGGTTAGCTGTAACAATGAGTGACAGCTGGACGATATGTTGAAGGTGTTCGTCCCCTGTGTTCTCTGTCTATACCATGATGCTTAGATTGATTCTAATCTGAGAGGTGAGATTAACAGAGTTTTACATGAATTAATGCAGTTTTTGAGCAAAGTACAATGTAAATCTGCAAGTACAAATTCACCCCACAAAATATATATGTGCATGTGGGTCATTGTCTGTTTGTGTGTGGGTTTGTCTTGGTTGGGGGTTGTGAGTGTGAGAGGGATTGTATTTGTGTGTATAGTGATGTAGAGTGTCTTAAGCCTGTGAGGGGGTGCATGTGTGAGTGTGGTAGTGTGTGCGTGTCTGAGGTGGGGGTGAAGTTGAGTATCAGTGAGAGAGAGTGTATAGGTGTGTGCATGAGTGTAGAGTGGTCTAAGTCTCTGATCGGATGCCTTTGTGAGTGTGGGTGTCTGTAAGTGTGTGTATGTGAGTGTCTGTGTGCGTGTCTGTGTACATTTGTGTCCGTATGTATGTGCGTGTATAGGAGTGTGTGTGTGTGTGTGTAAAAACAGTGCAATGGTGGTCACCTGTAATGTGACATGAACCCAAGGTCCCGGTTGAAGCTCTCCCTATGGGTACAGAAATTAGCTATCAGCCTCTGCTCGGCCACTGTTCGCTGCTGCCTGTCCCGAAGTCCATCTTGAAGGATGGTCACCAGAAGGTCCGAGATTGAATGTCCTGGACCACTGGAGTGTTCCAGAACTGGGAGGGAACACTGCTGTCTGTTGATTGCTGTGTGGAGCCCATTCATCTGTTGTCGTAGCCTTTGTTCAGTTTCCCAGCGTTTGTTCAGTGACTGTAATTAATGCCAATCTCCATGGATTCAAGTTGAGGGTTTCCATCTTTTAATGATAAATGGGCGCCGTTCAATGTGTTATCCCATAACATGAGCGGGAACATCACCGACAGCACTGACAGTGATCAGCAGATTTAGAGAGAGGGAGCGAGATATCAGAATCTGAGAACATGAGACTGGAATGCTCCAAAAATGTATCAGAATCTGGGAACATTAGACTGGCATGTTCCAACAATAGACAGGAGTTTATCCAGTTATGTTTGGCGTCTTTCTGCATTTTATTGGTGGCCATTATCATCGCGGATCTATTACGCTCTTCTCATTATTCAATATTTTTATTATCCTTTCCTGGCTATCGTTGGTGTTCCTGGTATGTGTCACTGTCCAGATTTTTTTGTTCTATAAACCGGTTATGACTGTATTACTGTTCTTTTATATAGTCTGCACTTCTTGTCCCTATTATCTTCCTGTTGAAACTCTCAATCCATATATCACTCTACAGGCCACTATTAACTACATCAATGAATGTGTTCAATTACTGTCTCGCTCTCTGAGCTGGTAGTGTTACTCTCTATGTTGACCTACTCAGTTTCAGCGGAGAACTACAATTTACTGTGTCATTGCCTTTTCTATTTAAATATTAAGAGCAGGGACGTCACTCTCTACTGTTCTGGTTACAAACTCAACTTCTTTCCAGTGTTTCCATCTCATCCCTGGCCAATATCTGTGACTGAAGCAGATAATGTCACAGCTGTGGGAGATCACTTTGACCATGAGCTGATTCGTGACACCATTCCCTGACCATTTCTAACTTGAAATGCTCACCACTCCAGAATATATCTCACTGGTTTATTCCATCTGCTGTTTCAACATTGAGCTATGAAATACAGTCTTAAGGAAGCCAATAATCTGCTACTGACGCCCCCAGCTTCAACCTGCCAAAGCAAATCTGATTCGAGCTAACACCAAACTCCCATCCATCTGTCATTCATGTGCACGCCGATGTATATTGCTGTTTTGTCTGGCAATATTTTGATATTCTCAAACACTTTATCTCATCTGTCCATGAAACTTCTCTCGTTCTCTTTCTGTTGACTAACACCAAACTCCCATCCATCTGTCATTCATGTGCACGCCGATGTATTTGTTTTGTCTGGCAATATTTTGATATTCTCAAACACTTTATCTCATCTGTCCATGAAACTTCTCTCGTTCTCTTTCTGTTGATTAGCAAAAAGCCTGCCAGTTGTTTGTATTTAAAATAGATTCCTCCATGTGCGTTCCTTCTCAAACGATAAGTTTCACATTTAATCACGCCAATCGCGCACGCACTCTCCCTCAGTCTCTGGTGAACACACACACAGCAAATCTTCTCATTGTCGACATTGTAGTAACCTAATGCGAGGATAGTTAACATATGACAGTTAAGTTTGCAATACTCTCTATGCTGGGCAGATAGCGCAGTTTATTGATCAACACACTAGCATGGTCTGCACAGCTCTCCATGCTGGGCTGTCATCTTGTCCCAGTTTATGTTGTTTGTGGTGTTCTGTCAAGCAGATTCAGCATTTGATGTAACAAACCATTTCTGCTGATCTGACAATGCCTTTATTCAATGTTCTCATTCTTGTAAGTTTACTCTCGAAGATCTCACTTCTCCAGTTAGTCAAACTGCCCTGTCTATTTCCCCATATTTCCACAACATCTTTTTAGTCAATTAATTGTCTCTTTCTGTCTTTAATGTGAATCTTTCTGTCCCTCTGTTTATTTCCATGGCCTTTGTTTATGGCTCCCTAGTGTATCGAGTGCTGGCATTGTGAAGCTCAAAAATAGTGAAATGGTGTGTTTCAGGCTGTTGTTCACTTACCGGTATGTCCCATGTAATGGTCCATGGACAGGGGTGTTTCAGAAGTTATGAGACACATCCTTGTAACTTGGTCTGTACCTGTATTTGTCCCTCTCAGGTGATCTTTCGATCGAGGAAGCCCCTCAAGTAAAGGGCCAGGGATCTAAAGTGTGTGACAATGCTGTCACTTTAAAAAAAGTTTATTTTCTCCTTTCCTTAAATAAGAGATCTTAAAGGCCAAACTGCCTACTGAAAACGGCTCAAGTAAATAACTTACGACGCTTTTAGGGTTTATAATAAATAGCGGTAACAACGGCCTCGTAACTTATCCCCAGCTGCTCCTCTCTCTGAAACCTGACTTGATGCTGTTTCCTCCTGAATTGGAGAACTGTATGCAAGAATGTGTGTCTGAATTTTCCATTTTTCCAAGGGATGTGTTTATGGGATGTTGGTATATTGGAACAGTTCATTTGTAGAAGGTACTGTATCCATTATTCGGTAATGGTTTCCAATAGTCAAATCATTCTAAATTCCTGTTCATTTTGTATGGATTTTCATTTGAGTCTTTAAGTATGTTGTGTTTTGCTTCATGGTGAGTGGTTTGACTAATAGCATCACATCTGGAACTCCCACTTCACATCTACCTTTAAAATAAGGAAAGGTTGGCATCCAAGCTACCCTCTTAAAATAGTTTGAGGCAGTCTGGTTGGTCTATTGCAAACTGGGGTCTCTTGTCTGGTTCTAAATCGATAATACCAAACTGGTTTAGAATTACAATCCCTACAGTGTGCAAACAAGCCATGCGACCCAACAAGTTCACACCGACCCTCCGGGAAGTAACCTACCCAGACCCATTCCGCTACCCTATTATTACACATTTACCCCGACTAAGGCACCTAACCCAAACATCTCTGAAAACTATGAACAACTAACCATGACCAATTCACCTGACATGCACATCTTTGAATTGTGGGTGGAAACCAGAGCATCCAGAATAAGCTCATGCTGACACTGGAGAGTATGCACCGAGAGACTATTGGGTTCAAAGGTCGCGTATGGTAGTTGTTTTTGTCTTTGGTTCCGGATGTTGAATTCGGATGGTTTAAACAGTGTTTCGTGTATAAAGATTATTTCAGTCATTAAGAGTTCTCTGGGTGTGGAAGAATTGAAGTTGGGTGTTTTACAAAAGGTAATGAAGGCAAAGCTGTAGGAATTTGCAGACAAGCTGGAGTTGGTTTGCGATTGTCTGTGAGAACATGAGAGATAATTACAGCGAGAGCTTGGCAATTAAATTTGGTGGAAACGACATCAGAGTCTTTAGAAATGGCCAGAATTCAATTTCAAATGAGGCGCCTTGAACATGAGAAGGAATTGAAACTGTTTGAATTATGATGAAAAGTAGAAATAAAAGAAAGGGAAATGAAGAAGAAAGAAAGAAAAAGAGAGAAGAAAAGCAGAGAGTTTCAACTTCAAAAGTTAGTAATTAGAGAGGAAAGTTGACATATAAGTTGGAGATGAAGGTAGTCGGTAGGCTGGATAAGGAGGATAACTGAGGATGAGCAACCCCATTGTACCAATGGCCTGATGGGATTCTGTTTAAATAAACCCAGACATTATCTAAATTTGATGAGAAGAATGGGGGAGCCTTTTAAATTTCATTTGAAAAAGTGGCTAAACACATGCAGTGCCCAGTGACCATGTGGATTTAGTTGATTCAAACAAAGCTGATAGGTATTTGCATCCCTATCGGAGGCGGTATCTGAGGAGGAGGAGGAGGAGGTGAAGAAAGCCATCGGAAGTGCATATGAGCTTGTGCCAGAAGCCGACAGACAGTGTTTCAGGAATCTAAAATAGTGTCCCTGGTTAAACGCACATTGAGTTTGAAAGGATCAAACAAAGTAATTTTGAAAGGTGGGTAAGGGTATTAAAAACAGAGCAAAGGTATGACACTCTTATTTTGGAGAAGATCAACAATTCACTTTCTGCAGTCGTGACAACTCGTGTGGAAGAGCAGAGAGTTAAAATGGCAAGATTAGAAGCTGAAATGGCTGATGATAATAATTTGGTTCAAAAATCAAAGTCTGGTTTCTGTGAGGGATTGACAAGAATGTGCGAGATCTTCTTTAAAAATATCCCTGTGAGAGTAAGGTTTATTGGCATAGGCCAGGTGTAGCAGGTAAAGAGGTTAGAGCATTAAGAGGTACAGAAGTATGTAACTCTTTTATGCTGAGACATTTATGCTGAGACATGAGGAGCTATGTCATTCAGAAGGACTATTGGAGAGATGAGAAGTGTTCCATTACGTAATGTGTGGTTGGAGCGTCCAGTGGAAACATCAACAGATTTATGCCAAAAAAGGGAAGGAGGCCTTGAACTTGGTGTTGGCATTGCAACATTCCAGCATTTAAATTGCAAATAACATACATGAGACAAATCTTTATCACTGATCGTGACCCCTTAAAGTTTTTGGAGAAGTTTAGGGAAAAAAAATACCAGTCTATTTCGATTGAGCTTATTATTGCTGCCATTCAGTTTGAAATTATACAATTGACAAGGCAAGAAAACCTACGTTTTGACACGTTGTGGAGACTTGGATGAAGAAAGACAAAGGCATTCTGTGGCAGGAGTAAAATGACTGAAATCGAATCTCGTTGTGAACATTTGCGTGCTCAGAGTCAATGTAATATACATGCATTGTAGTCTACTAATAGAGGACGATTAGGAGGTCTAAAATTAATCCATCTTTGTATATTGATGGATCATTTTATTAAAGGTGAGTTGTGAGTTTACTATCACTGTAAAGAGGTTTTGTTCTCTTTGATTGTTTTTGAAGAGAGGTTCTAAAGGCAGAGGTGCAGAACTGAAGTCTGAACACAGTTTAAGTAAATAACTGAGGAGGCCTTTAGGTTTCATTAAATGGCGGTAACAATCGAAGGGTAGTGGCCAGCTCTCCCAGACCAGGTTTTCTCGTTTTGCTTTTACCTGCAGCATTCAGAAGTTGTTTGGGGATCCCAGAAGGGTTGAACGTTTCAATATGTGATCCCTAGCTGCGTTTCTCTCTGAGATCTCTGTTGATGTTGTTTCCTCCTGGATCAGAAAATTGCATGTCAGAATCTGTATTTGAATATAGCTTTGTGGGAAGCGATGTATACCAAGAAGATACGGTATCTATTGTTTGTGTAAGTGTTCCAACATTTAAGCTATCCCAAAATATTCTTTTCTTCGATTGGATTTTAAATAAAGCATTTGAATAGATTATATTTTACTTAATGTCGAGAGGTTTGACCAGTCACAACGTATCTGGAACGCACACTTCACATCTATGCTTAAAATAAGGATAGGTTTGGGTCTAAGCGACCTTCTTAAAATATTTTGCGGGGATCTGGTCTGGTCCACAACACTTGTAGCCGAGAGGTTTCTGGCTGACTCCTGTTATTGAAAAGTTAGTGGAGGGGCTGGTGATGGTTTGCTGGAGGTTGTGCTGTGAGCTGCCTCAGACATTCAGGGAGACCTGAGGATTTGGTGACCCAACTCTGGATGGAGCATGGGGACTGTAGTTACAGCATCTGGGTCTGTAAAATGAACAACAAATGCAGCAGAGGCTGCAGAGAGGGGAAGCTCTGAAACCATGCAGTGAGTGTGTGTGGGGAAAGGGATCTGCTGGACTAACCCCGGGTTTTCAGGAACAGCTTCCCAAGCTCCACTTCACCCAGGATCACAGAGTGAGGGGACCCTGATTGAACAAGGAGCTGGTCACAGAGCAGTGTCATCTCCTTCAACACGACCTGCAGCTTCACACCAGGGGCAGGATAGTGCTGCCAGTGGCCACTATGGTCACAGTTTCATTGAGCTTCTATGATCCAGAACTTTCCAGGCAGGACTGGGTGACATATCCATCATTTCCCAGTATCTCCACAGCAGTGTCACCATTCGGTGATGGAGGATATATATATGGTGGGTGAGGGCAATACATTGTTTCTCCCACAGCAGGGAGCTGCCGGGTGTATCCAGTACAGTGGGATTCCTGATGGTGTACATGGCATCTGCGGAGTACCCATGTCAATGGGGAGAGGTAGAGGAAATGAAGGAGCTCTCTCTTTATTAATGTGCAGCGTGCCCATGCACACTACATGGCAGCAGTAACGGCCTCTTCATTCAGAAGCAGTCAGCCATTCCCATCGTTAATGGGTGTCCACGTAGAAATAAATAAATATATCATGGATAAAGGCGGTCCCCTTGAAGCACGTTTCAAAACATCAGCCCCACCACCAATCAACCACATCAAAGTATTCCATGTGTACGGAGAGCAATGGGGTCACTTGGAGCGTCAAGGAGCAGACGATCAGGATGAAGAATAACCTCCCATGTCTGAACGGGTCTGAGTGAACAACCCAGTACACAGTAACATTAAGTCGTGTAATCCCTCTCCATTTCAGTAACATACGGCCTTCCATAATTACTGTAAATGAAATAACAGGTTATATCATGTTAAATTCCACCTGCCAAACTATTATCTATTGCCTTTACCTCTCTGAATCTATCTGTAGATCCTCCACCCTCTCTTGATAATGTAATCTCTTGCTTATCAGCAGCGACATCACCAAACTCAGCATCTGTATATCTGTTCCATCCTCCTGATCATTAATATGGGTGGCACTGTGGCACAGTGGTTAGCACTGCTGCCTCACAGCGCCAGAGACCCGGGTTCAATTCCCGCCTCAGGCGACTGACTGTGTGGAGTTTGCACGTTCTCCCTGTGTTTCGTGGGTTTCATCCGGGTGCTCCGGTTTCCTCCCACAGTCCAAAGATGTGCAGGTTAGGTGAATTGACCATGCTAAATTGCCCTTAGTGTTAGGTAAGAGGTGCTACACAGTGTAGAAACAGGTGCTTCGGCGGGGCGGTGTGGACTTGTTGGGCAGAAGGGCCTGTTTCCACACTGTAAGTAATCTAATATAGATTGTAAATAGTTGAGGACCCAGCGCTGGTCACTGTGTGACCCTACTGGTTACATTCACTCTAACTGATTTATCCTGAGTGCCTGCTTCCGGTATGATACCCAGGCCTCCCCCATTCCTGTGCAACACAATCGAATAAGAACAAGGAGCATCTGTGAGGAATCCAACGTCTCGAACCTGCTCCGCCACTTTTCCACTTTTCTGCCATCTCTCCATCCTAAAACTCTTGTCTCTTGTTGTAGATTGCGCCACAGGGAAGAAAAGCCACTACACATCTACACTTTCAATTACTTTTAGCATTTTACAGCCCTCAATGAGATCTCCTTTTATTCTTATAAACTCGAGAGTATAGGCCTGAACTGCTCATTTTCTCTTCATAAGACAAACACTTCAAATGTGGAATAAATCTAATAAAGTTCTTCTGAATTGCCTCCAATGCAAATACCTCATCCTGCAGGACACCCAAACTATACTCCAGTTGCAGCCTCACTAATGCCTTGCATAGCTACACAAACATCCCCTACCTTTCTACTCTATCCTTTTACAAATAAACACTGAAATCATGCATGTATTTCTCATTACTTGCAGTACAAGCTAATAAATTACTCCCAAACACATGTTGTCTGATCTTACCACTTACTCTTTGGAGAAGCGACATATCCAATGCCATCAGGAAGAGCAGAATCATTCCATCTCCAGGAATTCTACTATCCACCTCGCTTGTCACATCTTTAAGTAACTCAAACAAACAATTCAAACTCGATTTATCCTTTGTAAAACCATGTGGACTCCAATGGATCGTGGTTTAAATTTGCAAATGTCCTCAACAATGGATTCTAATAATTGTCTTAAATTACAATAGTTTATCATTACGTTTTCCTCCTAAATGTATACAGTAATTATAATTTCTTCCCTTTCAAAAACGTTTACATTTCCTTTGAATTCCTGTTTAGTGGGCAAAAGGTTTTAAGAGATCTGCTCCAATTGCTGTTTGAGGCATGTGTGGCTGACTGGACTCTTCATTCTGCTGGTGTACAATCTCGATGGGGTGACGTCTTTCTGGTGTTCCCATATTGTCGTCTCCAAGGCCAGAATGACCTTCTATCAATGATGATTTAGGGGATTGAGGGATTATGTAATCCTCCTGTTGCTGTGTAACATTTTGAGGAGCTGATGGGTCTTCTCGTACTTCTCCCTAACAGGTGGAGAGACCGAACAGTCTCCTCATGTATCCCGGAGATGGGACCGAGGGAGTGATTGGACTTCTCTTGTTCCCAAACAACAGACATGTGTCTGAATTACCTCTTCTTTTCTCATGAAAGAAGTCTCAGATTTTTTTTTATCCTTATCCAATTCCCTTGAAATCGGCTCGGTGAGTCTGAATGGCCTCCAATCACTGTGTGACCTCTTCCAGTTCCTATGTTACAGACTTGAGGAGGCAGAATGGACTGATCCTGTTGCTATTTAACAGGATATTGGTGCGGCATGGCCTACTGTTATAGGCTCGAGTGGCTGATTGGCCTCCTTCTGTAAATGTATATCAGGCTCCAGGGGCTGAATAGCCTCGTCCTGTTTTGGTGCAACAGGCTGGAAGGCCTGAATATCCTCCTGTTGTTCCTGTGTAACAGGCTGGAGAACAGAATGGATTCCTCCACTATCTGTGTAATTCACTTCACTTGCTGACTCGTTCAGTCATCTATGTTGAAACAGGACAATCTTTAATTTATGTAAACTCCAATGGCTACTGGGTCAACCTGATCATCTTTTCGTTATAAGCTAGCACCTTCATTGCAGGAACCATCTCTGAGCTGCTTCCAATATTACAATATCCTTTCTTCATTGAAGAGACGAAATCAGTACACACTATTCCAGATGTGATCTCACTAAGACCCTGTACAGCAGCAGCAACACTTCGCCAGCCGGTTGTAAGGTTCCCACCCAGGTTAGAGCTGTGTCAGATCTCTGGGGGAAACAGCATTGTTGGAAGATCAATGTCCTTCTCTACTCCATCAGCATAACGGGAGATCTGGAGAAATAAATGATTGAGATCATAAATGATGTGGCGAGATGATCTCTACCAGTAATCTCCCCAGAGCCCACATTGCTCAGCTTCCACAGAATCTAGTAAGGTGGAACGCATAAACAGCAATGAGGAGCAAACATTGATGGGAGTTATATATCAAAGTGAAAGCTACAATGCAAATGCTGGACATGTTATAAAACAGGAAATAAGATATACACATTTGTGGGTACTTCAGTAATAATGTATTGTTTAAATTATATTTAAACTGTGTTAACCCAATTGAATGCTAATGCTGGGAAAAATGGATTTCATGACCACGTCTGAGATGGTTTGCATGAACATTATATCGAGCACTGAGCTCTAGATCAGGTTATTTAGGAATTGGTGTTGAGTGATCAGAAGAGGTAATTGAAAATTTTGCTGGAAAGGACCTTTTGGGAACAGTGACCACAATGTAGTGGTTTTCTTTTGTGGTGTTTGAGTACACGGCAGTTTTTGTTTTATTTGAACGAACGGTTATAAATCTGAGGTAAAAACAATGACTGCAAATGCTGGAAACCAGATCCTGGATTAGTGGTGCTGGAAGAGAACAGCAATTCAGGCAGCATCCGAGGAAGCTCCTCTGATGCTGCCTGAATTGCTGTGCTCTTCCAGCACCACTAATCCAGAATCTCGTTATAAATCTGAATCATGCAAGCCATGAAGGTGTGAGGAGAAAGAGGGGACTACAGATGCTGGTGATCAGAGTCGAAGAGTGTGGTGTTGGAAAAGCACAGTCAGGTAGCATTCTGAGAGCTGATAAATCGATGTTTTGGACATATGCCCTTCATCAAGAATGAAGCTTATGGGCCAAGGGAGCTGAGCTATAAATGAGAAGGGGGTGCGGCAGGAGGGAGGTAGCTAAGATTGTGATAGGTAGATGAAGATGATAGGTGATGAAAGGAGACAGAACAGCTCATTCACAACATCCATTAAACCCGATGTGGTCTTCTCGACATTGGCGAGGAAGGAGGTCAACTTGTGGATCATTTCAGAGAACATCTCTGGGACAGCCATATTGAACAACTCCATTATCTTGCGGCTAAGCAGTTTAACTCCCCTTCCCACTCTACCAAGGACATAAGGGTCCTGGACCTGCTCCATCTCCAAACCCGAGCCACCAGAAGCCTGGAGGAAGAAAGCCACCTCCTCTGCCTTGGGACCCTCCAACCACAGGGGATCATAGTGGATTTCGCCATTTCCCCATTTCCCCTAATCCCACTTATCCCACTCCAACCTTCCAAGCCACCACCGCCCTTTTGAATGTTCGTATGTGTCCACCTTCCTTCTTATCAATCTGATCCACCCTCCTCTCCGACTATCACTTTAAACCCCACCTTCATCTACCTATTAGATGAAAGGAGGCAGCTTAGAAAAATGCCAAGTGTTGCAGTAAGCCAGTGGATTCAGAGAAATGTAGGACCCAGCAAAGGAAGACCAAGAAACTGAGAAGAAAATCAAAAAGCGAAAAAGCGTGTAAACGAAAAAAATATATAAAAAACTACTAAAAAGCGCCTATCAATGTATGAAAACAAATGAAAACAAGGCCAAATGTGGAACAGTTGGTGGGCGTTCAGATTAATTTATTGCAGAGAACAGAGAGATCGCAGTGAAAAGAAACAGTTTCTTTGTGTCTATCTTCATGGAAGAATGTCCAGAAATTCTTCCAGAAATACCAAGTGACCATGGGACTTGTGTAAGTAAAGTCTAAGATCATTCTTATCAGTGATGAGATCATCTTTGAAAAGAAAGCTGGATTGAATAGTTATAAATCTGACAGACTAGATGTACTTCATACAGGAATTTCAGAGGAAGCAGCAATAGACATGTTGGTTGCATCGCAGATTTCCACTTTCTTTTCCGACACATTCCCGAAAGTCATTTAGCCAAACTGGATAAGGCAAAGGTTGCAAATATTATCCAACACTTTGAGAAAGGCTGAAGGTGGAGAGTGGTGACCTACAGACCAGTTATCTTGTCATCTGCAGTCGGGTATCTGGTGCACTCGATTACAAAGAACATGCTACTAGATATTTAGAAGGTAATAACATAACTGGGGAGTGTGAGAATGTACCGATGAAAGGAAAACCAGAAGTGGCAAACATTGTTTGGAATGGTTTGAAGATGATTCTTGTGGACATAGGCAATGAAGAACTATTGGATAACGTATAGTTAGATATTCATGAGCTTTTTTTAAGAACTCACACACTAAGCTCATAAGAAATGTTAAACCGAGAGGTATTGGGAAGAACATATGCAAATTGGAAAGTAAAAATTAGGTTTTCATTCATGTGAATGTAATTGGAATATATAGGATGTCGTGCACCAGTTGCATCGAGCGTTGGTGACACTAAACTTAGAGTATTGTGTATCGTTCGGAGTCCCAATCTAAGAAAGAATATACTGACGACAGAGGAACTGCAAAAGGTATTCTCCAAATTAACCCCTAAGTTGGCAAGGTTATCTGACGGGATAACTCAGTCTGTAATCTCGAGTTTCGAAACATGAGAGGTGATTGTAGTGAATCTTAGAAACATCGAAAGGACTGAAGAACAGAGGGACAAGAAGAAGTACAAGTAGGCGAGAGCTGGGAGAATCCCACGATATTCTACATGTACAAGTAGAACAGAATAATCAGCAAATAGTTAGTGTCCATGAGAAACCAAAGGGGCAATCTGTGTGTCAAGCTGGAGAACATTGATGGATTATTACATGAAACCTTCACATCTATTTTAGTTGGGAGAAGGAGGAGGCAGGTACAGAATTCAAGAAGATGGACTGGACAACTCTTGAACAGATTGATGTAAAATACAAGCAGGGATTTGAGGCTTTGTTCTGGAAAAAAATTGGACCAATCTCCATGTCTGAATGAGTTGTATCACAGGTGGCTGTTGGGGTCAAGGGAAGAAATACCCTGACTGAATATTTTAATTAGAATCTGACCATGGAGGAGGTGCCAGAGAACTGGAGAACTGCTAAATACGATTACACTTCACAGTAAGGGTGGGAGAGATAGACCAGGTAACTATAGACGAACGAGTATTCGATCACTGTTAAGGAAAGTACTGGAGAAAATAGGGAAGGAGAAAATCGAACTCCAATCAGAGTCCCAAGGTTTGACCAGGGATAATCATCATGACTTTATCAGAAGGAAGTCACATCCAATGGATTTGATTTAATCAGTTTGAGGAGGTCGATTATTTAGTTTTGTGGGAAGGCATTTGACAAATGTCCAACTGGGAAACTGGGAAATAATGTAAAATCTCACAATATGAAGGATAATATGACAAGTTAGAAGGAAAATTGTCTTCGTGGCAGCAGGCAGAGGGTGGTGGGAGAATGTTGTTTGAGCGACTGGAGACCAGTGTCCCCTGGTGTACCACAGGGATCAGTGCTGTGTCCCTTCTTGTTTGTGTTATTCACAGAAAAAACGATGTGAATGTGGAGGGGCCGAGGTGGAGAGTGGGGAGGTGTGATAAGTAAGTGTATGTTTGACATAAAGATTGACGAGTTGGTTCGCAGTGAAGAGGAAGGCCTTAAAATTACAGGATGATGCAGATGATTGGTCAGATGGGCAGATCAATGGCAGATGGAATGCAACCCTGATAAATATGAGGTGATGCACTTTGGCAGAAGGAACCAGACAGGGGAGGACTCAATGAATGGCAGCACACGAGGAAGCTCAGATTGTGCTTCTCCACACATCCCTGAATGTGACTGGACAGGTTAATTGGCTAGTTAAGAATTGGAACTTGGGTGTAGCGTTTCCTAATCAGCGCGTAGATTATAAGAGCAATACAGGGCTTTGGTTCTGCCAATATGTAGTACTGTATGCAGTTCTGGGAGCCACATTCCAGGAAGGATGTGATTGTACTGGAGAGGGTGCAGAGGTGATTCACCAGGATGTTCCCTGGAATGGAGCATATCAGCTATGGAGAGAGGCTGGATAAGCTCGGGTTGTTTACTTTCGAGCAGAGAAAGCTGTGGTGACGTGATTCAGAAGGATAAGATTATAAGTGACACAGACAGGGTGGATAGACAGCAGCTGTACCTTTAAGGCAGAGGGTCAAGAACAAAGGACCATACTTTTAAAGTGAAGAGTTTGAGGTTCAGAGAGGATTTAAACATTTTATCACCTCGAGGGTGTGAGGTTCTGGGATTACTTCCTGAGAGGTGAATTATCATGGGTAACCTCACAATCATTAAAACGTACTTGGACGAGCACTTGGAAGTGTCATAACATTCCAGGCTATGGGTCTGCTGTAGGAAAGTGGGACTAATATAGATCGTGCTGTACTTCTGTTGGCACAGAGTCTATGCTCCTGTGAGTGCATGGTGTGGATGTTCAATTATTGAGCAGGTTAATGCAGGGATTGATGGATTTCTGAAGAGTTATATTCATAAGGGTTATAAGAGTGAAATGTAATAGCTTGTTAAATTATGTCAGTGTGAGAAACATGAGAAAACAAGTGCAGTTTCCTTACAGTTTGAAACCAGAGAATAGAGAATGGGAAACAGGGAAATGGCAGAAATATGAAGCCACAACTTCAGTTCTGTCTTCACAGAACTTTCAAACAATACTGGGAAAACCAAGTCTGGTGTGGGAAAACGAAATAGTACATTGAACATAGAACATAGTAAGCAAATGGTTTAGGAGAAATTATTGTGGCTGAAAGTAATGGTCATAGGCAACACTAACATAGATTTATGAAATGAGAATTATGTTTGAGAATCAGACTGGAAGACAAATGAAAGAGAAGCCATCGATGTAAAACATGTTGATTTTTAGAAAGATTTTGGTAAAGCTCCAAGCCCAATTTGCAAAATCAAATCTGACTGGATTGGGGCTAATATATGGCGATGCTTCTAGAATGGGACAGCTGGCAGGAAACGGTGAATAGAAATAAACAGATTCGTCAAGCAACAGCCTGACATTGTCGGTAAGGTATGATTCTGTGGGTATGACTATGTCCCAGACTCCCCATTACCTACCCCGGATATCTCCTGCCTCATCAGCAGGACGGACACAGCAGAAGTGGCGGTACCGTGGGATACAGTTGGAAGGGAATTGTTCTTGGAGTTCTCAACAGTGACTCTGTATCCCATGAAGTCTCATGGCATTAGTTTGCACATGTGAGAGGAAGCGTCCTGCTGATTACCATGTACCAGGCTCTCTCAACTGAAGAATCAGTACTCCTCCATGCTGGCTAACACTTGGAGGAAGCACTGAGGGTAGCCCGGACGCAAGATATACTCTGGGTGGGGGATTTCAATGTTCACCATCAACAGTATCTCAGCGACAGCATTACTGATCGAGCTGGCCGTGTCCTAACGGATATCACTGCTAGACTGGTTCTGCGGCAGCTGGTGAAGGAACCAACAAGAGGGAAATACATACTTGACCACTGCCTTACTGCTCTGTCAGTTGCAGAAGTATCTGTCCATGACATTATCGGTAAGAGAGACCACCGCATAGTCATTGTGGAGACAAAATCATGCCTGCACAATGAGAATAACCTCCACCATTGTGGGTGGTACTATCACGGTGCTAAATAGGGCAGACTTCGAACAGTTATAGCAGCTCAAATCTGGATGTCCATAAGGTGTTGTGGATCATCAATAGCAGCCAAATTGTACTCCCACATAACCTCATGGCCTGGCATACCCCCCTCGCAGCAATTACCATCAATCTAGAGGATCTAACATTGGTTCAATGGAGTGTGCAGGATGGCAGGACCAGCACCAGGCATACCTGACAATGAGGTGTCAGCCTGGTGAAGCACCAAACAGGACTACTTGTGCACCAAACAGCACCAAACAGCATAAGCTGATAGGTAGAGCGATGTGATCCCACAAGCAACGGTTCAGATCTAAGCTCTGCAGTCCTTCCACATCTAGCCGAGAAACATTGGGGACAATTAAACAATTCACTGGAGGAAGGAATTCCACAAATAACCCCTTCTTCCATGATGGAAGAGCCCAGCGTTTCAGTGTATAAGATAAGGCTGATGCATTCGCAACAATCTTCAGTCAGAAGGTTTGAGTGGATGATCCATTTCAGCCTAATCCAATGGTCCTCAGCAATTCAGTTACCAATCATCAACCGATTCGATTCAGTCCACCCGATATCCAGAAACGATTGGAGATACTGGATACTCCATAGGGTCCATAATCTGACAAAACTCTGACAATAGTACTGAATACTTGTGCTCTATAACTTATCACTCCTCCAGCCAAACTGTTTAAATACAGCTACAACAATGGCTTTCCCTGATTATGTGGACAATTACCCCAAGTATCTCCTGTATATAAAAAGGAGAACAAACCCAATCCGCCCATCACCACTCCATCAGTCTACTCTCGATCATCAGTAAAGTGCTGGAAGGTCTCAGTGCTTTCAAGCAGCATCTGCTCAGCAATACCCTGGTCAACGACGCCCAGTTTGGGCTCCACCAGGGCCACTCAGCTCCCGAGCTCATTACCGTGGTTCAAACATGGACAAAAGTGCTGAATTCCAGAGGTGGGCTGAGAGTTCAGCCCTTTAAATCAAGGCTGCATTCGAACCTTTGTCGTAGAAAGGGGCCTTAGCAACACTGGAATCAATGGGCATCGGGGCAAGCTCCCTGCTGGTTAGAATCATACCTGATACGTAGGAAGATGGTCATGGTTGATGAAGGTCAGTCAACTCAGCTCCAAGTCTGTAGGAGTCCCTCGAGAAGTGACTGAAAACTTCATCCGGGCTGCTTCATCAATGACCTTCCCTCCATTTTAAGGTCAGAAGTGAAGTTGTTCGCCAATGATTGTACAATATTCTGCAACATTTGTGGCTCCTCAGATACTGAAGCATTCCATTTTCAAATACGACAAGATCTGGACAGTATCCAGGCTAACAAGTGGCAAGTAATATTCAGCCCACACGAATGCCAGACCATGACCATCACCAATAAAATACAATCTAACCTGCCCCTTGGCATTCAATGTTGTTACTATGAATCCCCCAGTATCAGATTCCTGGTGGGTAATCATTGCTCAGAAACACACTGGTCTCGCCATATGAACACAGTAACTATAAGAGCAGGTCCGAAGCTAGGAATACTGCGGCGAGTAACTCGCATCCTGACTTCCAAAAGTCTGTCCATCATCGGCATGCATAAGTCAGAAGTGAATAGAAGAACTCCCAATTTGCCTGGATGAGTGCAGCCCCAACAATACTCAAGAAGCTTTGTACCATCCAGGACAAAGCAGCCAGTTTGACTGTCCCTTCGTCCACAATGCTCCACCATCAACGCTCAGCAGCAGCAGCAGTTTCTTACTATCTACATGCTGCAATGAAATGATTCACCAAAGATCTTCAGAGACCATCTTCCCAACTCGCGACCGCGTCTATCTAGAAGGACAAGGGCTACAGATGTATGGGAATACCATCATCTTCAGGTTCCCTCCAAGCCATTCACCATCCAGACTTGGAAATATATCACCGCTCCTTCACAGTCACTGGGCCAGAATCCTGGAAATCCCTTCCTAATGGCATTGGAGGTCACCCACAGCAGGTGGACTGCAGCATTCAACAAGGCAGCTCAACACCACCTTCTCAAGGGCAACTAGGGGCAATCAATAAATGCTGGTCCAGCCAGTGACTCCGAGATTCAAGAAAAATATAAATAGAAATTAACAGTGGAAGGTTGCTGAGGTGTCGCAGGGATCGGTACTTGAGGCCCAGCTGTTCAAAACGCCCTTTAAACATTTGGTTGCTGGAATCAGATATAATATATCCCAGCCTGCTGACAGCACTAACGGATGTGGGATGGTGAGTGGGTGAGGAGGATGTAAAAAAGCACCGAGAAGCGTAAGACAAGTGGAGTGAATGGGTAAATACGTGACAGAGGGAGAACAATGTGGATAGAGGTGGCGGTGTGCCCTTTGGTGGAGACGATAAATTGGCAGCCTACCATTTGAAAAGAATTGTTTGAAACATGTTGATCTACAAAGGGGCGTATGCTCCTTTTTGCTGTTTCCTTCTGCATAAACGTCTGAGGCTTATCCAGCGCAGTGAGTTCTGCAACCAAAAGTCAATTCTCGGCATGGCATTGGCACGCTGACCAGTGTTCACAGACTCACCAAGTGGGGAGCTGAAACACTGAAAAGGATCTCCATCTTGTGCACCAGTCACTGAAAGTAATATTGCGGGAACCAGAAAGCAGTGAGGAAGATAAATGGTTGCTGACCTTCATTTCAGGGGGATGTGAGTCCAGGAGAAAGGGTGTCTTACTACAGCTGTACAGGGCCTTTGTGAGATATCATCTCGAACATTGTGCAGTATTGTAGGCGGTTTTGGTCTCCTTACCTCATAAAGGACAAACCTGACATTGAGGGAGAGCAGTGAAAGATGACCAGACTGATCTCCGGGATGACAAGCTTGTTATGGGAGCAGATTTTGGGAGACTGGGCTAGTATTCCATGGGGTTTAGGAAAATGAGTGGAGATCTCAAGGAAATATACAAAACTCTGACAGGGTGAGACAGATTGGAAGCAGAGATGATAATTCCCCTGGCTGGAACGTCTAGAACAAAGGGACACAGTATTAGCTATAGGCAGGTCACTCTGCATTGAGATGAGAATAAATGCCTGCTGTCACTGACTGGTGAACCTGAGGAAATTGCTCGCACCTGGAAACCAAGACACTGATTATAAATAAGGATTTAGCGACAGTAAAGGGATGGTGGGAGAGCAGGAGGACGGTGTGGAAATGAAGGGCCAACCATCATTAGATTGAATTCGGTAGCAAACTCCATGGACTAAACGTACTACTGCACTTCCTATTTTATAGTTTCCCAAGGTTACTCACATTAACGGATATGTGTGTCGTGTGGGTAAGTGCATTGAGGAGATTTGTTCTGTGAACTAGAATGGGGGAGGCTCAATGTGTTGTATGACCTACTCCTTTCTCGCTGTTTCTGTGCAGTCTGTGGGAAAGCTCTGTAAATGCTGTCACAAGCTCTCAGATGTTAGGAAGGAGCTGTCTGCAGGGTGGACAGTACTGTGTTCCTATTCCCTTTTCTGACACTGATGCTGAAGCGGGTGTTCTGTCCGGCTTCATCCTTTCAGACCTCGGAGTAGTTTCATACAAATGAGTGCCTTGCTTGGCCGTTTCAGAGACCATTGGAATGTTTATCACATGTCAGGGTCTTTGGAGTCAGTTTTAGGCCAGATCAGGAAATAATGGGAGATTCACTTCTGAAAACTACATTGGAGAAGGAAATTCTGTTCACAATCGACATTGGTTTCAGTCCTATTGCAGGAATGGTGTCAGGACCCATTGCCTTTTTCGTATCTGTGGTGTTTAGCTGTTTCTTCATCTCAAATGCAGCAAATCGAATTGGTTGAAGACTGGCATCTGTGACTTTGTCGACATCATTATGAGGGTGAGGTCTATCGTTGACTCAACACTTCTGGCAGAGGATGGTGTAGATAAAACATCCTTCTTTTTACACTGATGTGCAGGTCTGTTTGATTATTTCGGATGGGAATGTTTGTGCAGCCCTCTCCTCCAGTCATTTGTTTAATCGTCCATTACCATTTATAACTGAATGTGCGAGGACTGCAGAGCTTCGTTCAGATCTGTTGGTTAAGTCCGGTAGCTTTAATGAGTTAGCATCAGGTTAAGGTTCATGTGATTCTGACTCTGACATGTTCACCCACACTCGTCACTGAGCCATAGATGGTGTTGATGGTAATGGCCGACTGAAGTGTTATCCTGGCAAAAAGTTACAGGTTGTGGTTGAATGCTGTTCTGCTTCTCCTGCTGCTGTGGTCTACAGCACTCCATGAACACGCAGTTTCGAGCTGCAACATCTGCAATGCAATTCTGCTGTCTGTTCCCCAATTCTCACTGACACCCATTCACCCATCAGCCCTGCACTCAGTGACCTAACCTGGTTTCTGATGTTGAAATACTTCCATTTTCAAACTCTCATTCTGCTGAGGGTCTGTCTCCCCGGGTCTTGCTTCCAATCTGACACATTCCGCAAAAGCATTTAACTGATCTTAATTCAAATGTTTAATTCAACTGAATCCTTTTCCTTGAGAAATGCCACCTTCTGTGTTTAAAGTGAATGTGTTTCCTCTGTTTCTCTCCCTGACCATGCCTAAGAGCTCTGTAGTGTCAGTGATGCCAGCCTTATGTAGTTTCAGAGCCAATGAATTCTCTGGATTCCGAATAATCTTCATCACATTGTATGTTTTCTTTTTTGGTTTGATGCCTTTTCACTCATGGTTGCCTTGTCCTCCCATGAGTATGTTTCATCTGCTTGGGGTTGCATTTCTGGTATTATCTTCCAAATTATCCCCAGAAACTCCTCCCATTGCTGCGCCATGGTCTTTTCTGCTCAGCTCCCCCTCCAATTAACTCTGACCAGCTCCTCCCAAACGTCTTTGTCGTTACATTGCTCAATTATAACCACATTACATCTTGAAGACAGCATTAGACATAAACTGAAAGAAGGAGTTTTAAGAGATGGGACACGAAGAATAATTGGTGGATTTATTAACGAGATACAAAGAGAGAGTGAGAGAGAGGATATAGTTATGGAGATGTGGAAAATGAGAAAACTAGCTTATCGAAAGAAGTAGATGTACTTCCCTCAATGCTTTGGCAATTCCTGTGTGCTGTGGTCCTTTGTACAGTGCACGTACATCAGAGCAATATGTTCAAATGCTGGGTCTGATGGTATAACTTTTCTCTCCAATAATATGACAAACACTAGTTTTGGAAAGAACACAGCAGGCCAACATATTTAATTCCTGGTAGAAAGGGAATTAAATGAAATAAGTTGGGACACGAGAAGCAAGAATTTATAACACAGATCCTGATAAGAATGAGAGACTAGAGTTGGGAATCCCAGAAAAGGGGGGAACGTTGAGAGAAAGGGAAGGTATCACTTCAGATGAGGATCAAATAATGTTTTAATGCTTTATAACTTTTATACATGGTGTGCATCATTTTTCGTTAACTGTGTCTCCGTTGTTCATTCAGAATGTGTTGGACACATATGAAAAATGTTACTTCTCTGAACACACACTGACTAAACAGTGTATATAAAATTATTTTTTCTCCATTTAAAACTCTCCTGTTGTCGTGCTAACAGGATATAGGAACACCAACTGGCCACCAAAAGACATGACCCACTATCACGAGTTTCCATACATACGGACAAAGAAGGACACCACGTTGACTGTGACAACACACACTTCCTAGGACAAAGCCACGCACGTAAGTTCTTAGAAGCCTGATATTCTAGCCAGAAGTACATCAATAAAAACATCAATTTAAATCCGATCTACCTTCCCTTGAACAAAAAACTGTAAATGACATCACGCACCTTAAGAAACCCAGACCTATAAATAGAGAGGTGGGACATACCACCAGTGCGTCACCAGAGACTCTCCCTGATGATGTTACCTATTCATGGTGACGAAACATCTGAAAACAAACCTTCAAGCTCAGCGAGCTCACTTACATACTTGTAAATGGTTATTTTTCTCTTCCTAGTGGAATTTGGGACTTCTCTGTCACTCATGTTTTAACAGACTACGAGGCGAGGTAAGCTTTTCTGGGTGTATGGTTTTAATTAACAGAGGGGTTAGACATCGACATCATAATGGTTTGAGTGCTTGTCATATGGGATTTGAACAGATTTGGGGTACAAAAGGTCCCAGCAGATTCAATCACTTGTCAGTTAGTGACCTAAATCTTCAAATAAAACAGGTGACAAAATTCATTTAATGTTGTTTCCTTGTGGTTGGTTAAATTAAAATAAATGGTTTTTAACATTACTAAAGAGGTTCTGAGGTTTGAAGGTGATTCTTAAATTTGCCAAGAAAGTGTAGAAAGACAAAGGAAGGGCATAATTTTAGAATTAACATGCAGATTAGAATTGGGTTTCACCAGGGAGAAAAGGAAAGCTGTCACCATAATGGAGTTGGTCAAGCACTTTGGTGTATCAGAGAAGCAGGCAACTGCAGTCGAGTTAGAAGAAACTTAAATTGCAAGTGGGGCAACTGGGGTTAGAAGATAAAGAGAGAGACAGAAAAAGAGAGAGAAGATAGAGAATGTGAATACATTGCCATATTACGGCTAGAAAAATGCCGTATTTCTTATTTCATTTGTAAAATTGGCTGGGCAGATGGCGTGTCGACTGAACTTGTGAGTAATGCTAGGTCAGACGAAGATGGTTGGCAAAGCTTGAGTGGCATGTGCAGTGCTGTCACACGAGGGAGCAAGAGATTATGCACATGTCAAACAGGCTATTTTGAGTGCTTATGAATTGGTACTAGAAGAATATAGACAGGATCAGAAATATAGAGACGGAACCACATCAGACTTATATTGAGTTTGAAAGAATTAGCCACAGTCATATTGATAAATGAGAGCAGGCCTTAAAAATAGGTAAGACCTGTGAGGCGCGATGGGAGATTATTCTGCTGGAAGAGTTTAAAGACTCATTTCCTGATGGTAAGAATTCATGTGAATGAACAGGAAGTTCAAGAAGTGAGAAGCATGGCAGAAATGGCAGGTAAATATGCACTGGTGCATGAAATGAAATTTAGCATCTGGGAGGATTTTCATCCTGTGAGGGATAGAAATTGGGAGAAGGGGAGATCCTACACTACAAAACACAGAGAAAAGCACACTGGCAATAGTTTACAACAGGTGAACAAAAAAGCCCAAAGGCGTTGAAAGGAAGTGAAAGGCCTCAGGTGTTCTCACTATATCGTAGTTGAACACATAAAATTACAGTGCCAATGGTTTAAGAAGGGAAAAGGTGTTTTCACTGCAATAAGCTGGGACACACAGTGCTGGGCATTGAAGGAAGGCACTTTGGGAAAAGATGCTGTAAAAGAGTTTAAACCAGTGGTATTAGTGAACCTGGTAAAGGAGACCCCAAGTAGAGCCGAGGAGCTGCAGGAGAGTGTACGGCCGAGACAGGGGCTGTGTATGGAGTCAGTGCCTGATCCCTATAAAGAATTTGCCTCTGTAGATAAACCTTACTAAGAAAAAATGGGGTGTGGGGGGAGGACAAGAAGTTATAATTTTGCAAGATACGGGATCTGTTCAGTTTCTAATAGTTGAGAAGTGAGGAGCCAGAAAGACACAACAGATCAGGCAGCATCCGAAGAGCAGGACAATCGACATATCAGGCATAAACCCATCATCAGGAATGTAGCGGGAGAACAAGGGGGCTGACAGATAAATAGGACGGTAGGAGCTGAGCTGGCAGGAGGGTCACTGGGAGGGCGATAGGTAGATGTAGGTGCGAGTATACGTGATATGTCGGAGGGGAGGGTGGAGTGAATAGGTGGGAAGGAAGATAGACAGTTAGGGCAGTTCAAGAGGGTAGTGCTAATTTGGATCTGGGGTGAGGTTGGGGGAGCGGAAATTTGGAAATTGGTGAAGTCAACGTTGATGCTGTATAGTTTGACGGTTTCAGCTGTCCTCCCACCTATCCACTTCACCCTCCCCTCCGATCTATCACCATCAGACCCCACCTACATCTACCTATTGCCTTCCAAGCTACCTTCCACCCAGCTCCACCCAAACCATCCTATTTAATTATCAGCCCCTTCACCCTCCCTTACCTCCCACTTTCCTGATGAAGGAATTATGCCTGAAACGAGTCTTTGACAAGGAGTTTGAGAGAAGTGATTACGGCACAGTTGAAGAGGGTGAAGACATGACTGCCAAGTTCAGTGTGCTACGTGCTTGATGTGCGAGGTCACCGACTCTGGTGTGTCTGGCTCATATAAGTGTGGAAAGTCTGTGCACGTTCAGCTACTGACCGAGCATATTGCAGCACTGATGAAAGAACTCGAGGACATTAGGCTCATCCGAGAGAACGAGATTTTCTGGACAAGACCTTCAGCGAGGTTATTACACTGACCATACCAGAAAAGAGCAGAAGGGAGCAGACGATGAGGAAGGCGGAGAGGAGACCCCGGGGTGCAAGAGACCGCGGGGGAAGTACCTGTGGGGAACAAGTTGAATCTTTTGGAAACAGTAGACAGATGACACTGCCAGTCGCGAGGCGGCCAGCTCTGTCAATCAAAAGTTGGCGTGGAGGCACAGCAGAAGAGTCGGACATCACACAGAGCCGTGGTAAGAGAGGACTCCATAGTGAGAGGAACTGACTGAGATTTTTGTGGCAGCAGGCAGGACTTAAGGATGGCGTGTTGCCTTCCTGGTGCTAGGGTTAAAGACATCACAGAGTGCAGGAAATCCTCAAGGACGAAGGTGAAGAGCCAGAGGTGGTTGTTTTTGTCGGCACAAATGATGTTGGGAAGAAGAGGAGGAACATACTACAGCGGGAATTCGGAGAACTAGGAAGAAGGCTGAAAAGCAGGACGTCCAGGGTGGTTATCTCCGGTTTGCTTCCAGTTCCTCGGGAGGCCAGAAACAGGGAGATAATGGACTTGAACGTGTGGCTGAGGAACTGGTGCAGGAAGCAAGGATTTAAATTCTTGGATCACTGGGGTATGTTTTGTGGTAAGCATAAATTCTACAAGAGAGACGGTTTGCACCTGAATCGGTTAGGGACCAGCATTCTGGCAGGCAGGTTTGCTATTGTAACACAGCTACATTTAAACTAAGTAGCGGGGGGAGGGGACAAACTGGATGTTTAAGAAGGAAATTGAAGGGAAAATTCGAACAAGGGAAGTAAAGAAAGACAATTGTATCAATGAGGCAGAAAACTCAAAAAGGGATCATGCTGTCGGACCGACGGGCAGAGGGGGTGGGGTGGCAATGTTGATAAGGGATCATATTCAGTCCCTTGCGCGGGGGGACCTAGAATCAGGGGTTGTAGAGTCAGTATGGATAGAGCTGAGAAATTCTAAGGATAAAAAGACTCTCTTGGTAGTTATCTACAGGCCCCCAAACAGTAGCCTGGATGTCGGATGTAAGTTGAATCAAGAGCCGAAATTGGCCTGTCGCAAAGATGTTACTACAGTTGTTATGGGGGATTTCAACATGCAAGTAGACTGGGAGAATCAGAATGGTATTGGACCTCAAGAAAGAGACTTTGTGGTGTGTCTCTGAGATGGATTCTTAGATAAGCTGGTGCTGGAGCCTAACAGGGAGAAGGCAATTCTGGATCTGGTATTGTGCAACGAACCAGAATTGGTCAGAGACCTCGAAGTGAAGGAGCCATTGGGAAGTAGTGACCATAATCCATTAAGTTTCAATCTGCAATTTGAAAGGGAGAGGGTACACTCGGAAATGACAATATTTCTGTTGAATAAAGGGAAATATGGAGCTATGAGGGAGGAGCTGGCCAAAGTTCAATGGTTTAATACCTTAGCAGGAATGACAGTGGAGGAACAATGGCGGATATTTCTGTGTATAATGCAGAAGATGCAGGATCAGTTCATTCCAAAAAGGAAGAAAGATCCTAGGCTGAGGCATGGGCGGCCGTGGCTGACGAGGGGAGTTAAGAAACATATAAAGTTAAAAGAGAAAAAGTATAACATAGGAAAGATAAGTGGGAAAACGGAGGACTGGGAAGCTTTTAAAGAATAACAGAGGATTACGAAGAAGGAAATACGCAGATAAAAAAAATGAGGTCGAAGGAAAACTGGCCAAAAATATAGAGGAGGATAGTAAAAGCTTTTTTAGGTATGTGAAAGGCAAAAAAAAAATGGTTACGACTAAAATTGGGCCATTGAAGAGAGAAACAGGGGAATATATTACAGGGAACAAAGAAATGGCAGAAGAATTTAATTGGTACTTCTGATCTGTGTTTACTGGGGACGACACAAGCAATCTCCCTGAGGTAACAATGGTTGAAGGACCTGAACTTAAGCGAATTTATATTTGCCAGGAATTGGTATTGGAGAGGCTGTTAGGTCTGAAGTTTGATAAGTCCCCGGGGCCTGATGGTCTATATCCCAGGGTACTGAAGGAGGTGGCTCGAGAAATCGTGGATATGCTGGTGATTATTTACCAGAGTTTGATAGATTCGGGATCAGTTCCTGCGGATTGGAGGGTGGCTAATGTTGTACTACTGTTTAAGAAAGGTGGGAGAAAGAAAACAGGAAATTATAGACAAGTTAATCTGACCTCAGTGGTGGGAAAGATGCTGGAGTCTATTATAAAGGATGAAATTAGTACACATCTGGATAGTAGTAACAGGATAGGGCAGAGTCAGCATGGATTTATGAAGGGGAAATCATGCTTGACTAATCTTCTGGAATTTTTTGAGGATGTAACTCTGAAGATGGACGAGGGCAATCCAGTAGATGTAGTGTGCCTGGACTTTCAGAAAGCTTTTGATAAAGTCCCACATAGGAGGTTCGTGAGCAAAATTTGGGCGCATGGTATTGGGGGTAAAGTACTGACTGGGATTGAAAATTAGTTGGCTGATAGGGAACAAAGAGCAGTGATAAACAGCTCAATTTTGGAATGGCAGGAAGTGACCGTGGGGAACAGTGCTGGGACCGCAGCTTTTTACAATATATGTTAATGATACAGAAGATGGTATTAGAAATAACATTAGCAAATTTGCTGATGATACTAAGCTGGGTGACAGGGTGAAATGTGAGGAGGATGTTCGGAGATTACAGGGTGACCTGGATAGGTTATTTGAGTGGTCAGATGCATGGGAAATGCAGTTTAATGTGGATAAATGTATGGTTATCCACTTTGGTGGTAAGAACAGGAAGGCAGATTACTACCTAAATGGAATCAATTTAGGTAAAGGGGCAGTCCAGAGAGATCTGGGTGTTCTTATGCACCAGTCAATGAAGGTAAGCATGCAGGTACAGCAGGTAATGAAGAAGGCTAATAGCATGCCGGCCTTCATAATAAGATGGATTGAGTATAGAAACAAAGATATTTTTCTGCAGCTGTACAGGGTCCTGGTGAGACCACACCTGGAGTACTGTGTGCAGTTCTGGTCTCCAAATGTGAAGAAATACATTCTGGCTATTGAGGGAGTGCAGCGTAAGTTCTCGAGGTCAATTCCTGGAATGGCGGGTCTATCTTACGCTGAAAGACTGGAGCGATTTAGTTTATATACCCTTGAGTTTAGAAGACTGAGAGGTGATCTGATTGAGACTTATAAGATTATTAAATGGAGGCAGGAAACATGTTTCCGCTGATGGGCGAGTGCCGTACCAGAGGACACAACTTAAAAATACGGCTTAGTCCATTTATGACAGAGATGAGGAGAAACTTCTTCACCCAGAGAGTGGTGGCTGTGTGGAATGCTCTGCCCCAGAGGGCAGTGGAGGCCCGGTCTCTGGATTCATTTAAGAAAAAGTTGGATAGAGCTCTCAAAGATATTGGAATCAAGGGTTATGGAGATAAGGCAGGAACAGGATACTGATTAAGGATGATCAGCCATGATCATATTGAATGGTGGCGCAGACTCGAAGGGCAGAATGGTCTACTCCTGCACCTATTGTCTATTGTCTATTGTCTATAACGTCAACTTTCCCGCCCCTCTGATGCTGCCGACCTGCTGTGCTTTTCCAGCCCCACACTTTTCAACTTGATCTCCAGCATCTGTAGTCCTCACTTTCCCTCGGCCTCTAATAGTAAGAGATGGAAGTTTTTTTTCACTCTTTCTTACATATTACTCAACAGCGTGATAATTTGTGGAATGGGGACAGAAATTAAGCATTCCCTTGTGTAACATCAGGTTGGAGTGCCACATCAAGGTTGGTTAAGTAACAGTGAGGTTACGTGACAGAGTGTCAGTTCCAGGAATGCAGTTTGTTCTTGGGAATGATTTAGCAGGATCCAAGTTAGGAGAGGCACCCCTTGTGGTGGTGAAGCTAAAGTAAGACCAGGGAACAGGGGAATTAAAAGAAAAATACCCAGGGATTTTTCCAGATAGTGTAGTAACAAGATTCTGGATCAGTGGTGCTGGAAGAGCACAGCAATTCAGGCAGCATCCGAGGAGCTTCGAAATCGACGTTTCGGGCAAAAGCCCTTCATCAGGCCTTTTGCCCGAAACGTCGATTTCGAAGCTCCTCGGATGCTGCCTGAATTGCTGTGCTCTTCCAGCACCACTGATCCAGAATCTGGTTTCCAGCATCTGCAGTCATTGTTTTTACCAGTATAGTAACAAGATCCCACTGTCATAAGTTACAACAAGAAGGAAAACCGAAAGAAAAAAACAAAGGAGTTGATGCACGGAAGACTCAGGCTAAAGCATTTCTAGTGGCTGGAATGCACAAGGACGTGGTTAATTTTTGTTGTACATGTCATACATTCCAAATGGTAGGTAAGGCACAGGCAGTATTAAAACCAGCACCTTTGTTGTCAATTCGTGTATTCCAAGAACCTTTCACATGGGTTATGATTAGTTGTGGAGCTCCCCTTTCTAAAATAGAGTGGAAACCAATATCTGCTGATCATAATGGATGTGTCCACCAGATTCCCAGAGGCAATTCCATTATGGAGTGTTAAGGCAAACGGGGAGGTGGAGGAGTTGGTAGTTTGCTTTACTCACTGTGGGCAACGCAGTGTGATTCAGTCAGACCGAGGGTCTCATTTTACCAATCAGCTGTTTTAGGAAGTCATGGATAGCTTAGGCATACAGTAGTTTAAATCAAGTGCATTGCATCCCGAATCCCTGGGAGTCTTGGAAAGTTGGCATCAAATGCTGAAGACAATATTAACGGCGTACTGTCAGAATTACCCGAATGACTGGAATAAAGGTGTCTCATTATATTGTTTGCCATTAGAGATGCCCCAAATAAATCTACTCACTTTGCTTCCTTTGAGTTAATATTCGTATATGAAGTGAGAGGTCCTTTGAAATTAATTAACTATAAACTGACAGGACCGAAATCGGAGATCTCACACTTGGATTATGTATCTGAGGTGAGGGAGAGATTAGATGGAGTGGGTGAGTTAGCTCAACAGCACCTGAAGAGGGCACAGTATAGAGTGAAACAGGTGGCAGATAAAAACTCTGAAACTTTGACGATTTCCCGTGGGGATGACGTGTTAGTATTGCCACCAGTGGTAGGAAATCTCTTCAAAGCCAGGATTAGTGGCCCCTTTCAAATTAAAAAAGTGTTGAGTCAGTTCAACTATCTGGTAAAGATACCAGAGCTGACAAAAAAAAGTGAGATTACGTCATGTGAATGAATAATGCTGCAGACACATTTAAGACGGAGGAACAGAGTTGTGGCCAGATGTACAAATTATGTAGTTTATCTGTATGATGTAGTGTTCTTTAGCAAGTGATTGAAAGCTCACATGTTACAGTTGGCAGAACGATTACAAGAAGTTGAACTTGGTAATAAACTTAAAGAAAACAGAATTCGCGAAGGCAGAGGGGGCGTTCTTGGGACATTACACTGGCCATGGAAGGTTGACCCCATGGAACACGGAGACGAAGAGCTTTGAGGAATTTCCACGATCATCCTCGAAGAAAGAGGTGCTTCGATTTTTGGAACTGAGTGGATTCTATCGGAAGTTTGTTCCAAACTTCAGAAGCGTATTGGTACCACTGATGGATTTATGAAAGAAGAACACAGGATTGTGGTGGACAGAACAATGCCAGGAGGCATTTGAGAATTTTAAAGCAGGATTAATCACCGCACCAGTTTTAGCTGAACCAAATATTTTGAAAACCTTTGAAAATTGCATTTGATGCTAGGGATATAGAGCTCGGAGATGTATTGATACAGTAAGATGATGATGGAATTGAATGGCCAATTAGCTACTTGCTGAAAAAACTCAATATCCACCAGAAAAAAATGCAACATCTCCAATATTGAAAAAGAATGATTATTTTTCGCACTGGACTGACAATATTTTAATATTTATATGATAAACAAATTGTCAGAGATGATCGTGGACAATGATAAACCTCTCGCATTTTTTGAATATTCAAAGAATATGAGAGTATTTCATTGGGGTCTTATTTTACCGACTTTAAACTTACAAAATGTACATGCTGTGGGTCCTAAAATGTGATAGCAGATGTGTTATCGCAGATTTAAAGGAAAAAGTTTAGATGAGATTTGATTTATTGCAATGTTAGTTATGTGTGCAGGATTAATATGTATGGTATCGCTGAGATTAATACTTTTGTAATTCATAATAATGGGATTAAGAATTAGAGGAAAAGAAATGTAGACATCTTTTCATTCTGCTGTTTCATGTTTTTTTTTCCTGAAGTGGTGAGGTGTTATGAAGCCGAAATCATGTCCGGTCATTTTAAGACAGAAATAAAAAGTACAGCCACAGATGCCAGCTGTCGTTTATCAGAAATTGCCGCTTGACCTTTACCAGGTGGGGATGTCGGTTGAGAAATGGCAAATGGAGTTTAATGTAGACGTGCGAGGTCTTGCATTTTGGAAACTCAAATCAAGGTAGGAGTTTCATGGTGAATGGGAGGGTCTTAAGGGGTGTAGTGGGCAGAGCGACCTTGGTGGTCAGTGCATGGTTCTCTAAGAGTGGAGTCACAGGTAGACAGGGCAGTGAAAAAGGCTTTTGGCACCTTGGCTGAGTGCTTAATCGGTAGAGCTGTGAGAGACGAAGAAATGGCGATGCTGAAACATGAGAAGTGGTAGCGATCATTTATTCCCAAGAGAGACATTGGTAGGGTGAGAAATTCCATACTTTACTCAGGAGTGATTGGTTTGATTTATTGCCACATGTACCTCTGTACAGGGAAACACTTTATTTATGAGCAGTGGAGGCAGATCATTGTAAGCATGTCCAGGCAGATCATATGGTGGAAATAGACTTCGACAGAGTAAGGCATACAGGTTACACTGAACAGGACAAGCACTAGACAAGATCAAAATGAATAAGATCAGCATTATTTGAACTTAGAGAGTCCATTCATCAGTCTAAGTGATTTTCCTAATAGTTTATATGCCTTAATTAACTCTCCCCACATGAATGCGAAGTCGGCACGGTGGCACTGCTGCCTCACAGCGCCAGAGACCCGGGTTCAGTTCCCACCTCAGGCGACTCTCTGCGTAGAGTTGGCACATTCGCCCCGTGTCTGGGTGTGTTTCCTCCGGGTGCTCCGCTTTCCTCCCACAGTCCAAAAATGTGCAGGTTAGGTGAATTGGCCAAGATAAATTGCCCGTAGTGGTAGCTGATGGGGTAAATGTCGGGGAATGGTCTGTGTGGGTTGCGCTTCGGCGGGTAGGTGTGGAGTTGTTGCGCCGAAGGGCCTGTTTCCACACTGTAAATAATCTAATCTAATCGGCGTGTGAACCCGTACTGAACATTATGTTGTTCACAATCCCCAACAGCAGCCATAATACCTTCCATCTGAAACAGGTAGCCATTCCCACCAGCTTCCGCCCTACATAGAAAACACCGGAATGTCACCTCGGAGATGGAACATGCCTTCATGAGACTTCACACAAGACATATGTCTTCCCTCCTCACCGCGAGTAAACCACGTTAAAGTCCCACGTGTGTATCATGAGCGATGGTACAACGTGGAGCAATCTGTCTGTGCAGCCTCTGCTCCACTTGTTCATGTTACAGCATCAATTAGGAGACAGTGAGGACTGCCCATGCTGGAGATCAGAGTAGACAGTGGTTTGCTGGAAAAGCACAGCAGGACAGTCGACGTTTTGGGCATAAGCCATTCATCAGGATCAGCATCAATTACCCTATTCTGCCCCTGTGTAAGTGCATTGAGGTGGGAATGGCCTCCTACTGTTCCTGTATAAGTGGCTCAACTGACTGAATAGCCTCCTCCTGTTCCTGTACAAGTGGATCAACGGGATGAATGGCCTCATTCTGTTTCTGTGCAATTGACGCAAAGGACTGAATGACTTCTTCCTTGTCCGGTTGGACATGGCTAAGGGCCGGATTGGGTTACCCCTGGTTCCTGTTTGACAGCTCGATGTGCTGACAAGTATGATGATGCTGCAACTTTAAGAGGTTATTTTGTCCTGGTTTCTTTTGAGAGAGAGATTGAACGAGCTGGCCAGTTAAGACCACTGGGTAAACAGCGAGGGAGGTCTTGGGTTTATTTTAATGCAGATTGAATGGGTGTGGCCAGCTCTCACAAATTAGGATCTCTGGGTTTTGGTTTCTCAGCAACACCAGAACGTATTGGGGTCTCCACAGAGTTGGCAGCTTCAGGGAATGTCTCCTGGCTGCTACTCTTTCTGAATTTTCTCTTGAAGATGTTTTTAATTCCTGGATTGGAGAAATGTTTGTGACATTCTATGTCTGACTATTCCTTTTTGCCAAGGGCTGTGTTTATGGGAGTTCCCGATATTGGAACAGTTCATTAGTAATCGCTCCACGATCTATTATTCTGTTAACTTGTCCAATAGAATTACGTTATTCTGAATTCCTCTTTCTTTGATTTCATTTTTCTTCCGTGTTTAAATAAATGGTGTTTGCTTCACACCATGTAGTTTGACCAGTCACATTGCATCTGGAACAGACAGTTTATATTTCCTTTGCTCACACTAGTGAGTGTTGCAGAATTTCAGTTGTTGTATGGGAACTGTGACGCTAGAACAATCTCAATGTTTGTAGATGGCACCAAACCTGAAAGAATTGCAAGGTCTATGGAGGACAGTGTAGAACTCTAACAGGACAATCACACGTTGGTGTAGTGTTCAGGTGTATAGCAGATGGGGATCAGTGCAAAGCTGTGTGAGGTGATGCACTTTGTTCGGAAAGACAATGAAAGACAATATAAAACAGGCCGTACCATTAAATAGGGGGTGCAGAACAGAGAGTCCTGGGTGTTTATGAGCATAGATTATTGAAGATGTCAGGACAAGTGGGGAGAGCAGTAACTATCACAGTTTAGTTTCAGTATCTGAGCTGTTTACAGGGGGAGGTGTAGGAGGGAGTCTCGGTGCTCCCTTCCTGGGAGGTGGTGGTGACGATGTGTTGTGAGCCCACCATCCTGCCCACCGAGACCGTGGGGATTCCATTTGTACCAGCTTGACACAAAAGGGAGATGGCATCAGGGCCACAGCTTCTAGGTTATGCCGGGGGGAAACGGAGCTGCCAGTGGGTTTAAAGTGAGAATTGCCCTTCACTGAACATTGCTCCTTACTCGGTCGGTGGGAAGTGGATGTTTCAGAATCTCCACACGAGGCGTCCCGGTCCTCTCCGGCTCGTACCAGGGTCCTCCCCACATGGCGGGGGGAGGGGGAGAGGGAACGGATATCGGGCACTTCACCACCCGGCTTGGCCCTTTCTGTCCTATTCCAGGCTGTTTCTCCTAGAATTGGAGAAAGGGAGGGAGGGATTGTGGGTCTGGGTGGGTGGCCTTGCTCTTAGTGCTGGTGTAGGTGGGGGACGGTGTCATGGTGAGGTGTACGGAGGGAGTCAGTCCACAGTGTTGTATCCATGCAGCATTATTAATGTAGGGGAGTGGGGTAAAGTGGAGGGAAGGGGGGGCGAAGGTGCTGCATGCAGCAGTGAGAGTGTGGAGCATGAGCCTTGTTCGGGGGGTCGGTGCTATAACAGATATACAGTGAGTGTGAGGGAGCAGAGAGAATACAGTGACCCTTATCCTGAAAGAGCGGGGACGGTTATTGAAGCTTGACCTGTCTTGCTGGGCATTTCTTCAGACCGCAGATACTGCACTGAGGTAGGTGGTGAGCTCAGACCTTGCTTGGTGGGTCTGGTGGTGTGGCCTCCTCTGGAAAGAGAATGGTCTCATTCTGTACTAGCTCATCCACCAGCACCGCCATGCCCCTGTCGACAAACCGTGGTGTGCATGCCCATGGTCTGCGATGCTCGAGGTAAACTTTGCAGGGCAGCTCCGAACTGAGAAAGCTCAACCGTGTGCCCATTGGCCTTTTAAAGGTGGCACCAGTGCCAGGGATCACGGAATATCCATGTGCATCCTGGCGATGGTGAGTACCACCCGCCATGATGGGTGGGAGAATCAGGCTGGTATTGAATGAGAGAGACATCATGGAATGCGCTGGGTAGTTAATGAGGTGAGTCCGATACGATAGCACCAGGAAGCTATCTCAGCCTCGTGCGTACGATCCCTCTATCACACTCAAGGAAAATCAAACAAGGATAAATTATTGTTAGAATCTGCTTAGTGAGTCATAGATTCGGTTGAAAGCAATTCCAGTAACAAAGATGCAGAACAAATGCTCATCTGGCCTCACACCAATATCCTTTTTTCTCATCTTTCCTGGGAAGACAGGTTCATGTTACATTTACAGGATGTATTCGAAGTGTCCACCTTTCAGCATTCTGAAACCTAGGAACACATCCTTCCATGACAAAGTCTCTCAGTCTCCCTCTCTCTGTCTATACACCAAACCCCTCCCATGTGGTGATATTTAAACGATTCTCCACCCCCCCCCCCCACATCTCTCTCTGGCAGTGATGCTCACACCCACAGCACCCCCTTGTCATGGTACAATGGAGGTACAGAGCTGTAAATGGGTGGGAGTTGCACATCCTGTCACTGCAAGTTTCCCCATACTGCGCAGGGATCTAACACGGTGTTACTGAGGAATGCAGTGGGTTGGTGTAGAGGGCTCTACATGGCAGGAGGGTAACTGCTCCTGGTTTACAGATCAATGCACTCGGGTGGTGTACACAGTCCTTGTGAGAGTGGTGAACTAATAAATGATATACAGTTTGGACATTGACAATATGTACATCAACATTTATTTTTCTATAAATCTGAGACACAGAAACATGCACACAAAGAAACACACACGCACACATACACACACACTGAATGCAAACAGAAAAAAAATGAAACTCTGCAGAATATTAATTCGAAAGAACTTTGTCGAAATAACAGTTAATTTCATGACAAAAGCAAAATTGAAAATGTTTCAATTGTTATTTTGCCTCTGAAGTTATTCTGCGTCACAGAAGCTGCCAGCACTGGGGTTTCTTCCTGTAGCAGTTGCATTCGGCTGAATTCCCTTTGCTGCAGGCAGTGGAGAGGTTCCAATGAATCCTCAACAGGATGCCTCCTTGAGTGGTAAAGATGGCTGATTGGTTTTAAGCTCTCATATGTTACTGTAGAGAAGTACAAGTAGAGATGGAGCAATAGCCTTTTGTTTCTACGACATGTTGCATTTTCTCCCTCTCTGATCTGAAAAATGCAATATTGTGACCTGACCACCAACCTGGACTACATAAGGTCTGGTTGAACATTCCCCTGATTGCATGGCTCCATCCCTGTTAACTGCCCCAAATTGGAATGATTTGTAACTTATAATTTGAATCCATGTTTATATGTGTCTGCATAACTTTTGTACAATAAATTCATGTCCTCATAGTACCTGTGTTAAAACGAATATGTTGTTTTCTAAATCTGAATCCTTAGTTTTATTCTCTCATGCATTCGCTACCCCCAATAAACTCTCGCCACGGTCTTATATGGTTCAATATAAACATCTATCGTTCTCAGACCTGACGTGCTCTGACTTTGTACAGGCCATGAGAGGCATGGGTGCGGAGCATAGCCAAGATTATTTTCCAAGGCTGGAGGAGTTCAAACCAGAGGGTAGTGTTTTAAGGTGAGAGGGGAAAGATTAAAAAGATACCTGAGGGGTAACGTTTTTGCACAGAGGGTAGTGCATGTATGGAATGAGCTGGCAGCGAAAGTGGTGGAGGCTGGTACACTTAGAACATTTAAGAGGTAATGGATGGGTATATGAATAAGAAGAGTTCAGATGGTTATGGTCTCATGTTGGCAAATGGTACTACATCAGGTTGGAATATCTGGTCGGTGCAGATGAACTGGACTGAAGGGTCTGTTTCCGTGCTGTATGACACTATGATTCCATCTGGCCTCCATTCTTGCAAGGAGTAAAGTGAAGCATCTGTGAAAACGTTCGAAAACAATTGCATGTTTTTCTTTCAGTTTAGGGGTTCATTATTACACGCAATATATCCGATGTAGTCTCTGCATTGTCATGAACAGATGTAGTAAAACATTCCAATGATTATATCTGATAGCCTTTGCATGAAACAGCATCATTCGATACACTTTCCTAATCAATTGCTGAATCATGTACCGGGACTTACAAATCCCTCTGTACCAATGAGTTCCTCGATGTTTCTCCATTTAAGTAGGTTACTGTTATTTTATCTGTGACTTCCCTTACCCACTTTATACTGTTTTGTTGCTGAAGTTTTGCTCACTAACTTCCCCTGTCTGTATCCCATTGCAGAGTCTCCATGTACAGTTGAAAGACTATCTTGGTGAATGAGCTAACTGAGCTCCAAGCCAATCAGTCCTCTCATCCACGTCATTGGCATAGATTGTAAATACTTGATAATCTCACACTGATCCCTGAGGCACTCCACCAAGTTACAACTTTACAACCTGAAAATAAACATTTATCCCAAATGTTTATTCCCTGATAGTTAACTGGGTTTTTCCTTTGTTGGGCAGCAGGCTGGAAAGGTAGGATGGCCTCATCCTACACTGTGTAATGTACTTAGCGGGCTGAATGACTTCAATATATTCCTTAGAGGGCAGAATGGTGTCCTCCTGTCTCATTATAACGATGCTGACTGGATGAATGGGATCTTCCTTTATCTCTGTAACTTTACTGAGTGCTTGAGAGAACAACACATGCGTTAGGAGCAACAGCTGGCCATTCAGCCCCTCGCGCCTGCTGCACCATTCCGAATGTGCATTGGAGATGTGATTGTAACTAAACATCCCTTTCCTGCCTGTTCCCAATAAACATGGATTCTCTTGTTCATCAAAGTTCTATGGAACTCCATCATGAGTGTTTTCAGTAACCCAGTCTTCACTGCTCCTTAGTCATGAGAGCACGACAGATCACACAACCCTAAAGAGAAACGAACATCCCTGTCTCAGTCGGAAATGGGAATGCCCTTTTGCTAAAAATGTATTCCCCTCAAACCAATCACCACTCCTTTGATATATAAGGAGTCGACAATTAGAAAGAGCTATCGACCACTCAGCCCCTCAAACCTGTCCACATTCCCATTAATTCTCCTAAATCAAATACTTATGAAATTCATTCTCCACTGACCACGTGGAAAGACAATTCCAGGCACCACAAGATCATATGAGTAATGAACCCTGGAGCAGAATTTGGTCATTCAATCCATCTCGTCTGCCTTGACATTTGATCACAGCTAAAATATTTCTGAATCCCATTCACCTGCCTTCTCCGACTGAGCATTGACAACTAATTAATAAAAAAAAGTATACATTTCTCTATTAAAGACAGTGTGTGCCTATATGTGGGGTTATGTTCGTGTGTTTGTGTGTAAACGCCCATATCTACGTGTGCATCTCTGTGGGCATGTGTTATGTGTGTTAGTGTCAGTATCTCAGTTTGTGTGTACCGTCTGCATTGCTGTGCAATGTTGTTTTTGAAGTAAATAGATTGAAATTGGAATGAAAATCTCCCTCCTCCTCTCTCTCTGTCTGTCCCTGTTGTTCATAGAGTTCATAGAAGCACTACAGTGTGGGAACAGGCCCTTCGATCCAACAGGTCCACACTGACTCTTCGAAGAGTAACCCACCCAGACCCGTTCAAATGTTATCCTACGCTTACCCCTGACTAATGCCCCTAACCTACACATCCCTGGGCACGATGGACTATTTAGCAAATCCAATTCACCAAACATCCACATCATTTGACTGTGTGTGGAAACCAGAGCACCCAGTGGAAACCCACAAAGACACAGGGAGAATGTGAAAGTCCACACAGGGTGGATCGAGCCCGGGTGCCTGTCGCCGTGAGGCAGCAGTGTGAACCACTGAGTTTTATGATTAGATTCATACAATAATACCCTCTACTGGCCTCCCCACGCCACTGCATCAGTGGCACAGTTTTTGACTCTGAGAAGATAGCAAATCCTTTGCTGTGAATCTCTCAAATTATACGGTCGTTTGATTTTTCAAATAATATATTTGGAAGCACAGAGCAGTTTTGTCTGATACTAAGCGATATTGTTCCTTCGTCATTACCAACACTACCGGGTCTTTTTTGGGACTTTTCAATACTTTTTCACGTAATTTTAAAGCATTACAAGTCACAGAATGAGAAATCAATTCATGTCACCTCCTGACAAAATGGTTCAGTCAGAGGTGAGCATTTCTATTCTGACATGCCCAATATTACTTGCAACCCTCCATCCACCAGCATTTTGTGTGTGTGTGTGTGTTTGTGGTGGGTGGGGGACGGGTGGGGAGGTGTGTGTGTTGATGGTGCTGTCAGTTTGGATGGTGCTGTGAGCTGCTGTCCTCTCTCCCACCCAGACTGAATCATCGAAGGTCATCACCCTCTGCCACCATCACCAGAGTCCGGTGTGGTGGCCTGCTAAGAGAGAGATTATGTCATTTAAAGCACCCAGAGACTGCCAGGCTTGCAACCACACGCAGATACTCACAGAGAAAAATACATACACACACGTACAGTGGGTGGGGGGAGAGGGATATCGACCACTCCAACACCTGGCTTGGCCCTTTCTATCCTACTCCGAGCTGTTCCTCCTGGAATAGGATTCAGTGAGGGTGGGAGTGGGTGACCCTGCTGTTAGTGCTGGTGTAGGTGGGGGAGGGAGATGGTGACTTGTCCAGAGGGAGTCAGTCAACAGTGTTGTATCCATGCAGTGCTATTAGTGAGGGAGATATAGTAGAGGGGAAAGAGAGAGAAAGGGAAGATACTGCATGCAGCAGTGAGAGTGGTAGAGCATAAGTCTTGTTCGGGGGTCCGTGCTATAACAAATATACAAGGAGTGTGAGGGAGCAGAGAGAATACGGTGACCTTATCCTGACAGAGTGGGGAAGGTTATTGATGATTGTCCTGTATTGCTGGACATTTCTTAACACCGCAGATACTGCACTGAGCTCAGACCATGCTTGGTGGGTCGGGTGGTGTGGCCCCCCTGTGAGCAGAGAATTTACCTCTCTGTAATAGCCCATCCACCAGGACCTCCTTACCCCTACCGACAAACTGTGGTATAATTTCTGCTTATCTGCCATATTCAGGATAAACTGCAGGGCAGCTCCAACTTGAGAAAGCTCAACCATGTGCCCATTGGCCTTTCGAAGATGGCACCACTGCCAAGGGTCAAGTGGGCGGCACGGTGGCCCAGTGGTTAGCACTGCTGCCTCACAGCGCCTGTAGACCCGGGTTCAATTCCCGACTCAGGCGACTGACTGTGTGGAGTTTGCACATTCTCCCCGTGTCTGCGTGGGTTTCCTCTGGGTGCTCCGGTTTCCTCCCACAGTCCAAAGATGTGCGGGTCAGGTGAATTGGCCATGCTAAATTGCCCGTAGTGTTAGGTTAAAGGGGTAAAGGTAGGGGTATGGGTGGATTGCGCTTCGGCGGGTCGGTGTGGACTTGTTGGGCCGAAGGGCCTGTTTCCACACTGTAAGTAATCTAATCTAATCTAATGAGTGTCGGGGGCATCTGGGCGATGGTGAGAAAATTCCAGCCATGATGGATGGGAGAATCGGGCTGGCATTGAATGAGAGGAACACCATGGGGTGGGGTGGGTAGTTAATGAGGTGAGTTTGATAAGATAGCAGCGGGAAACTAGCTCGGCCTCGTGTGGATGATCCCTCTGTCACAGTCAATGAAAATGTCATTGAGACAAATTATTGTTAGATTCAGCCCAATGAGTCGAAGACACTGCTGACCCCAATCCCAGTTACAACGCTGCAGCTGCTTGACCAATGATCTCCATCACAGAGAAGGAGCTAAACGTAACCTTACTCTTGGGACATAAGGCAGTGGGGAGGGGGTGGTTGATATTAATTGGGGAGCACTTTATGGCAAGGCATCATAATTCTATTAGTTTTAAAATGGAGATGGTAAAGGATGAACCAGGCCTAAAATTTAAAGTTGTTATTTGTTGAAAAGCCAATTTTGATGATATTAATCAAGAATTTTCCAACGTCGATTGGGACATATATTCGCAGAGAAGGTCGTCAGTTTAGAAGTGAGAAGCCTTAAAATATGAGATCTCAGGAGTACAGAGACCATATGTCCCTGTCAGGTTGAAGGATAAGGCTGATACGTGTAAGGAATGCTGGTGGATTGGAGAAATTGAGATTCTGGTCACGGATAAGAGGGAAAGATATGTCAGGTACAGACAGCAGGAATTGAGGGTTTTTTCTTAATGCATTCATGGGATGAGGGCGTCGCTGGCTAGGCAAGCATCTATTACCTATCCCTAATTCCCCAGAGGGCAGTTAACAGTCAACCACATTGCTGTGGGTCTGGAGTCACATGTAGGCCACTGCAGGTAAGCAATGCAGTTTGTTTCCTTAAAGAGTGTCAGTGAACCAGATGGATTTTTCCGACAATCGGAATGGTCATCATTCGCCTCTTAATTCCAGATTTAAAATGAATCAATAGAAGAGTCTGAGGCAACAAGAGTATACTTAAGAGGGAATTTGGGAGCATTAAAAGTGAACATGTGATAGCTTTGGTTTCTACAAATACGTCAAGGACAAATGAGTAACTGTGGAAAGAATAGAACATCCTTCAACATCAGCAAGGCTGCCCATATGCAGAACCACAGGAAATGGGGAGATACTGAACGAATATTTTATGTCAGCATTTACTGTGGAGGAGGATATGGAAGCTAGATAATTTGTGAAATAAGTAGTGATATCTTGGAAAGTGTCTGTGTTACAGAGGAGCTGCTGGAGGTCTTAAAACATGCAAAGGAAGGAAAATGTCCTGGCTTTTAGCAGATGTACGCTAGATCTCTGTGGGAGCTGTAAATGTGTTGCTGGTAAAGCACAGCAGGTCAGTCAGCATTCAAGGAACAGGAGAATCGACGTTTCAGGCATAAGCCCTTCATCAGGAATGAGGAAAGTGTGTTCAGCAGGCTAAGATAAAAGGTAGGGAGGAAGGACTTGGGGGAGGGGCGTTGGAAATGTGATAGGTGGAAAGAGGTCAAGATGAGGGTGATAGGTTAGAGTCGGGTCGGGGCGAAGAGGTCAGGAAGAAGATTGCAGGTTAGGAAGGCGGTGCTGAGTTCGAGGGATTTGACTGAGACAAGGTGGGGGTTGGGGAATGAGGAAACTGGTGAAATCCGAATTCACCCCTTGTGGTCCGAGGGTTCCCAGGCGGAAGATGAGGCGCTCTTCCTCCAACCGTCGTGTTGTTGTGGTCTGGCGGTGGAGCAGTCCAAAGACCTACATATCCTTGGTGGAGTGGAAGGGGGAGTTGAAGTGATGAGCCACAGGGTGTTTGGGTTGGTTGGTCCGGGTGTCCCAGAGGTGTTCTCTGAAGCGCTCTGCAAGTAGGTGGCCTGTCTCCCCAATATAGAGGAGAACAGAAACAATGACGGGGGAAACTAACCAGTTACTTTATGCCTGTCCTCACGGAAGAAGGGCCAGAAAATCTCCCAGAAATACCAAGTGACTATGCGACTTGTGTAACTGAAGACTAAAATCATTCATATCAGTGACGACTTAGCATTTGAAAACTTAACTGTATTGATAAGTCTGACAGACCAAATGTACTTCATATCAGAATTGAGATAGCAGAAATGGACATAATAATTGCATTGCGAATCACTGTATTTTTCCGTATTCAGGTAGAAGGTTATAAATGTACTCCAAAGATTTACAAAGGGAAGAAGAGGGAGAGTAGAGAACTACAGACCAGTTAATTTATTGCTCACAGTAGGGATTCTGATTGAATTTATTATAAAGAATGTGATATTGGATACTTGGAAAGTTATAGCAAACGTCTAGAGAATGATGCTAGATTTCTGAAAGGGAAGGCAACATTTACAAAAATTTTCCTTGTGGATGTCCCTTGTCGATATAAACAATGAAGAACCAGTGGATATGGTATATTTGGATATCAGGAGGATTTTTAAAGAATTCATACGGTAAGTTAGCCCTAAAACAATAAAGAAAATTGCATTGGTAAGAACATATGCAAATGGAGGAAGGTAGAGTTAAGTTTCCCTTTGTTTGAAGGGAATCAAAATATAGGCGATGGAGAGCTCTGTGCTCTCTCTCCACGGATGATGTCTAACTCGCTGTGATTTCTAGCATTGATTCAGTACAGATCCCAGCTTCTGTAGTAATTCGCTCCGAAGTTCTGCACTAGTGACACATCGTGATGGTGAGACTCCACATGGAGTATTGTGTACAGTTTTGATTTTCTGATCTAAGTAAAATATACTGATCACATATACTGAATGAACATTTTCTTGATTAATCCCTGGGATGGCAAGATTGTCCGTAGAGGGAACTCCGCCTGTATCTGTTGATTTTCAAAGACTGAGAGGTGATCAAAATGAAGCTTCACAAAATGCACACAGAGGGGAATGAAGAACATAGGGGTATTGAAAAGTGCGAGCAGGATTAGTGAGCACCCTAAAATATTCCACAAGGACTTCAAGTAGGACAGAATAACCAGGGAATAATTAGGGCCCATTAGAAACCATGAGAATAATCAGTGTGCGAAGCTGGAGAAAATTGATAGATTGTGACATGAGAGATTCAAATCTGTTTTACTCAGGAGAAGGAGGAGGCATGGTTCAAGAAGATGGACTGGGAAACTCGTGAGCAGATTGATATGAAATGCAAGCTAGGATTGATAGTTTTGGCTGGTATAAAATTGGACAAGTCCACAGGTCTGGATGTGTTCTATCACAAGCTGCTGTCAGAGCAAGGCCCTGACCCGAATGTTTAAGTAAATTCTGGTCACAGGGGAGGGGCCAGAGGAATACAGAACACCTTTTACAGGAAGGGTTGGTGCAGGTAGACCAGGGAGCTATAGATCAATGAATGTCACATCAGTGGCAGTGAAACTATTGGAAAAATAGGGTGGGATAAAATGGATCTTCATTAAGAGAGAGATAGTCATCAGAGGGGAGTCATGCCGAACGAATTTTATTGATCTTTTTTCGAGGAGGTTGATCATATGTTTTTTTTTCAGCAAGGCCTTTGACAAAGCCCCACATGGGAGACTGATAAAGAGAGTAAAATCTCATGGCATCAAGGGTAACTTGGTAAGTTACATTCACAATGTCTTTATGGCAGGAGAAAGAGAGTGTTTCTGGAAATTGCGTGAATCGATATCAGTGTCCAGTGGTGTAGTATACGGGTCAATGGTGTAACCCTTTTGATTTGTGATACTCATAAATAATGTAGATATAAAAGTGGAGGGTGTGGTGGAGAGTGGTAAGTGAGTTTGCCGTATCACAAAGACTGCCGGGTGGTTGGCAATGAGGGGTTAGGTCTTATGTTACACAAAGATACAGATGAAATCGCCAGATAAACAGATCAATGGCAGATGGAATGTAACCCAGAAAAATATGAGGTGGTGCAATTTGGAAGAATGAACCAGACAGGGGAGTACTCAATGAATGGCAGCACACTAGGAAGCTCAGAGCGTGCTTCTCCACAAATCACTTATTGGGACTGGACAGGGTAATAGTGGAGTTAACAAGGCGTTTGGAATAAATATAACCTTTACACATCGAGACATAGATTACAAGACTACACAGGACTTTGGTTAGACCAAAATGTAAAACTGTGTGGTGTTCTCGGAGCCATATTACAGGAAGGATTTGATTGTACTGGGGAGGGTGCAGAGGAGATTCACCAGGATGTTCCCTGGGATGGAGCATATCAGCTATGGAGAGAGGCTGTGTTAGCTCGGGTTGTTTACATTGGAGCAGAGAATCCTGAGCGGAATGTGATTCAGAAGGAAAAGACTATGAGGAGCATGGACTGGGTGGATAGACAGCAGCTGTTCCTTTTAGTAAGAGGGCCAAGAACAAGGGAGCACACTTTTAAAGTGAAAGTTTTGAGATGTAGAGAGCATTTGCTGATTGTTTTTCACCGAGAAGGTGTTGGGGTCTGGAATGTTCTTCCTGAGAGGGGAGTTATTATGCTAACTTCATAACTGCTAAAAACCTACTTAGGTGAGCTCTTGAAGTTTCATAACATTCCCGGCTATGGGCCTGGTGGAGGAGAGTGGGACTAATGTAGAATGTGCTGTATTTCTGACGGTGCAGAGTCTATGCTCCTGTGATTATATGGTGCGGACATGAATTTCTGGGTTTCTGAAGACAACATTAATAAGACTTATAAGGTGAACTGTCAATGAAAAAGATAAGAGAAAACAAGTGCAGCTTCGTTACTCTCTGAACCCAGAGAATAGAGAATGAGAGCAGGGAAATGGCAGAACCAGTAAGCAACTACTTCAGTTATGTCTTCACAGAAGGAAACAAAGAAAACAAATTAAATCTTCCCAGCAAGACTGGGAAGACTAACTCTCGTCAGCTAATGGAGCCAAAGGTAGATAAGTCTCCTGGCCCTGATGGAATGTTTCCCGAGGTACTAACAGAGGTGATGAGAGAAATAGCAACTGCACTTGTGGAAATTTTTCTGAATTCACTGGACTCTGATGCAATTCCAGCAAATTGGAAAACAGTAGTTCACACACCACTGTTTAAAAAAGGAGGTAGACAAAAAGTAGGAAATTATACACCGGTTAGCATAACAGCTGTTGGGGAAAATATTTCAATCTGTAATCAAGGAATAAATGGCAATGCACCTTGATAGATATTGTCCCGTTGGGCAGATTCAGTGTTGGTTCATGAAAGGCAGGGCACGTGTAACTAACCTCCTGGAATTCTGTAAAGACATTACAACTGCAGGGACCCAGTAGGTGTGGTGTACTGAAATTTCCAAAAGAAATTCGATGCAGTGACGCCAAAAAGGCTGCTGCGTAAGGTGTGGCATTACGGGTAATGTATTAGCACGGATGAGGATTGGTTAACCAACATGAAGCAACGAGTGGGAATACATGCTTGCTTTTCTGGTTGCTGATCAGTGACTAGTGGAGTGCCTTAGGGATCAGTGCTGGGACTGCAATTATTCACAGCTTGCATAAGTGATTTGGAGTAGTGGGCCACATGCAGTGTCTCAAAGATTACAGATGATACTAAAATGAGCGGCAGAGTAAAGTGTGCAGAGGACGGTTAAACTTTACAAAGGGACATAAATAGTTTAAGTGAGTGGGCCAAGGTCTGGCAGATGGAGTTCAATTATAATAAATGAGAAATCATCCATTTTGGGAGGAAAAATAGTAAAGAGGACTCTTACTTGAATTGTTTTAAAAAAACAGCAGCATGCTGCTGTGCAGAGGGACCTGGGTGTCTTTGTGCATGAATCACAGAAGTTGGTCTGCAGGAGCAAAAGGAAATTAACGAGGCAAATTGAATTTTGTCCTTCATTGCGAAAGGGATTGAGTGTAAAATCAAGGAGATTATGTTGCAGCTGTACAGGGTGCTGGGGAGACCACACCTGTAGTACGTGTAGTTTTGGTCTCTCTACTTGAGAAAGGAAAATCTGGCACTACAATGGAAGCAGGGGAGGCTCGCCAGTTTGGTTTCAGAGGCGAGGGGGCTGGTTATGAGGAGAGACTGAATAGATTGGAATTATACATTGATTGACATTTGAAAGAATGAGGGAGGAAAGAATAGAAACATCTATATTTGTGAAGGGAGTAGATAAGATAGATACATAAAGGATGTTCCCAGAAGCACGTGAAACTAGGACAACAGGACAAAGCCTCAAAGTTAGATGGAGCAGATTTAGGACTGAATTAAGAAGGAACTTCTTGACCAAGATGGTTGTGAATCTGTGGAATTCTTCGCCCACTGAAATAGTTGAGGACTTGTCAATGAATATGTTTGAACTCAGATAATTTTTTGAACAGTAAAGGAATTAAGGATTATGGTGATTCGGCGGGTGAGTGGAGCTGAGGCCATGAAATGATCACCCATGATCTTATTGAATGGTGGCGGAGGCTTGAAGGGCCAGATGGCCAACTCCTGCTCCTAGTTTGTACGTTCTTATGTAATGGGTCAACATGAAATGGGAATCATATTTGAGAAATTGACTGGTCAATACATACAGAGAAAAATGGATGCAATGCATTTAGATTTTCGGAAAGATCTTGATGAAAACTATGGCCTAGTGAGCAAACTCAAATGTTACAGAATCGGGACTAAAATATGAACATAGTTTTAGATGAGGAGAATTGATGGGAAGCAGTGAACAGTTTTGAAGTGGAAGGATCATGTCGAGCATTTAGTTAAGGGAATCAAATGCAATATTTCTCAGTCTGCTGACAGCATTAAACGATGTCGGATTGTTAGTGGGCGAGGAGGATATAAAAAAGCTCCAAAGTGATTGAGACAAGTGGAGTGAATGGGCAAATACGTGGCAGATGAAGATGTGACGGTGTGCACTTTGATGGGAACAATAGAACAGCAACTTTTCCTTTGAAAAGGGATTGGATGAAATATGTTGATCTTTAAAGGGATTTATGTTCGTTCTTTTTTTCCCTGCTGTGACCTCCGAGGTCAGCGCATGGCAGTAAGTTCTGAAGGCAGAAGACAATACTGGGAATGGTATTGGCACGCTGACCAGTGTACACAGACCCACCAAGTGGGGAACTGTAACATTGAAAATAATCTGGATCTCCCTGTAAACCAGTCACTGAAAGCAATATTGCAGGAGCAGAAAGCAGGCAGGAAGATAAATGGTGTGTCGACCTTCATTTCTAGGGGCTGACCTCCAGGAGTAAGGGTGTCTTACTGCAGCTGTAAAGGGCCTTGGTAAGAGTCCATCGTGAACATTGTGCGGTATTGTGTGTAGTTTTGCTGTCCTAACCTAATAAAGGACAAACCTGACATTGAGGGAGAGCAGTGAAGGATGACCTGACTGATCTCTGGGATGACAGGCTTGTAGTGGGAGCAGAGTTTGGGGCGATTGGGCCTGTATTCCATGGGGTTTCGGAAAATGAATGGGGATCTCAGTGAGCTATATAAACTCTGACAGAGCGAGACAGATTGGAAGCAGGGTCGATAATTCCTCTGGCTCGGACATCTAAAACAAGGGGCCACAGCATGAGGTACAGGCAAGCCACTCTGCATTGAGATGAGAATAAATGTCTGCACTCAGTGACTGGTGACTCTGGGGATTTCTCGCCCACATAAGCTGTGGAACACCAGGCACTGAATATAAAGAAGGATTTCTCGACACTAAACGGATCGGGAGGCATCTGGTGTATGGCTGTCACAAGCTCTCAGATGTTAGGGAGGAGGCCTCTGCAGGGTCAACAAGACTGTGTTTCCCGTTCCCTTTTCTGATACAGAGGCTGGTGCTGGGTGTTCTGTCAGTTTTATCCTTCCAAACCTCGGAGCAGTTTGATACAATTTAGTGTCTTGCTTTACCGATTTAGAGACTATTAAAAAGTTTATCACATGCGTGTGTGTCTAGAGTCACGTTTAGGCCAGACGAGGAATGCATGGAATTCACCAAACCAGAATTCACTTCCAGAAAGCACATTGGTGAAGAAAATTGGAGTTTGCAATTGACATTGATTTCAGCGTCACCGTTACTGACACTAGATTTTAGATCTCGATATTTTATTAATTGTTATTAACTTTCATCAGCTGTCAGAGCATTAGCCTGGTCTGGACTGGTAATCCAGTGACATATCCACAACACAGTGCCATCGCCACATAGCTATCTGGAACCACACTGAGCAGGACATTACTGTGCTGTTTGACAGGTTTTCGAAAAGAACTTCTACCAGTTTAACTATCGTGATGGGACTGAGGGGGTGGTAATGGGTCAGATTTTAATTATTCCCCTCTTAGGGAACTGGACATAGCTGAGTAATTTTCCGCATTTCTATGGAGATGTCAGATTTGGAGCTGGAATGAGACAGCTTTCCCAGGGACACGGCTTGTTGTGCAGCACAAGTCTTCAGTCCTCTTGCAGGAATGGTGTCAGGGCCCATTACCTTTATCCTATCTACTTTGTTCACCTGTTTCTTCAAGTCACGCGCAGCAAATCAAATTGATTGAAGACGGGCATCTGTGATTCCGTGGACATCATGGCGAGGGTGAGGTTAATCATCCACTCAACTCTTCTGGTATAGTGTGGTACCAAAACTACATTCTTATCTATTACACTGATGTACAGGGCTGTTCCATTATTTAGGATGGGGATAATAGTGGAACCTTCTCCTCCATTAATTTGTTTAACCGTCCATCACAATTTATGGCTGGATGTGACAGGACTGTTGCTTTGTTTGTGTTGGGATCATTGCACCCTCTCTATCAGATGTTAGTTCTGCTATTTGTAATGCAAGCTGTCAATTGTGGTATCTTTAACGAGTTGTCATCAGGTTTAGGTATACATGATTCGGACACTGGCACTTTCACTAATATATCACTGAACCATAGATCAACATGGTTGGAATGGTAGACCGATTGATCATCCCAGGAAAAACGGTACAGATTGTGCTTGAATATAATTCTGCTTCTGCTGCTGCTGTGGTCTTCACAACCACATCTATACCAGCAATTCTCTATTGAAGAAAGTTTGGAGAGTTAGATCATTTAAAGTATATACAGATGAGTTTTGACTTGGAAATGAATTGAGTGCAATGAAGGACTAGTCATGAAGGAGGAGTGAAAGCGTCATCGACTGTTATAATCATACAATATGCAAACAGATCTTTCAGCTTAACCCGTCCATGCTCACCTGGTTTCCTAAATTGAATTATTACTATTTTTCTTCTTTTAGCACAGACCCCCTCCAAACAGTTCCTATTCATGTACACATCCAATTGTCTTTCAAATGTTGTATTTGTACTCCCCAATGCGACTTCCTCTGACATCTCGCTACCTATACACGCCACCCTCTGTGAGAAACAACTGTCCTTTTGATCTCTTTTAACTGTCTTCCCTCTGACCTTAAAACTATCCTCTCTGGTCTGGACATACCCACCAGTGGGAAAAGATCTTGTCTATTCATCCTATCTTTCATGGATAGGATGAGGAAATAAAGGTCACCTCACAGCCTCCAACGCAAAAGGAACAAACTCCCAGCCTTATATCTCAAAACCTCCGGTCTCCATCACATCATTTTAAATACTTTTGCCCCCGTCCCAGTTTATAACATCCTTCCTATAGCAGGGCGACACGAATTGTACTCAGTACTCCAAATGTGGCCTTACTATTCTCTTGTAGAACCACGACATGATGCTCCAATTCCTGTAATCAATGCTCTGAGCGATGGACGTCAGCTTGCCTTATGCCTTATTCACTGCCCTGTCAGCTTGCGACTCCACTTTCACGGAACTACATACCTGGTCCCTGGATCTCTCTATTTGGCAACACTCCCTAGCACACTGCCATTTACTAATATAAATCCGACACTCGTTTGCCTAACAAGGTGCAACATCTCACAGTTATCTGCATGAAGCTCCATCAGCCAATCCTCAACCCACTTGCCAAGTAGATCAACATATCTTTATTCTCTAAGACAGCCTTCTTCACTGTCCACCATACTCCAATTTTGGGGAATTCTTCTCCAAATTAATATCCATGGTTGCAATATTCTCATCCAAATCATTTACAAAAACAATGAGCAACAGCCTGGTCATTGCAGCCCAACGCTGGACTCAGGCCTCCAACTGGAACAGCAAATCTCTCCCAACACGCTCTGTCTCCTATGGTCAAGCCAGTTTTGTATCTAATTGGATAGCTTTCCCTGAGCTCATGTGATCTAACCTTATTAACCAGGCTACCATGTGGAACCTTGTTGGGCCTCACTAATGTCCACGTCGACAACGTATGCTGCTTTACCTTCATCTATCTTCCCAATCACCTCTTCAAAAACTGCAATCTAGTTTGTGAGATATGGATTCCTAGACATAAAGCTGTGCTGAATATCCCTAATCAGTCCTTGCCTTTCCAAATGCATGTAAATCCTGCCTCTCAGAATCTCCTACAAACATCTATCCACCCTTGACATCAAACTCACTGGTCTGTAGTTCCCTGGGTTTTCTTTGCAGCCAAACTACAAATAATGTAACAACATTAGTTGTCTTCCTGTCCTCCAGGACCTCAACCGTGGCTGTCAATGATACACATAAGAAAGTCAAGGGAACTGCAGATTTCGTATCCAGAAACTAAGGCAGAAATGTGCTGGAAAAGCTTTGCAGGTCTGGCAGCATCTGTGCAGAGAAATCCGAGTTAATATGTTACAACACGGGGGAACCCACGCCCTCCCACCACCACTACCACCACACCGCGCTAAGTTAAACTTGCAACACAGAAAAGATTTAAACCGTTTTGTAATCTGTAAAAATTCGGAAGGCCAATAACCATCCTAAAGGTCACTATTAAAAGTAAAAATTGACAACCTTTTTTTAAAGGCTAACAGAGAATAATTAACTAACAACTATTTCCAACTCCTTCTCTGACCTATTTTTTACTTTGTCTTCTACAATGCTGGTCCGATAACCTCCCCCCCCCCCCCCCCGCCACCCCGCCATTAAGATATGCCAAAACATTCAAATTTCAGAACCAGCCAGCTGTCGAATCTTCTCTTTGTGTCTTCCTCTGTCTTCGTTTCTTCCCCTTAGAGTTTCTGCTTCACAGGTCCTTGATAAATAAAGGTACATTTCGGAGAGCTATTCTCTCCGGGAAGTCTACAGATGTTGGTGGTGTGGCAGTTCTCCCCTAACTGGTAATTTTTTTTTCATCTTTCGGCTTTTTTTTATATAATATTGCCAAATGCCAAATTTAAACTCGATTGTAGTTTAGCTTCTTAGACATAATTTAAATGGATTGATCAAATTTGATTTTACTTTTTGTCTCATAGCAACCCAGGTACTGCCAGCTGCTGAACTAAATGTTACATTGTAAATTTTCCAGAACTCACTGTGCTTGTAAATCCTTCAAATCTCTTAAAGGTACAGTACCCTTCATACGTTCATGACACCTTCTCTCTCAAAAAAGAACCATCATAATGAAAACACGGTCTCATTTGTATTTCTATTCTTTAAACACATTGCCATAACATACAGAAGACTGAAATCTAAGTTCACTTTAACTCCGTCCCATTTACCTGTATGTAACATTGGATAAATACAAATTCGTCTGCACTTTATCGGTTAAATCGGTGAGAAAGCATCTGTGATTACATTCTTATTACACGCTACATGTACGATTTTACATTAAAAGTCTGTAACATAAGACTGCAATGAAATAGTCTTGAAAGCGTTCAAGAATGTAAGCAGGTTGGGATCCACGTACACAACCGTCTCCAACACACTGTTTGTGAATGCACATTAAAATGTTATAAGGCTAGTACCAAACTCAATAGTTCTTTCTCAATCGTGAAATATTTTCTCTGGTGGATGTTGAGTTTCTTTGAAAAGTACGATCCCATCTCATTGTCCTTTAGCAGTACAGCTTCAACTCCTATGTCACTCGCGTCGACGGCAACTTTGAAAGGTTTTCAAGCGTTTGGTGTAGCTGAAACTGGTTTGGTGGTCAATATTTCTTTTTAATGGTCGCATCGTTCTTTCAACCAAAACTTGGTGCTCTTCTTCAGCAAGTCGGATAATGGTGTCACTACACTGCTGAAGTTTGGAACAAACACCTGATCTAATCCGCTGACTTGGAAGGAGCGAAGCACCTTTTTCTTCGAGCTGGCCGTGGAAGTTCCTCGGTTGCTTTTGTCTTTGCATTCCATGGGATCAACCTTCCATGACCGATATTTTGGCCGAGAAGATCATGTCTGCTTTCACGAATTTAGATTAGATTACATTACAGTGTGGAAACAGGCCCTATGCCCAACAAGTCCTCACCGACCTGCCGAAGCGCATTTACCCCTTACCTAACACTACGGGCAATTTAGCATGGCCAATTCACCTGACCTGCACATCTTTGGACTGTGGGAGGAAACCGGAGCACCCGGAGGAATCCCACGCAGACACGGGGAGAACGTGCAAACTCCACACAGTCAGTCGCCTGAGGCGGGAATTGAACCCGGGTCTCTGTCGCTGTGAGGCAGCAGTGCTAACCACTGTGCCACCGTGCCGCCCCAAATTCTGTTTTGTTTAATTTTATCACCAGTTTTGTTTCTTGTATTCGTTCAAAAAGCTCTGCCAACTGTACCAAGTGATCTTTCCAGGACTTAGTAAAGATCACTACATCGTCTAAACAGACTGCACAGTTTATTAATCAGACCACAACTCTGTTCATGGCTCTTGGGAATGTGTTGGTGTGTTCGTCATTCCAAAGAGCATCCCTTTGAAATGATACAGACCATTTGGCGTTACAATTCAGAAATTTCTTTCACTGTCTCTGATAAAGGTACCTGCCAGAATCCACGCATTAACTCCAACTTCGTGATGTATCTGACTTGTCCAACTTTCTCGATACATTCCTTCAATATCGGTATTGGATATAAGTCTGATTTTGTAACAGTGTCGATCTTCCAATAATCCAAGCAAAATCATTGAGTCCAATTCGGTTTGGGAACTAAGATGATCAACGAGCTCCACTCGCTCGGGCTTGGTTCGTTGATGTCCTCATTGAGCATAGCCTCCACCTCCTTCTGGACCTGTCTGGCTTTGAGAGGATTAAATCGATATGGATTGTCTTATCAGGACAGTATTCCCTACATCTACTTCATGTACAATAGCATTAGTTCTCCCTCTCCCCCACATATGATTCTAACATATATCCTCATAATGCAATAACAAACCTTTCAACTGTGTTCTATGCTCCTGAGACAGATAGTTTACTAATCTATCCCAGTGCTTGAGGACTTCTAAATTTTTTGACATATTTTGAGGCACATCAAATTCCATGACATTTGGATTTGAATCCTCACTCTGTAGGGCAGTAACTAAATCCTGTTTCTCCAATTTATTATCTCCTCTACTTTTCAGGAGGGGACCTAAACACTCATTTATAACCCACATAAAGGGATCATCGAATGTGGGAATTGGCAACAGAGGTGCTAGTTTCATTATTGTCTGTGGCCTACCTATCATTTGGCATGAATAACATGTATGCCAAACGTTAACCACATCTTTGTGCATTCCAGGTCAATAAAAATGTTTTTGTCCCTGAGCCCGAATCTTTCGTACCGCTAGGTGACGTCCTCCAGGTGGTTCATATGCTACCTGTAAAACTTCCTGTCTCTATGCTACCAGCAACACAATCTGGTGCACCTCAGCACATTTCTCCTCTGCACTAACCTGATGTGGTCTCCATTTCTGTCTTAAGATCTATCTTTCAGATAATAACCCTCATGAATATCCTCTGCCTCCTTTTTAGAGTACACATCCACTTATATATCTTTTATCGTCTTGTCTGTCTGTTGCAAGTCCCTTAGCCTTTCAGGCCAAAACACCTCTGTCTGACCCACTGCTTGTTCAGACTTTCCCTGCACCATTACGGCAAACAGGGTGTCTGTTAACTGAACCTCAACTCCTTCATCTTTGTCTATAGTTTGTCTTTCGTGCTGTGACTTATGATAGTGGGATATGGTTACTACACAGCCTGGGAAAATACCAGGATGTTTCCGATTTAATAGGTCAGTTTCTTTGTCTTCCTTGGGCTTCTCCACAACAAGCAATGTCACTCCCAACTTGGACCCTGCTAAATCCTTCCCAAGAACAAATTGGATTCCTGGATCTGACGGTCTGTCAATCATTCCCACATTAACTTCCCCAGTCTTAAGTATGCACTCCAACCTGAGCTTACAAAGGGAAATGCCAAATTTCTGTCCACCTTTCCCATAAATTAATACATTCTGGGGTAACTGATCAGAAAGACTACAAATTCATTCATCTCTTACTATTGGCGACTGGTTAGTTCATGTACCTCTCAAAAATATAACTTCTTGCCTTTTGTTATTTCTGAGTAATCTTTACTCACAGAGGCGAATGCTTTATTGAGATCAGGTACTGACTCCATACCCAGCCCCTGCCGAGGCTGTGCACTTTCCTGCAGTTCTTCGGTTCTTGTTGGGGTTTCCTTTAAGACTTTCACTAATGCCACTGGCTTAGCTTCTTTTACCTCATCTTTTCCCACAGTCCCTTTCTTAACAATCAGCACTGTGACCATACATATCCCTCCTTATGGGAGTGAAAACACCTTTTCCCAATGCCCTTCTGAACCCATCGGCACTGTAATTTTCTGTGTCCCGCTCCATTACAGTGAAAACGCCTGAGGCCTTTCACCTCCTTTCCACTCTCTTGGGCAGCTTTTTTCACCTGTGGTAAACTCATATGTTCTACTCTTTCTTTTATAGTGCAGCATCTCCCCTTCTCCCTAATTCTATCCCCCAAAGGACAAGATCACGAATGGAAACTTGTCTTATGCAGCAACATGTATTCATCTGCTAATTCTCCTGCCCTTCTCAATTTCTGAACTTTCTTTTCCTCCACGTGAATTATTATCATCTCTGGAAGTGAGGTTTTAAACTTCTCCAGCAGAATAATCTCCCTTAGAGCCTCATAGGTCTTATCTATCTTTAAAGCCTGCACCCATCTATCAAAATGCCTATGTTTAATTCTTTCGAACTCAACATAAGGCTGACCTGGTTCCTTCTTTATGTTTCCGAACTGCTGTCTATATACTTCAAGTACCAATTCGTAAGCACATAAAATACGTTGTTTCCCGTCTTCATAATCTCTTAACCTCTCATCTGACAGCGCAACAAATACCTCACTAACCCTGCCTACCAGCTTAGTCTGAACTAGCATTACCCATAAATCCTTGCACAACTCTACCTGTCTAGCCAATTTTTCAAATGAAATAAAGAAGGCTTCAACATCTTTCTCATCAAAATGAGGCAGAGTTTTGAGATAGTTGTATATTTCACTAATGTCCCTTTTACTCTCCAGCCTGTTCACTTGACTTTGCTGACTAAATCGCAACTTCTCAAGTTCAAATTCGCTCTCTCTGTGCTCAGCTAAGAACCTTCTCCTCCCTTTGTATTCCTCTCCCTCTCTTCCCTCTTGCTTTCTCTTCCTTCTCTCTCTTTCTCTCTCCCTTTGTTTATCTTTAAACTGCATTTTCTTCAATTGTAATTTAAGTTTTTTTTTCTCTAAATCTCCTGCACTTGTCTGTTTCTCTGACACATCTTCATGTTTGACTAATTTCTTAACAATTTCAGCTTTACTCTTGTTCTTGGTTAAACCCAAATCTAAATTCTTTGCGAATTCGAGACGTTTGGCCTTTATCTTTCCTTCTAAACACCATCGGCAAATGTGAGAATCAACTTCAAATCCCAGAACCTCTTTAACATTTTTAAAGAGCAATTTCTCTCACTTTAAATGTAACCAACCACAAGTCACCGAAATTAAACAAAGTGTCTCACCGACGTTTTAATTTAAAGCTCTCGGATAATAACATGTAAATGATTAAATCTACTGTGCACTTTCATACCCTAAACCTACTTTACTCTGCACAAATCTCAGACTGGATCTGTCTAAACTTGCTCAAATCGCAGATAAAAGGCCCCAAACTGTTCTGACACAGGGTAAACCCCTCTTCAAATCTGAACCAGCCACAGAGAAAAAAGTTCACCTCATGCTGGAATCTGTAAAATTTCGAGAGGCAAAGATCCATTTAAAGAGGTCACTATTTAATGTAAAATTAACAATTTTGTTATTTAAGTCCAACAGAGAATATTAAAATGAACAACTATTTAGAACTCATTTCGTTAAACCTATCTTTTACCTCCTACTCTCCAATACTGGTCCGATAAAACAAAACACCATGATTAAGATTTTTAAAAAAATATAATCACATTTCAAAACCAGTCAGCTTTGTCAATTCTTCTTCGTAGATTTTTCTCTGTAGATTTCTATCTCGGTTGGCTTCGATGTTCTGCTGTGCAAACATCTTACAGACAGGTAGCTTTCAGAAAGCTCTCCAGCTAGCAGTCTACCTTTTTGAATGCCCTTGGCGTTTCTCTCCCTAAATGTTCAAACTGTCCGGTTTTACACCTCAAAACATTGGATTGTTTCATTGACTTTGTTGTCATCAAATACATTATATTTCAAACTCCATTGGATTTCAGAGTTTTGGGGCATAAGTGAACTGACTGGCCGAATTTGAATTTGTTTTTGTACCATGGCAACTTCAACTCACTAATTGTTTCACAGTCAAATGTTACATTTTAACTTTTTTTCAGAACAATGTACACCTCTACACCTTCATAACAATATCATTTGTCAGCCCTACATAGTTTTCCTTAAATCTGATCACCTAAGTTCACATAATAGTCTTTTCTGTTCAAAAAAGACCCGTTTTCTTTCATGCTGCCTTTATCTAAATCCTTCTGTCCAGTTATGATTCCAATTACTTACAATGTTACTGGTATTCTTCGACAAAGTAATACATTGTGTGTGTTTTGTGAATAATCCTCTGTAATTGAACTGAGATGAAAGAGGTAAATCTGCAACTTTTCAGAGCTTTCTGATATTAAAAAAATATGCAAAAATCTCCTTTGTTCAGGATTGGGAAAGTAAACAAATGACGTTCACGGACAGAACAGGAGTAATTCAATAAAACTTTGCTGGGATAATTGAATGACCAAATTTTTAGTTTTCACCTGAGAGTTTAAATTAAGCTTTGTTTCAAGTCTGAATTGCGTACGTTTTTTTAATCAATATGCAAATATCATCAGTGGAAAAAAAACAGAAGTTTTTGGAAATGCTCAGTATTTCTGGAAGTATCTGTTGTGAGAAAGCAGATTCAACATAGGGTAATAAAATGGGTCTAGGTTGTTTTCTTTTTTCCAATAATGTTCAGCGATGTGCCGGTTAGGTGCATTACTCAGGGGCAAATTCAGAGTAATAGCGTAGGGGAATGGGTCAGAGTGCGTTACACAACAGAGGGTCAGCGTGGACGTGCTATGTGAAATGGCCTGTTTTCCCACGGCAGTAATTCTATGATTCTATGAATTCTTCGTACAAGGGGCGATTGGTGCGAGGATCAGGGATGTCACTGAGCATGTTCAGGACATACTGAAGGGGGAGGTTCAACAGCCAGCGGTCATGGTACACATTGATATGAATGACATCCGTAAGAGGAGTGAAAGGTCCAGCAAAGCATGTTTAGGAAACGAGGCCTGAGTTTGAAAGCAGGATCTCCATGGTTGTATGAGAAATAGAACCCACTGACTTCAATAATTTCCGTCCGAGACAAGATCTGAAGCAGCAGTATCGTTTATTATACTCTTGCAAGAATGGTACCTATAAGTTAGGCACACCGAGATTAACAAGTACACAACTTTTTATACAATTCGTTCCTCTTTTACTCCTCCCCCGCTTATTCCATTGCTTCTCCGCTGTTTACATCGCCCACTTCTCTAAAAACGAAGGCACGGTGGCACAGTGGTTGGGCGGCACGGTGGCACAGTCGTTGGGTGGCACGGTGGCACATTGGTAGGGCGGCACGGTGGCACAGTGGTTAGCACTGCTGCCTCACAGCACCAGAGACCCGGGTTCAATTCCCGCCTCAGGCGACTGACTGTGTGGAGTTTGCACGTTCTCCCCGTGTCTGCGTGGGTTTCCTCCGGGTGCTGCGGTTTCCTCCCACAGTCCAAAGATGTGCAGGTTAGGTGAATTGGCCACGCTAAATTGCCCGTAGTGTAGGTAAGGGGTAAATATAGGGGTAGGGGTAGGGGTATGGGTGGGTTGCGCTTCGGCAGGGCGGTGTGGACTTGTTGGGCTGAAGGACCTGTTTCCACACTGTAAGTAATCTAATCTAATGTAATCTAATCTAATCTCTTGCCTCATCTGGCCTTGTTCGTGGCAAAAAGACATTTCCTGCTTGGCTGTTTCACCACATCCTTCTGTGGTCTATTGTTATACATCCTCCTTGACTGCCATCTGCTTCCTTGCCTGCGAAAACAACATTTCCTTCCATTCTTTGCCCATACTGAGACTTATGACCTCTTGATTGTGTTTTTTTTTGTTTTTGCAGAAGCGGGAAACAGACGCTTATAACTGTACAAGCATATCTCGCTTAACCTACACCCCTCTTCCTCTTTCATGATTCAGCCTTGTGATCTTTGCAGATAACAATATTTATAATTACTTCTCACAATTCCTCCTTTTTATTTTTAAATTCAATTGTTGTTTCTGCAATTTTTCCTTTAAGCCTCGCCCCCAAAATTCGCAAGCATAATTCCTGAGACTTCATCCATCTTGGTCTCTCTCATCCCCTCGTTATTTAATAGAAAAAGGTCCTTCTGCCTGATTACCTTTTAGGGGCTTCTGTTTTATTAAGGCTGTCTCAATCAGTCTTTGGGTGAGCCCTCGTATACAGGGTATGATGCAACTGCCAATGGTTACCAATACCCCGGCTACTACAATCAGGGAAGTAAGGATGGAAACCATCGCCACCTTCCAGTTTCCAAACCATGATTCAAGCCATCACGTGAGCGATGTGTCTTCTCCTGAATTATCAGCCAGTTCCTCTGCTAAGGTAGTCAATCCCCCTAAGACCCGGTAATTGAACATCTGGTGCAGTGTTATTGGGAATGAAGGTACAACAGCTTCCTCCTAAGATCACACACACACACCTTTTTTGACACTGGAATCATATCAAGGGTCATTCTGTTTTCCCATGCCATCCGACTTGTTGCATCAAGTTGTTCTGGTATTTCTTTAATCGCATCTCTTGAATAATTTATAAATCGCTGCTGATAATAGAAAATGTAAATTATCCAATCTACATTTGTATGAACTGTTACCCATCAAAAGAGAGCTGACTCAAAGCCTGCAGCAATCTGACTGCGAGCCTTGAAAATCAGGTACCCCCCTCCCCACGGGGCTCCTATAGAATTGAGATAAATCCTGTCATGGAAAGAAGAATCTAAGTTTGATCTCTTACTCCTTCCCTTTTTCCCTACTACCTTTTCCTTCTCAAATGCCAGGGTAAATGTAATTGCCAATTGTACACTTGCACTTACCCCTCTCCAATCCGGAAGTAGGGTGGGTCTCAATATTTTGCCTCCACAGTACACCACCACAGATCCGCTCGGGGGACCTTAAGTGCTGAGTAGTTCCCTCCCTTGTCTGTATCTGTGAAATTCTTAATCTCTGTACATAATTTCAGCTTTCCCAAATCTCTAGACCAATTTGTACCTCGTTTATGCACATACGATGTGTGATTTCTGACTGCGGTTGAAGACTTGGCGGGGGGCGGGGGGAGGCTTTAAGTCTTTCATCTCCAATGGAGGTAACATCAGAAATGCATCAGAGGTGCAGTTCCTATCATTCCATGCAGTCTTATCTTGACACAGGGCTATCATACATTTCATGCCCTTCCTGTCTCGCTTCCACCCGAGCGGAAAGGGAACCACCTGGGCCACTGGCCTACCGGAGACACATGCATAGCAATTTCTCTTATTCAGACTTTTTACACTCTGAATAACCCAGGCATTTGCATCCCCATACCCAGTTTCTATTTCGATGGTCTGTTTCAAGTCCTTTACCTCCATATTTTTTACTGCTTTACAGTCATTGGGAGGGGTGAAAGGTTGTATCTTATTATCCAGTCGTTCTGCCTGTTTTCCCTATCCTGCGCTAATTCCAAAACAACAGCCCGAGAAGTCATTCCCGTTTGTTGTCATTTCTATCCCAAATGTTTCATTTAATTGTAATTGATAGGTGCCACACCCCCCCCACCCATTCCACCCCCCCCCCACCCGTGATTTCCTTCGTGCCATGTGGTTTTCTTTATCGTTAGATATATTGGGTTACACTCTTTATCGGGACAATCGAAAGCTTGTCGGAGGGGACCCGGTGTACTGTGAGGAGACCATTATACCAAGTACCTTCCACAAGGCCATCCCCAAAGGACTTATGATGTCTCTCTGAGCTGCGGTACTGTCTTTGATTATCTACATCCCCACAATTTACTAAGCTGCATGCATCGGCGTCTATTACTTGTGGATTATCAGACTCAAGAACCATTAATAACACATATGACAACATCCCAATACTAAGAAGTGCAGCCAGCTCCAGCTCCTCACAGAGCGCGTTAGGGAACTGGAGCTTGAGTTGGATGAACTCAGAATTATTCGAGAGGCTGAGAGTGTGATAGATCGAAGCGACAGGGACATAGTTACGCCAGAGATCAGAGGTAGCAAGGTAACAGTTAGAGGTGGGAAGGGGAGGAAGCAGGCAGTGCAGAGATCCCCTGTGGTCGTTCCCCCCAGCAATAAGTATACCACCTTGGATACTGTTGTTGGGGGGGGGGCGGCCTTGCAGGGGTAAGCTGCAGTGACCAGGTCTCTGGCATGAGGTCCGGCTCTGAGGCTCAGAAGGGAAATGGGAGAGGAGGAGAGCGCAAGTTATAGGATACTCTATAGTTAGAGGGACAGACAGGCGGTTCTGTGGACATGGGCGAAACTCTCGGTTGGTTTGTTGCCTCCCAGGTGTCAGGTTCCGAGTAATTTAGGACCGTGTCTTCAGAATCCTTAAGGGGGAGGGTATGCAGCCAGAAGTCGTGGTGCACATTGGCACCAATGACAAAGGTAGGAAGAGGGGTGGGGAGGTCATTCAGGAGCTCAGGGAGTTAGGCTGGAAGCTAAATGCTAGGACGGACAGAGTCGTCATCTCTGGGTTGTTGCCGGTGTCACGTGACAGTGAGGCAAGGAATAGGAAGAGAATGCAGTTGAACACGTGGCTGCAAGGATGGTGTCAGGGAGGGCTTCAGGTATTTGGACAATTGGACTGCATTCTGGGGAAGGTGGGATCTATACAAGCAGGACGGGTTGCACCTGAACCAGAACGGCACCAATGCTAGCACTCTTCGGGGGAGTTTAAACTAATTTGGCAGGGGGATGGCGGACTTGTAGTCCAGCAAGTAGGTTAGCTGTTTTTCAGGATGTCCAAGAATGTAGGGAGGCCGTGGAGAAGGTAGCACTGACGGGGAATACTTGCGGACACAGAGATGGGTTCAAGTGTGTATACTTCAACGCAAGGAGTGTCAGAAATAAGGTGGGTGAACTTAAGGCATGGATCAGTACTTGGGACTACGATGTGGTGGCCATCACGGAAACGTGGATAGAAGAGGGATAGGAATGGTTATTGGAGGTTCCTGGCTATAGATGTTTCAGTAAGATTAGGGAGGTTGGTAAAAAAGGAGGGGGTGTGGCGTTGCTAATTAGAAATGGTATAATGGCTGCAGAAA
>NC_057717.1:13410065-13413241 GCF_004010195.1 Chiloscyllium plagiosum
TTGGACGGGGCGGTGTTTGTGCAGTGTGTCCAGGAAGATGTTGTAACTCAGTATGTAGATTGTCCGACCAGAGGGGAGGCCATATCGGATTTGGTACTTGGTAACGAACCGGGACAAGTGATGGGCTTGTTCGTGTGCGAACATTTTGGTGATGGTGACCACAATTCTGTGACTTTCACCTTGGTTATGGAGAGAGATAGGTGCGTGCAACAGGGTAGGTTTTACAATTGGGGGAAGGGTAAATACGATGCTGTATGACAGGATCTGAGGAGCATAAGTTGGGAGCATAGGCTGTCAGGGAAGGATGTCGTGGAAATGTGGAACTTTTTCAAGGAACAGATACGACGTGTCCTTGATATGCATGTACCTGTCAGGCAGAAAAGGGATGGTCGTGTGAGGGAACCTTGGTTGACGAGGGAGGTTGAATGTCTTGTAAAGAGGAAGAAGGAGGCTTACAAAAGGTTGAGGAAACAAGGTTCAGACAGAGCGTTGGAGGGATACAGGATAGCCAGAAGGGAGCTGAAGAAAGGGATTAGGAGAGCTAAGAGAGGGCATGGAAAATCTTTGGCGGGTAGGATCAAGGATAATTCCAAGGCATTTTATGCATATGTGAGAAACATGAGAATGATGAGAACGAGGGTAGGTCCGATCAAGGACAGTAGTGGGAGACTGTGTATTGAGTCGGAAGAGATAGGAGAGGTCTTGAATGAGTACTTTTCTTTAGTTTTTACAAATGAGAGGGACCATATTGTTGAAGAGGAGAGTGTGAAACGGACTGGTAAGCTAGAAGAGATACTTGTTAGGAAGGAAGATGTGTTGGACATTTTGAAAAACTTGAGGATAGACAAGTCCCCCGGGCCTGACGGGATATATCCTAGGATTATGTGGGAAGCAAGAGAGGAAATTGCAGAGCCGTTGGCAATGATCTTTTCGTCTTCACTGTCAACGGGGATGGTACCAGGGAACTGGAGAGTGGCGAATGTTGTGCCCCTGTTCAAAAAAGAGAATAGGGATAACCCAGGGAATTACAGGCCAGTTAGTCTTACTTTGGTCGTAGGCAAAGTAATGGAAAGAGTACTGAGGGATAAGATTTATGAGTATCTGGAAAGACACTGCTTGATGAGGGCCAGCCAGCACGGATTTGTGAGGGGTAGGTCTAGCCTTACAAGACTTATTAAATTCTTTGTGGAGGTGACAAAGCATGTGGATGAGGGTAGAGCAGTGGATGTAGTGTACATGGATTTTAGTAAGGCATTTGATAAGGTTCCCCATGGTAGGCTTATGCGGAAAGCCAGGAGGCATGGGATAGTGGGAAAGTTGGACAGTTGGATAGAAAACTGGCTAACCGGTCGAAGTCAGAGAGTGGGGTAGGTGGTAAATATTCAGCCTGGATCCCAGTTACAAGTAGAATTCCGCAGGGATCATTTCTGGGTCCTCTGCTGTTTGTAATTTTTATTAATGACTTGGAAGAGGGAGTCGAAGGGTGGTCAGTAAATCTGCAGATGATACGAAGATTGGTGGAGTTGTGGATAGTGAAGAAGGCTGTTGTCAGCTGCAAAGGGACTTAGATATGATGCAGAGCTGTGCTGAGGAATAGCAGATGGAGGTCAACCCTGTCAAGTGTGAGGTTGTCCATTTTGGAAGGACAAATACGAATGCGGAAAACAGGGTTAACGGTAGGATTCTTAGTAAGGTGGAGGAGCAGAGGGATCTTGGGGCCTATGATCATAGATCTTTGAAAGTTGCCACTCAGGTGGATAGAGCTTGTAAGAAGGCCTATGGTGTATTAGCGTTCATTAGCAGAGGGATTGAATTCAAGAGTCGTGAACTGATGTTGCAACTATACAGGATTTTGGTTAGGCCACATTTGGTGTACTGTGTGCACTTCTGCTCACCTCACTTTAGGAACGATGTGGAAGCTTTGGAGAGGGTGCAGAGGAGATTTACCAGGATGTTGCCTGGAATGGAGAATAGGTCGTACGAGGATAGGTTGAGAGTGCTAGGCCTTTTCTCATTGGAACAGCGAAGGATGAGGGGTTACTTGATAGAGGTTTATAAGATGATCAGAGGAATAGATAGAGTAGATAGTCAGAAACTTTTTTCCCTGGGTACAACAGAGTGTTACGAGGGTACATAAATTTAAGGTGATGGGTGGAAGGTATAGGGGCAATGTCAGGGGTAGGTTCTTTACCCAGAGAGTGGTGGGGGCATGGAATGCGCTGCCTGAGGCAGTGGCAGAGTCAGAATCATTGGTGACCTTTAATCGGCAATTGGATATGGACATGGATAGGTGCTTAAGCTAGGATAAATGTACGACACAACATCGTGGGCCGAAGGGCTTGTTCTGTGCTGTATTGTTCTATGTTGTATGTTCTAAGAGAGCTAGTATCATAACTCGAAGCATCCCCAGCATTCTAAAAAATCATGCTGAAGCACCAAAAGACTTAATATACAATCCTACGGAAATATGAAGCACCAAAAGACTTAATATACAATCCTACGGAAATAATCCAGCGCTCGCGTCGCCACTGTATAATCAGTTACTCAAAGTCTCTTTAGCTTGAGTTTAGCGGTTCTTGCATTGATTCGGCTGTCCAGACGTCTTCCTCAATTGGAGATTCCACTGGCCCTTTGATGCGACTGTAGTGAGTCCAGCCTTTCTTCACCATCCTTATTGCCGTTTCTGTCAAAGGAGCCTGGTACAGCCCTTCCCAGTCCGGTTGCAATTTAGTCTCTGTCCATGATTTTACTCAGACCCAATCTCCTAGTCGAATCGGATGAACAGCGAATTCAAGGTGCCGAGTCTGTGCCAATAAACGCTGTTTCCTGAGGAAAGACAAAGAGGAGGACAAACCCAGTATATACTTATTTAAGAAAAACTCTTTAGTTTCTGGGTTTGGCAGTGGCCAGAGGATATGCCTCCACCCATCCGGATAAATGATCAACTATTACCAACATATATCTCAGTCTTCCCACTCGGGGTAATTCTCTCCCTCCTGGGACTTGTTTCCTTAACACTTTCTTGTTTACTTTTTTACGTGTTATGCATCCCTCACATATCTGTTTTGCCATCGTATGTATCCCTTTCATCCATATTTCCTTCTGACGAAATCACACATTGCTTGCACTCACCAGTGGCTCCCCTGATGTAAGACAGCCATCATTTCTCGCATCAT
>NC_057717.1:13413564-13464437 GCF_004010195.1 Chiloscyllium plagiosum
AAAAAGTAAAAGAATGCTGAACGCAAATGTTGGCCTTTTAGAGAATGAAAACGGCGGGGTAGGAATGGGAAACGCAGAGGTAATGCCATCACTTCTTGCTTTCACAGTGGAAGATAATTTCGTCCCAAAATTTACGACAACTGCAAAGGATCTTGCTGGAAGTACGATGCTGAGGGAAAAAAGGTATTAAATACATTGATGGGATTAGAAGGAGGTCAGGCTCTCGACTTGCAGTCTATTATATTAAAGGAGGGAAGAGCAGAGGTACCTAATGTGTTAGTTACGATATTCAAAAAAATCCTTTGATTCTGGAACTGTGCTGTACTATTGGAAAATTAATAATGTGACACTCGTATTCAAAACAAGAGATTGGGAAAAAATGACAAACTGTAGACCAGTGAGTTTTAAGTCTGTGGTGGGGAAGTTTCTTCAGTCAACCATAACGTAGGAAATAACTGAACATTTGGAAAAACAAAGATCAGTTCACCACTGTCAGCACGGTTTCATGATGGGCAGGTTGTGCTTGACATACCTGCTGGTGTTCTTTGAGAACGTACCCAACAATGTGGATAATTGGGATACAGCAACTGCTGTACATCTAAACGTCAGAAGGCATTTGACAAGGACTGATCTGGCAGGTTAGATCCCGGGGGTTAAGGGTAGAATATTGAATTGGAAAAAAGATTGGCTTACAGACAGAAAGCAGAGCATCGGTATAACTGGTCTTTCTCTGACGAACTGAAACTAGTGAGGTGCTGCAGGTTTCAGTTCTCAGACCTCAACTGTTTACAATCAATCCAAATGACTTGGAAGGAGAGACAGAGTGTAGCAACTATGTTCACAGATGGTACTAAACTAGGTGGCAAACAGGCTGTAATACGGAAATAAAGAGTTTACTGATGAATATTAGAAATTGGGGCAGATGGCGTTTAATGTGGATAAGTGCAAAGTTGAATTTCCTTCCGCCACTCCTAATTTCTATGTTCTTGTGTTGCTCCGTCTGCAATTCTTTGAATTTTATTCATTGTTGGTGGTTGGGGTGACATGAGTCAAGGATTTTGGTCAAGGGAGGTGCAGGTTGCTCTGTGTGTCGGGAACAAGACATTAATGTGGAGAAAAGACCGCAGTCAGGCTTTGTTGATTCCCACAGCAGGCCTGGCACCCAGTTGGTCTATCCCTGCTCTTTGTTCCTGATGTTTAATTGCTTGGAGTAAACCACATCAAAATGTTGCAGTCAGACAGACAGTCCGTAATTAACATACCCATTTCATAATAAAGAGACAAATTACAATTCCGATCAGAAGTAAATACTTAGCAATTCTTTTGAGATTTCAATGACTATTTGCTGCAACTTCATTCTGGGAAGTGAGTGACGGGACTGCAAAACACTTTAGCATTGTTGCAACTTTATTGTTTATATTGAGTAAAGATATTACATTATCAACACTGTTGGAAAGTGTCATACTGTACATCTTATGAAAAATATTTTGAATTATTATAAAAGAATACAAACATTGAAAAGATTAGAAAATGAAGATGTGAAGAGGATATAAGTCTTTAAAGAGGTTAGGGGAACGGGCAAATATTGGTCTTTGGATCATAGTTGAGAAACTGTGTCTGTGTTTGATCAAGTTGGAGAGTTGAATGAAAAAATTGTATTATTTCAATGAACAGATTACGAAACGGACGCACGAGGAATGGGGAATCTGGATCATAAAACAAACCTTTGTATCAATATCACATTTTTCAGAATACAGTATAAATCTTGAAATATTTTAGAACCAAATACATTTAGAAATAGGAAAGTTTTTCTACAGTTTACAGATTAATGGTGACACCACTTTCACTTTATAAGTATGTCTCCTTTTTATTGAGACTACGAGTAAGGGGAAAGCCTGCTCTCTGATCACCCTATGCATACCCCCCATGCTGTTAAACACCTCCACCAGGAGCACCTCTCAACCTTATTTGCTTAACAGTAAAATCAAGTAAATCAAGCCTCTCTTCAGTTTGAGTACTCTCTTGTCTTAATACTTCAGAAATGTATCACATTTATATGTGTTACATTTTTCATCAGCGATTGATCTGTGCACCTGAACAGTTGGTTTATACCCTCCTGTAACCTCACACTTTCCTCCTCACTGTGAACCACTAGCTCATCTTTCTGTCATCCACAACATTATTTATCATTTCCCCAAACTCTATCCCTCCCATTCTCATTATCATCATTTATGAAGTTCACTACTTAGCCTTGATTTTCTCCCCGTTCTCTTGTTATTCTTATTTTTGTGAATTTACAGCATAATGCAGTTGAGGTTTTTAATGAGGGAGCCACGAATGTTATTTTGGACATGAAGCTGAATTCGCCTTTTAATATTATGCCCTTCTCTATGATTTATTCATAAGGCTTGTACGTAATTAATATTGGATTAGGTTTCTGTGGCTTTCCCTGCAACATTTGGGTTTTACGTGGACCTGGGTAATGTTCTTTGTATCATTCCTGCAATAGTCAGAGCTGAAGGAACTTTCCGTGTGTACGATGAACACAGATTCACAATTTTGTATGAAAGAATTACAGTCATGAGGATAAAGATTCAATTAAATTCTATGTTTAGAATCGTGGCAGGAGATTAAATCGTATCGTAAAGACACTTCGAATTGGGAACAAATTATTAAAACTTCCATTTTTCTTCACATTGTCATAACAGTTTCACATAATGTTCTTAGAGCAGCATGGATCTTACAGCTGCTCCTGGGATTGCAGGCAGTTAAATATTTAATCTAGTCTTTTTTGCTGTTGATATGATTATTGTAGTTTATTAATTTAACATCATTTTTTTCTATTTTGTTTCATTTACATAAAAAAAACTCACAATTTTCTTTCAAACGGACTTCTGTTTTAAAAGAGCTTTTTAAGGGTGGTTTACAAATGGAAGGAAAAGTCTACTTCTATTTTAAAAAGGTTTCTTTTATTACACTGCAAATGTGTTTTTGCTTTGAAAAATTAATCAGCTCTTTTTAAAATACGGAGTTGTACCTTCCTTCCGGAGAGTCCTACACGTTTTCAGCTCGGGAGGAGACTAATTTCTTCTCGGGATTTATTGAAGAGAAATATTTTTATTGTTTTAATTAGCTAAATGGTTGATTTTGTTTAACTTTTATATGTTTGATACACATATGTATATATTTTTCGATTTTTTAACGTTATTGTCTGTAGGTGATGAAAATAACATATATATAAGTTGTCAATAACAATCCTGCTTTTAGGCGTAATGTTCTGAAGGCCATATATAAGGTACAGAGAGAGATGGCCGAGGATTTAGAAAAAGCATTATCTAGCAAGTCAGTTAGATAGTTGGGTGTCTGTCAGGAAAGATAAGAAAGTAGTTCAAATGTCTCCGGTGGCTATTCCTCCATCAAAATGCTTTTCCGCTTTTAGAACAGCTGAAGGGCTTTGTCTCTCTGAGGAAAATGGAAGAGCAATCAATTATTGGACAATTGGAATGATTCTTATGTTCAGCAGTGTTTGAGGAGATTTAGTAGAATTATTGCATCAGTCGACTTTTCTATCAGGGGCATTAACAGAAGATTCTGGGGCAGTGATCGGTAATTCAGGATGCTTTGTTGATTTCCCTGTGCGAAGATTAAGAACGCCTCGAAACTTTTCAAGCACGTTGTTAAAGGTGAGATTGAGCAGAGAAACATTATTGTAGATAATCCTGGCCCTGCATTCATGAACACCAACTAGCCACGAAATGACATGACCAGCTATCCCTAGTAGCCACACACGCAGACGACAAGCAACATGAATTCGACTGGGACAACACTACCATTATAGGGCAAGCCAAACAAAGAACAGCCAGGGAATTCCTAGAAGCATGGCACTCATCCACAAACTCCATCAACAAACACATCGACCAGGACCCAATATACCGGCCACTACAGCGGACAGCTGAAACTGACAACCGGAAGCGGCAGGGACAGGCCACGATAAATGCCGGAGGAAACACCACAGAAGCGCGTCACAGGAGGCTCCCAAGCACTGCGGATGTCACCTAGACAAGGGACGAAACGTTTGCAACACAAACTTCCAGCTCGGCGAACAGAACCACAGCAATTACAGAAAATTGGTTGAGAGATGTTCAAGTCGAGAGTGTAGTTCTGGGAAAGCACAGCAGGTCAGGCAGCATGTGAGGAGCAGGAAAGTCAACGTTTTGGGCAAACGCCTCTCATCAGGAATGGGCTGATGAAAGGCTTTTGCTTGAAACATCGATTTTCCTGCTCCTCGGATGCTGCCTGACCTGCTATGCTTTTCCACCACCACACTCTCGACTCCAATGTCCACCATCCGCAGTCCTCACTTTCGCCTGAAAGATGTTCAAGACTGGCAATTCAATGTTCCAGGTGTGAAGAGTCATAGAAGTGATGGAAACAGACATGCCGGGGGGAGGGGGGGGGGGGGTGCAGGGAGGGGGAGGTCTGCCATTTTTGATTAAGGAACAAATTATTGCTGTAACTGGGGAAGATATTTATGAAATATTATCCAGTTAAAATATGAATGTAGTATTAAAAACAACAAAATAAAGTTCAGTTTGAACAGATTGCACTAAATGCTCATTTGTGACAAATCGTCCAATGAAAATACATTCGTTGAAATTAAAAATAAGAAAGGAAAGAGCATGATGATTGTATTGTACCATGTGCTCTCCAACAGTAAGAAAGAAATTGAGAAACAAACATGTAGGGAGATCGCGGATATATTTAAGCTTAATAAGGTTGTAATAATGGGGGATTTGAATTTTCTAAAAATTGATTGGGACGAACACACTGTTAACTGGTTGAATGGTGAAGAATTTGTCAAATGTGTTCACGAACATTTTCTTCATCAATATGCGGATGATTCAAACAGAGAAAGAGCTAAACTCGGCTTTCTTTTGTGCAATAGGCTGGGCAAGTGACTGAAGTAAACGTGAGGGAATATTTTGGGTTTTGCAATCATAACTCTATTAGTTTCATAACACCACACTCTCGACTCTAATATCCACCATCCGCAGTCCTCACTTTCGCCTGAAACATGTTCAAGACTGGCAATTCAATGTTGCATGTGTGAAGAGTCATAGAAATGATGGAAACAGACATGCGGGGGGGAGGGGGGCATGGAGGGGGAGGTCTGCCATTTTTGATTAAGGAACAAATTATTGCTGTAACTGGGAAAGATATTTATGAAATATTATCCAGTTAAAATATGCATGTAGTATTAAAAATAACAAAATAAAGTTAAGTGTGAACAGATTGCACTAAATGCTCATTTGTGACAAATCGTCCATTGAAAATACATTCGTTGAAATTAAAAATAAGAAAGGAAAGAGCATGTTGATTGTATTGTACCATGTGCTCTCCAACAGTAAGAAAGAAATTGAGAAACAAACATGTAGGAGATCGTGGATATATTTAAGCTTAATAAGGTTGTAATAATGGGGAATTTGAATTTTCTAAAAATTGATTGGGACGAACACACTGTTAACTGGTTGAATGGTGAAGAATTTGTCAAATGTGTTCACGAACATTTTCTTCATCAATATGCGGATGATTCTAACAGAGAAAGAGCTAAACTAGGCTTTCTTTTGTGCAATAGGCTGGGCAAGTGACTGAAGTAAACGTGAGGGAATATTTTGGGTTTTGCAATCATAACTCTATTAGTTTCATAATGGTTATGGAAAATAATAAGCCTTTCATTAATGTTTGCTTTAATTGGAGTACCATAAATTTTAATGGCATGGGACAAGGACTTTGCAAGTTTAATTGGAGTAGACTGTTAGCAGGTGAAACGATGTCTGACAAGTGGGGGGGATTCAACAGTGTGACGACGGGAATTGAGAGTCATTATGTCCCAGTTAGAGTGAAGGGTAATGCTGGTATTGAGCTTTTGTTCAAGAATCAAAGGAAACATTACTTTAGATAGACAACTTTATTCAATTTTATCTCTTAGTCAATATAAAGAGTGTGGGCATTATCTGCTATTTGTCAATCTCTTGACCCATTTGCTCAAGATCCTTTTGTATTCTTAGAAAACCTTCTTCTCTGTCCACTTTGCCACCAGTTTTGGTGTCATCCGCAAACTTATGAACTGTGCCTTCGATATTCTCACGCAAATAATTTACATAAAAGACAAACCATGAAAACCCAGAACCAACCTTTGTGGATCACTGCTGGGCACAAGCCTTCAGCCCGAAAAGCAACCACCCAACATTACTCTCTGTCTCTTGTCATTGCACCAATTGAAAGAGCTGGAGAGAAACCCCACAGTTTTGGCAGTATCGGAGCAGAGAAAAATGGAATTAACTCTTCTTGAGTATAACATAATTTGTTCAGAACAGGTTCATATAAGACTCTATATGTTAACTCTGTTTCTCTGCCCAGATCCTGCATCATCAGTTGCATTCCTCCATCATTTTGCATTTGTATTTCAGATTTCCACTATCTCTAATATTTTGCTTTTTCTTGATTGCTCTGGATGTTGAACCCGATTATATTTGGACAATATGCTCCATTCCTGTTCCGATCACTGGTGCCAATGACACATATATTGCACTGGAGTCTGTTTCTTCTTTAAGTTCTGAAAACAAATGCGCAGATCCCATCAAAGTGATTTTGCTTTAAAAGGCCTTTTAGAGACAGCTACACTTGATGAAAAAATAGGCATAGTTTATTAATTATGATATTGTCTGCGCGTTTTATATCTAAACTTGTCTCCTCAGTCTCTAAATATTTTCAATATATTTCTCTGAATAAGTACAATAAAGGTGGTTGTCATGCAGCCCATCATCTCTGTGCCAGCTCGGTATGAGCTGTATTCTCACTCTTACTCTGCTGTAACTATCTATAACGAAATACAATTTGTTATCTATGTCTGTTTTTATTTCTGAATATCCCGTCCAGATATAAACAATCTTAACAACCCGTATAACCCGTGATTAAACAGTCGATATATAAAATCTAACTATGTACTTTACATTTAAAATTGCCCTCTTCCATTCACACTGTTGTTCAACATTCCATATACCAGAGGTCATCTGTTATCTTGCTCTGCATTGAATTTCATTCCATTTGTCAGAAACAGTGATGGCTGAATGCTCGTGACTGGGAGTTATTGATGCACTCCCCTCAGGTCCCTTCAGCCACTGGCCGCAGCCCTTTCTGTCTCATAGCCAATATAATATTCTTTCCATCCCTTACTCATTAATTCATTACTTTTAATAAACAAGGTAATTGTACATGGTTATGGACCAGGCCCGACCCGTCACAACATTCTTAAGCACGTAGCCCAGTCCGTAATGTTGCCATTTGTTGAAGGTAAGTGTATAGTGGATATTCCCAGAGTGAATTAGTTGGTCTGACTGCTGACTTTTAAACAAACAGAATGTATTTGCAAAAATAAGGAGTGAAACACAACGAATCGAAAATAACGTACCTGAATAATTCATCCAATCCAAAACTGACAGGCTATCTCCAATGAATGATGCTGATCCAAATTACTTGCAACAATCCTAATAAACATACCCTTGAGCACAAAGCGTAAAAATTACACAAAAAATGCTTATAGGTTACAAGGTCAGAGGGCTGAAGGAGGAGGAGATCGTCCAGCTTCAACACTGAACCTGACTCAACTAACTCTCGAACTGAACTGACTTGTGCAGCTGGAGAGCTGGCCACATCCCCGTGATTGCACGAGTTTTTTAAAGGCTTGAAAGCCTTCTGTCCGAGGCATTATCTGTTATGTTAAAAACAAAGGACCCCAATGAAGCACTCAATATTGAGACATGTTGGAACCTTGGGATGTTTAGAACCTCTCTGAAAAAAAAAACATGGACAACATAACCTTATAAAGAGACCCTCTGTGTGACAACTCCCCCAATATAAAACCGAATCTTCAATATCCAAAGATGGCTTCAGTTTTCAAAACCACCAAAAATAGTGATTCGTACTCAAAAATGCGAATATACATTTGTTACAATACGCATGCGAACAGGCACAACTACATCCAGATTCAGTATGTAGTACTTCCATCATACATGAGATGTGAAGTTTGAACCTTGATCTCACTGTATCTCCATTGGTAGTCCGTATCTATTTTTTTTAAAAAAAGACTAATTCCTTTGCAATTCTTTTAGCTATGATACTGCACCTTGGGATGGCCTGTGCAAGTCTAGTTGATGGATCCATTATTGTTAACAAATACCGGTGTCCACTTTTTAGTTTGTGGTCGGGGACCGAGCCAATCAATTAAGACTCCGGTAACAGGTTACTCAAATGCCGGAATATTTAAGAAAGGTGCAGGTTTTATTATGGCTTGTGTTTTTCCAATTACCTGACATGTATGACACTTCTGGCAAAATTCAACTACATCCATTTACAGTCCAGACCAGTAAGATGTGCCTGTATTCAGTCTGTTTTTTTCCTCACTCCTAAACGACTTCTAGGTGGTAGCTCAAGCACCATTCCTCTGCTTTCTGTACCTGCTTTCTGTACCCCATTGGCAATATGATTTTATGAATCTCTTCCCATTTATCATCTCCTTGAATATATGTTAGTCTCCATTTCCTCATTTGGACATCATTTTAAGGTAATAACTCTCAGGTATACATTCAAAATTCCTAACGTATATGCTTTTTGATACAACTGCTTTAAACTTTTATCATTCTGCTGTAACTCAATTAGTCTAGCTGAGCACAAAATATTTACATGATCACCTATTTGCTCCGGTATTGGCTCAACTTTCTAATGGAACAAAGTATCTATTCATGCCTCCTAAGCTTCCTTTTATTTACATTTTTGGTGTTTTATGTTTCAACGTGACATTGGGACTTTGTTACCCATAATCAGGAAAGTTTCCAGGATAAGACTCCGACATTGATTCAGTTGCCTGCGTCTCCACTGGCGTTTCAACCAGAGTAGCAGTAATCCTACGACTGAATCAGCTATACTTTCTGCAAGGACAAGTTTTATTCCTAGAGCTGAGAGTTTTTCCAATACCCCTACCATAAATTCCCCACACTTGTCTGGACACGCTATGCTCACTTTACATACTTTTGCACCACTTGCCTCATGGTGAATTCCCTTTAGCAGTACCTTTCCTGGAAATAGTCCTTCAGGAGTACACATCTCCTTATCTTATCATAGACGATCCTGTATCTCTTAATATTGCATCCTCTTTTCCTGCCCTATGTGAATACAATTTCCCTTTGCAGGTATATTTTCTAAGCAGATCTGGCACTTCCTCCTTAACAAACCTCCAATCTGCTTGTACACTATGATGCAGCTTTCTCGCTTCAACTATGCTTTCTGTTACCGCTCCAACAAAACTCCCAGACTTATCCCTTTTTCCTGCGTCTGTGTTTTTTTTTTTCTGAACCCACAAAAACAGTGATTTCATGTGACATAATTTATTGTAATAAAAGCACCAGAGCCTGTTATCTTCTTTGCCTCCTTCAAATATTGCCTTTTTACCCTGTGATAAGTTATCAGGATCTTCACTGAGATCTACGTCTCCTTCTCTACGTGGGGATTTCTCCTTGCCCCAATTTCTATCCATCATGGACTCTGGAAGCCAAAACAAGTTTTATAACCATAATCACTAGTCATGATCATCAGCCACTTCAGCTGCCAGTCTTGCCTTTATAACTCTATGATCTTCCAAATGAGTTTGCACTATGTGAATGCTTAAACTCATCCACATTAATTGTATCTCGTAGGTTTGCTCTCTTTTTAAAGCTCTTATCCATCTCTCAAAATTACTTTTTTTGATCCTTTCAAACTCAATATGGGTTCGACCAGGATCCTTCCTTAAATTCCTCACTGGGTTCGACCAGGATCCTTCCTTAAATTCCTCACGATGTCTGTAGGCTTTTGGCACATGCTCATATGTATATTTTCCTCTCCTCATACTCCCCAGATCCCTCCTCCGATAGTGTTGCGCATACCTGACAAGCTCGACCTACACGCCTTCTTTGGGTCAACAAAACCTACATGGCCACTGGCCACTGAAATTCTTTAGCCACTTTGTGTCCACCTCTGTCGCTCAAATGCTCCCTCTTTTTCTTTCTCTCCTGCTGAAGCTATTTATTATTTTTTCTCTTTCCTCTGCTAAACCTATTCGTTATCTTTCTTTCTCTTCTGATTTTAGTCATAGCTCAAACTGCTTCATATCTGCTTATAACTCAAGCTGCTTCTTTTGCGATCGAAGCTTACTCATCTCCACAGATCCTAATGGAGTTTCCAGCAAATTGGAATGCTGAGCTACTGCTGCAATCATCTCATCTTTCCTCACATTAGACGGGAGCTTCAACTCCCTTTGTCTACTAATTCCAGCGTCTTGGACTTATGTGCATTTTGTTTAGACCCTGTTTACAAAAATCAAGGACAACATAACCTTGTAAAAGGACTGGCTTTGTGAGGACATGCCACATTTGGCTTTGGACTGAATTCCAAAAATGTAAGTCTTACTGCTTTGAACCCAATATAATGTATTAAGGTGTTTGTTAGTTTACATAAAACAATGCTCAATCATGTTGTGTGTTGAAGATTCAGCATTGTCACGAGTGGAATGTCAAGACAGACCCACACTTCCTGTGTATGGTCACGGCAAATATATCCACTGAGAATCTGTTGCTTGGCGCCTGTTCTAGTCGAGGAGAGACCAGCATGGAAACCACATCCAGATTGTGATTTTTTTTGTGGATGGTCATGGTGGAGCGTTCAGGTGGTTACAGTATTGCAAATGAACAACACAGCAGAATCATCTAGCCTGAGATAAGAAAACGTCCATAATTCTCCCTCACACCTAACTTCACGAGAGCAATTTTTGATGGGAGATGTGACCATTAGCCAGCAATGTCAACATTCAATTTAATCCAGTTGTTATTTCGAACTGAATGGAGTTATCTGGATCTGTTTGTTCTGTGACTGTGATTGATGTCAGTCTCCATGGATCCTAATTATGTCACTGGATGGTTTTCCTGTACTATTTGTACGTGGCTTCTTCCAATGCTTTATCCCATTATTGCTGCAGATGCATCGCCAGCAACACTGACAATGATTAGTAGTTGCAGAAACAGAACTATTGTCTTCAGTTTCAATTCATTCTCCACACATTTCAGAACCGCCCACAACCTCGCCTTCACAAACATCTGAGAACAAGACTGTTCACAATCCCGAAGTACCCATTTGCCCCGAATTGATTTATGTCTTGGTATTCTCTCCATCGCCAAAGCTACCCACTATCAGCTCCATGATATCCCCGACCCCATCTTGACGTCAGTGTGGGTGCTAAATAAACCATTATCTATACATTGGTAAAAATCAGACCTTATGGTTCCTGTTCTCTTCTAATCACTCTTTCCGTTACAAACGTTTCCATCAAAATCCTTCTTGTCTGTAAAGTAAATTCATGACAGGGACACTGTGTCAGTGTAGAAATGTCGCTGGCCCAGGTGCCTACACTATGGACACTGTTTCAAATCCTATCTCAGATGATGACAGAACTTTAATTAAAATTACAGGAAGTGGAAGTAAAAGAGAATTTTACTAATATAATCCCACCAGCACTTTGTCAATAAGTTTATTTATTTCACTGTTATCCTTTGGTGAAGACATCTCGCATTATTGCCTGATCTGCATGAAGACTAACGTCAGATCCAATACCTTAAGGAATGGCCTCACAGTAAAAGGCAATTAGTGAGGTCCACAAATGCTGCTCTGCCAGTGATGCAGACATCCCATGGAATAACAACATGAAAGGTAGAGGGAAAACATACAAATAATGATACTAGAGATCAGAAACAAAAGGAACGAGTAAGTGCCAGAGAAACTGAACAGACTTGTCAGCCTCAGGTCGAGAGAAAAATAGAAGTGACATTTCACGTCCAATCACCATACATCAGAACTGAATGCAGTTGGGAAATAGTGTGTTTCATGTTGATGACAGGGATGGCTGTTGTGAAAGGGAGAAGGAGTGAGTTGACTAGATAGAGAAATAGAGAAGTAGAGAGAAAGAAGCAAACAGAGGGATTGTTGATGATCAGCTGAAATGGAAATAAAAATCCAGATTAATCTTATTCATTTTTCTCCTGTTCTCATGCCCATGTAAGGTGTACATCAAAGTCCCAGTTTGAAGTGAGTTATGTCCCTTTGTCTCTCTTCCTTGAGTGTGATCATCTTCTTTTATTCAGTAATGGGGTGCTGGGTCTGTATTTAATTCCCTTTCATCGTTGTCCTTGAGAAGGTGTTGGTGAGCCGTCTTATTGACCCACTGCAGTCTGTAGGCTGTAAGTAGTCAGTGCTGAGGTCCGCCCGGCTTCATTTATTTGAGAATTTGTAGTGAGTGATACAACTGAGCGGCTGGCTTGTCCATTTCAAACTACAACTGTGTATTAACCACAGTGCTGTGGGTCTGGAGTCACATGTACGTCCGACCGGGTGAAGATGGTAAATTTCCTTCCCTGAAGTGCATTAATGTGCCAGGTAGGACAAACACAATGGTTTCATTGTTTCATTTGATTTTCAATTCCTGATATTTTATTGAATACAAATTCCAACATTTGCCGTCGTGGGATTCGAATCCGGGGTCTGGGTCATCACCTGGGTCCCTGGGCTAATATTCTAGGGATAATACATCACCTCCTCAGCATCTCCAATCATCTACAATGGCAATAGTGGTGTTGCTGTTGGCGTGGCTGTGCTTAGACAGTACGTGGGGAGCTGTGAACAGATTTTCTCTCCTTTATGAGGAATGATCTCCTTGCCACAATGAGACAGAATAAAGGTGATACACCAGACTAATCCCTGCGGTGAAGGGACCATGAGGAGAGAATGAAGGAAATGAGTGTTTAATCTGTAATGCGACAAAAGAATAAAAAGTGATTGCAATAAAACTTGAGCGTTATGGACCAACATGCATTATTTTCAAAACTAAACATTGATATCGTGAAATACTACGTGTTTCCCGCAATATATGTTTTCACATTTGGACAAATATATGATAGGGAAGGTTACCAAGGATATGGGCCAAGTGCAGGAAAATGGGGTTAGCATGGAAAAACATTTTAGTCGGAATGGTCTAGTTTGGGCTAAAAGGCCTGTTGTACGCTATGACTCTGTGATAGTTTACATGTCTCCGTGGAGCCCCCATGTTGGTTGAGAGACAGCTCCAGGTTCTGATCAAACTGGCTCCGTCTCAATGTACAGTTGGAGTGAGTCCCTGCACTGAGCATCATGTTGTTCACAAACTTGTCAGCAGCCACATTCTGACAGGGTTGGTCATTCTCAAAAGATTCTGACCTCCACGCAGAAGACTAGCCTGTCTTCTCAGACATGGAAGATGCCTCCTTGAGACGTGTTACAAACCATCCGCTGTGCCTTCTTACCATCAGCAAACCATGTTAATGTAACACGCGTGAAACATTAGCAATGGAGCCAGGAGGCACAACATGGAGCAGTCTGTCTGTGCAGTCTCTGCTTCATTGGTTTGTAGTGTTGCAGCATCAATGGCATCCTCCTATTTCAGTATCACAGTTTGGAGAGGATGAATGGCCTTTTCTGTTCGTGTGTCAATGTTTCGGGTGGCTGAATGTCCTCTCCCTCGTTCCAGGGAAGAGGTTCATTACTGGGTGACCCGTAGTAGCTCCTTACCAGCGTGTTGTGCTGACTAGATTCCTTATCTTCCTGTGTAACAATAGACAAACAGGAGGCTGGAAGAACCAGCAAGCCAGGACGCATCAGGAGGTGGTGAAGTCAACATTTCAAGTATACCCGTTCTTCAGGACTTCAGGTGTGGGTAGGGGGAGCTGCAGATAAAGAGGGGAGGGAGTGGTTGGGGTGGAGAGAGCAGCAGGATGGTGAGGTAAGGGATAGGTGGACACTAGTGGGTGCAACCTGGTTGGTCGATGAGAGGAATGATTCCAGTTGGGAGGTCGAAGACGGGGTCATTTGGTGGAATGGAAGGTTGGAGGCGGGTCTGGAAAGGGAGTAGGGCCATTGCTGGGAAGGTTATTTCAAATTGGAGAACTCAATGTTAAGTCCTCCAGGCTATAGGCTAACCAGGCAGAAGGTAAGATGTTGTTCGTCCAATTTGCGGTCTGACACACTGTGGCAACAGAGGAGGCCAAGGATGGTCATGTTGGAAAGGAATTGGGAAGGTGTATTGAAATGGGTGGTGACTTGGAATCCAGGTCGGCCGCTGTGGGCCCGGCCGTGATGTTCGGTGAAATGAGCCCTTAGTTTACGTTTCTCTCCCCGATGTAAAGAAGACCACATCAGGTGCACCTGACGCAGTAAACTATGTTGAAGGAGAGGCAGGTGACATTGTTTTACGTCGAAGGACTGTTTGGGGCCTTGGATAAGGTGAGGGAGGTTATTTGCCAGCAGGTGATGCATTTTCTTTCATCTGCAGGATCAGTTGCCAGTGGGTATTGGCGGGTTTGGTGGGGAGTGTGGCAAGAACCACAATTAGCGAAGGGATTGGTCCTTGTGGAAGATGTGCCAGGTGATGTGATCCAACCTAATTTCCTGTATCTGGTACTCTTGATACGGTCTTCTCTACATTAGGGAGCCCAAATGTAAATTAAGATGAATGCTTTGCTGAGCATCTCAGCTGGGCCTGTAAGGGCTGACCTGACCTCCCAATCACCTCCTATTTCAATTCCCCCTCCCACTCCATTTCCGACATGGCCATCCTTGACCACCTCCATTGCCACAATGAAACAAAGCACAAATTGGAGGAACAACACTTCATATTCTACCAGTGTAACTTACAGACCGGGAGACTCAACATTGAATTCTCCAATATCTAGTAACCTCCCTTCCAATCCCCCGACTCCCTTCCCAGCCCCTCCCCTTCCATTCCTTTGATCAACCCATCTTCCAGCTGTCAACTGGATTCATTTCTCCCATTGACCAACCCAGTGGTACCCTCTACCTGTGTTCCCCACCTCACCACGCCGCGTCCACCTACTCCTGCACCTCGACTCTTTATCTGTACACACCCTTACCCCCACCCCCAGTCAGGAAGAAAGCTTACCCCCAAGGAGTGGACTTCTTCTCCTGATGCTGCCTGGCCTGTTGTGTTCTTCGAGCCTCCTGCATTCCAAAATTTGTCGTTTTATTTTAAAACCTCTTCTTGTGTAATAGGTAAGATACAGTGAATGGGCTGTGCCTCTTAGCCAATTGCTTCAATGGATTGAATGGCGTTCTCACATTTCTGTGAAACCAGCTTGAGAGACTGAATGAGCTCCTCCTTTTTAGTCCTGTGGAAATGTTTAGGGTCCAGTAGTACTTTTACGTGAATGTTACCTAGACGTTAACAGCATGAGCTTGAATGTTGTCCGGATTTTGATGCTTTATGCGATATTTTCTGAGCATCCTCACTTGTGATCGAATGACGGAGGGTAGGATGTTGCTGAAGCAGCTGAAGATGTTTGTGCCGAGGAAGCTACCCTGAGGATCGCCCACAGAGATATCCAGGGACTGAGAGGATTGATCACCACCAGCCACATAGTGTTCTGAATGGCCCAACCACATGGGAGTTTACAATTGATTCCCATTAGGTTCAATATTATTCAGTCTCCATGACACCTTGCTCAGTCACGCCCTGCCGTGATGTCAGGGCCAGTCATTCTGATGCTGTGTTCATATCTTATGCTCATGTCAAAGGCCAAGGTAAATGTGTGGGGACTGTTTCCTTCTCTCAGAGGGTAGTGACTGATCGGGCCTCTCTACCCCGGACAGCTACATCTCTGAAATGTTTGGGGGAGCAGGGTGGTGTTAATGGATCTTGACACATCAGGGAGTTGAGGGCTAGAAAGAACTGGGCATGGAAGAGAAATTAATGCCAGGAGAGATCAGCCCTGACCTTAATGAAGGGAAGGGGAGGCTTGTCAGGCTATATAGCCTGGTGTTATTCCAGTGTACCACATAGTCCAGTCATTTTGTTGCCTCTTCCATTTCCTGTGTTACTGACTTAAAGTAGCTGAACAGCCTGATACTGTTGTTGCATGATCTAAACTGGGTCTAGTTGTATTGACTCAAGGGATGATTGGCCTCCTCCTGTAACTGTATATCATTGTCCAGGGGCTGAGAAGCCTCATTCTCTTCTGCTGTAACTGAAATCCATATAGACCAGATCTACCACCCTTGGAGAAAGTGAGCACTGCAGATGCTGGAGATCAGAGTTGCAAAGTGTGGCATTGGAAATGCGCATCTGGTCAGGCAGCAGCCAAGAAGCAGGAGTATAGACACCTTGGACATTCCTGATGATAGGCTTATGCTCAAAACGTCGATTTTCATGCCCCTCGAATGCTGCCTGACCTGCTGTGCTTTTCCAGCACCACACGTTTGGGTGTCTACCCCCCCCCCCCCCCCCCTCCCCGCCCCAGTCAACCTTCCTGGTCACGTTAACAAAGAACTTTACCAAATTTGTTCGGCATGAACTTCCACTCAAAAGGCCATGCTTACTATTCGTAATCAAACCCTGTTTTCCGAATGCATGTACATCTTATCCCTCAGACTCTTCTCAAGTAATTTATCTACCACAGATGTTAAGCATACTGGTCTGTATTTCCCAGGCGTTATTTTTCAGTCGTTCTTGAATAAGTGCAGAACATTTGTTATCCTTTATTCTTCTGGGATCTCACCTGTGGTAACTGATGATCAAAATTATCAGCCAGGGCACCCGCAAATTCTTCTCTAGCCTTTTGCAGTGTTCTTGGATATATCTGGTAAGGACCATGAGATTTCTCCAACTTCAAAGATTCTCGTACATCCATTACCTCCTCTACTGTGATATGAACTGTCCCTAAGATATCACCACTAATTTCCCCAAATTCCCATATATTCATGTCTTTCTCCACTGTAAATATCGAGGAGAAATATTTGTTGAGGACATCGCCTATCTCTTATGAAACTACACATACATGTCCACTTTGGACTTTGAGGGATCCTAATCTCTCTTTAGTTAATGCTTTTTCTTTAATTTACTAAAAGTGCCTCTTTGGATTCACCCTGATCTTCTCAGTCAAGGTTATCTCATACCCCCTTTTTGCCCTCCTGATTTCCTTCTTCAGTAAACTCCTATATTCCCTGTACACCTCCAGGTCGCTACCTGAGTCACGCCTCCACATTTTGTTTGGTCAAAGCCTCAACATTTCTTGTTATCCAGGGTTCCTCATTCCTGTCAACTTTCCTTTCACCCTCACAGGAACATATAGATCTTAAACTCCCCCTTGCTGGAGGTCCCTTTGCTTGCAAACAGAGTACTCCGATCAACACCTGAAAACTCCTGTCTGAGTCCATCAAAATTAACTTTTCCCCAATTTAGAACTTGAATCTGTGGAACAATTTTTTCCCTCTGTATTTTAAACGATTTTAAAATTAACAGAACTATGGTCACTGTTCCCAAAGTGCACATCTCCTGTCACCTCACTCACCTGTCCTGACCTATATCGTAAGAGTAGGTCAAATTTTGCCCCTTCCCGATTAGGACTCTCTATATACTGCTTGAGGAAACTTTCCTGATGCACTTAATTGATTCCATCCCATCAAGTCCTTTAATGCTGTGGCAGTTCCAATCTGTGTTATAAAAATTAAAACCCTTATTATGACAACTCGAATGTTCCTGCAAGTCTCCCCAATCTCTCTAGATATTTTTGTTCCTGTAATTCCTGTTGACTGTTTGGGGGCCTATAGTACAACCCCAATAATGTCACCATCCGCTTCTTATTTCTTAGTTCAACCCACAAAGCCTCACTGGATGAATTATCACTTATTTTATCTCTGATCACTGCTGTGATACTCCCTTTGATTAGAAATGCAACTCCCCACCCTCGTTCCACAATCTCTGTCCCTCCTAATGCATTTAACTCTGGTACATTAAGCTGTCAGTCCTACCCATCACTCACCATGATTCTGTATTAGCTAGACAATCCAGCGCCGATTACCTATCCACACCCTGAATTAATCGGCCTTACCTGTCAGCCCTTTTCGCATTGAAATAAATGCAATTTAATCAAAAAGCATTATTTGCTCCCTATCGTGTTCCAGCTTGATCTGTCTCTTCAATGTAATATTTCTGAATACGGTGTCTCCTTCCAGCCTCACACTTGCCTCCCTGCTGTTGAGGATACAACATCCTGCCAATCTCGTTTAAACACTCCCTTGTAGCACGAGCAAAACTGGCTGCGAAGATATTGGCCCCCCGTCCAGGGCATGTGCCACCAGTCCCTCTTGAACAGGTCAAGTCTGTCACAGAAAAGCGTCCAATGATCTAAATATATGAATCCCTCCCCCTGCACCAATTCTTTAGTCACATATTTATCTGCCATATCCTCCCATTCTTACCTTCACTAGATCATGACACTGGAAGTTATCAGATGATTACCACTGTCAAGGTCCTGGTTTTTAACTTTTCTTCGAGTTCTCAGTAATCACTCTGTAGGACCACATTCCTATGACTACCTGTGTCATTTGTGCCAACGTGCACAATGACTTCTAGCAGCTCACCACCCGATCCCCCCCCCCACCCCCGAGAACGTTCAGCACACACTCAGAGACATCCTGGACCCTGACACCTGAGAGGCAACGCACCATCCTGGTTTGCCGTTTGAGGCTACAGAATCTCCTATCTCTAAGACCCTGTTTACTTTATCCTTTCCCATTGCTCCCCAGACCCAGTCGTAATGCACCTAAGCTGGCGACTGCTGCTTTCCCCGAACGGTCATTTCCTGACACCCATCCCGCAACACCACAAAATCAGTAACCAAAATGGTCTACTTGTTTTCGAGAGGAATGGCCACAGGGGATTCCTGCACTCCCTGCCTACTCCCTTCGCCATTCCTCGTTGTCGTCCAGCTACCCTCTGCCTGGAACACGACAGGGAGCAAGGAACACCTGTTGGATTAAATTGCGTTTATTTAAATGCAACACAGCTGACAGGTAAGGCTGATGAACTCAGGGTGTGTATCTTTACATGGGACAGGGATATTCCAGTCATTAAAGAAACATGGCTAAGGGAGGGACTTGGGTGTGACCAACTCAGTAATGCTCTTATCTCTGTTATGGGCTGTATCTGGATGATCCGAAGAGGAGCCAACTCCATCTCCCAAACATGGTCTCCCAGGAGCTGCTGCTGGTTGCACTGCCCACACGTGTCGTCATCAGGATCGGTGGAAATCTCCCTGAGCTCTCACATCCTGCAGGAAAAACATGCAACTGCCCTAACTGCCATCTCAACTGTTGTCAAACCAGCGTTAAAAAGACTTTACCTGAGCTTACCTGTACCTTTCTCTGAGCCGCTGCTCACCAAAGCCTCTAGAACCAAAGCATTACTACCTACTGTGCCACTAACAGCACGTCAATCGACCAGTCCACATTTAGTTTTAGTAAGTGAAGAAGGGAGACACTGCAGTGATACATTGTTTGGACCTTAAGCACTCTTTAACACCAGGCCCATACTTGGACTTGGGGGGTGTCTTGTTGAGGTCTTCCTTCTAGCAGTGGTGACGGCGCTGATGAAAATATTCACCCTGATAGCTAATCAGTTCTCTGGTCTTTTCTGTCTATTAGTACTGCATTTATGAATTCTTTGAATCGATTGATTGCTTTCCAAACTGCGTCCTATTTAGAAGGGAGAGATGCTGATGTTCCAGTGAATACAACCTATTAGCAAAGGTTTACCATTAGACATACGAGCCATATGATGCCCACCCGCTTGCTAACTCTGTTTTTCCTCTCAATTAGGACGCAGTTTGGAAAGCAATCAATCGATTCAATGTGGCCAGAGGCAAAACACAAAGTTTAAGATCCTGTAATCTCCTCCCTCATCTTCCGCATCAGTCTAAGATACACTTCATCCAGATCAAGGGATTTGCCCACTTTTTATCATACATCAACTTCTCATTCTTCCCCAGCTTCTGTGTCGATTTGCTCAAGGTCACACTGTCAGGAACAGACATTGAATACAGTAACTGCTCCTCCAAAGTGAAGACCAATATGTCGTACGTCTTTGACATATTCTCTGGCTCTATGCACAGGTTGCCTCCTCAGATCCCAAAACTCCCTATTCTTTCTCTTGTTAACCTCTTACCCTTAATAAACCAATAAAACGTCTTTGGATTCTTGAAAATATTGCCCACTAACACTTTTATCACCGCTCCACCCCCCACCCCATTTTTGCTCTTCTACTTACTTTCTTGAGTTTAGCCCTACACGTTCTCTACTCTTCTGGGACATCCATTGACCTGCTCACTTTATGCCTGTTTTAAGCTTCTCTTTCATTTTTAATTCCATTCTGAATATTTGTACATATCCAAGGATCTCCTGGCTTGTTTTCTTACATTTCATCTTTGAAGTAACATGTTGTGGTGACACTCTCATCAATTCTATTGTGAGCATGTGATCATCACCACCCCCACCTACACGCTGTTCTGTTACAGTTTCACCCAGAAGTAACTGTACTGTGGCCAGATCCTGCATTTTTTGATACATTCTGCCTCCCTCATCCAAAATATTTTTATTTTTCAAACCTTTTTCTTTCGGTCTTTTCTTTAACAAGCTAAAAATGCTTGAGTCACGGTCACTGCTCCTGCAATGCTCTCCCAATCCTGCCTGCAACACTTGACTGGCTTCGTTCCCCACGATGAGGTCCAACTCTGCCCCGCCCTTTGTTGTATCTGCTTCATGTTGATATAAGGAGCTGTCTGGAATAAATGTCAAGTCATCTTTCCACTCTTTTAAAAAAAAATCACTGCCCTAATGAATATCTGGAATTGAAATGTCAAAATATAATGATCCTGTTATTATTTTTTACACACCTCAGGGAATTGGTTATTTATCTGCTGCTGTATTTTCTTTTATCTGGGGTTCGATAATATATCCCCAGCAGTGCATTTGTCATCGTTTTGATCCTAACCTCAACCCACAAAGCGTCATGTGAATACCCTTCCAAAATATGATCCGTCCTAACTGCAGTCATTGACTCCATAATTAATAAGGCCACACCACCTTCTCTTTTACCCCTCCTCTGTCCTGCCTATAAATCTTGTACTACAGAATATTGAGTTGTCAACCCTGACCTCCCTCAAACACATCTCTGTGATGGCAAAAATGTCACACTCCCCCATGTCATCTCTTTCCCTTATCGCATCTGTTGGTCCGATAATATTCCCAGCATTAAGGTAAAGGACATCCAACCTGGAATATAGCATCTGGAATACTCTTTCCCTCGGAGTTCTTCAGTCATTTACTGTTTGTTATCAAGCTACCTTTCCATGAACTAAAACTGCAACTCTGGGACTGAATGAATAATTGTTGATTTGTAATTTCTTTTTTAATTAATGTGTTAATCAAATGCAACTTTCCAGAACTGAACAGTCAGCTCCAAATACAATGAATTCCTGCTGATTAATTCCCTGCTCATTGTGCAGAGGGGTCAGCCCTCAGTAATGGAGAAAGTGAGGACTGCAGATGTTCGAGATCAGAGTCGAAAAGTGTGGTGCTGGTAAAGCGCAGCGAGTCAGGCAACATCTGAGGAGCAGGAGAGTGAAAGCGTTGGGCACAGGCCCTTCATCAGGAAGGCATTGGTGTGTTCCCTTTTTTTTCCATTCCATGATTCATTAGACGTTTGGAACTATACTTGCTCAGGAGGGCAGAACTGTATTTAGCCCTGAAATGGAAAGCAGTCAATCAGTTGTTTGGACAGGGAGTAGACAAAGTGAGGTGAAGTACAGGCTGATTGAAGTACAAATATAAGGATAGGTAAGTCCCCTGGACCAGACAGGAAGCACCCGAGGTTACCAGAGGAAGTGAGGGAAGAGATTGCTGCACCTTTGGTGATGATCTTTGCATCTCCACTGTCCACTGAAGTTTTGCCTGATGATTAAAGGGTGGTACAAATATTTCCTTGTTGAGGAAAGGCAATAGGGATAATCCTGCGAAATACAGGCCAGTCAGTCTTACTTCTGTATTGGGAAAAGTATTGGAGAGGATTCTGAAAGACAGAATTTATGATTACTTGGAAATGATAGTTTGATTAGAGATAGTCAGCATGGCTTTTTGAGGGGCAATCATGCCTAACATAACTTATTGAATTCTTTCAGGATGGGATCAAACACATTGATGAAGGTAGAGCAGTAGATGTGATGTACATGGGTTTTAGCAAGGTGGTTGATAAGTTACCCTGAGATCGGCTCATTCAGAAAGTAAGGAGTCGTGGGATGCCGGGAAACAGGGAAATCTGTGTGCGTGGATACAGAATTGTCTGGCCCATAGAAGGGTGGTAGTACATGGAAAGTATACAGCCTGGAGCTGGGTGACCAGTGGTGTTCGACAGGAATCTGTTCTGGGACTGCTGCTCTTTGTGATTTTTATAAATAACTTGAGTGATAAAGTGAAAGGGTGCTTTACTAAGTTTTACGATGTTACAAAGATCGTTGGACTTAAGGATAGAGTGGAGGGTTGTTGTAGGTTGTAATGTGACATTGACAGGATGCAGAACTGGGCTGATAAATGGCAGATGGAGTTTAACCTGTATAAGTGGGGAGTGATTCGTTTTGGAAGGTCGAATTTGAATGCAGAATACAGGGTTAGAGGCAGGATGTTTGGAGTGTGGAGGACTTTAGGAACCATGTGGTCCATGTCATAGGATGCTCAAAGTTATCACCCAAGCTGATAAGGTTATTAAGACGTATGGTGTTTTCATTAGCCGGGAATTGAGTTTAAGAGCCATGAGGTTATGCTGCAGCGCCAAAAAGCTCTGGTGGGACTACACTTAGAATTTTGTGTTCTGTTCTAGTCGCCTCATTACTGCAAAGAGATTGAGTCTTTGGAGAGGGTTCTGAAGAGATTTACCAGAATGCTGCGTGGACTGGATGGCATGTCTAACAACGAAAAGTTGAGGGAGCTAGGACTTTTCTCCTTGGAGCAATGAAGAATGGGAGGTGACTTGATAGAGATGTACAAGATGATGAGAGGCATGGATAGCATGGATAGCCACAGACTTCCTCGCAGGGCGGAAATAGCTATCTCGAGAGGACATAATTTTAAGGTGATAGGAAGAAGGTTTAAGGAAGATGTTAGAGGTATGTTCTTTACACAGAGAATGGTGGGTGCGTGGAATGCACTGCCAGCTTTGGCAGTAGAGTAAGCTGCATTCGCGATGTTTAAGTGACTATTGGATAGGCAAATGAATGTTAGTACAATGAACGGTATGTCAGTTTGTCTGATCTTAGAGTAGGATAAAAGGTAGGCAGGACTGTACTGTAATGTACTGTTCTGTGTTTTATGTCTCACCCAGCCTGTGGTTTCTTATCAATTATTGAATGCTTGAGGGAGTGTTGTGCGTGAGATCAGGATATTGCTATAGCCCAAAACTTCTAGTTATGTTGTTCATTGTTACCTTCAACTAGTTACCTTTCAATTAGTTACTTTCTGAGGACTGAATATATGATGTCAGTGCCAGTGATATCAACATTGTATCTGTGCAAATGCATCACATCTCATTGGCTCAAGGCTCTATCACTCCCCAATTCGATTTCTTTCTCCGGCTCATCAGATAGATGAGGCACACAAGATGCAACAACACAGAGATGTCTATGACCCCTTGGAACCTGCCTCCCGACCCGTGCCCTGCACTCTGACTGCATCTCCTCCCCCAAATGCACCTCCTGTCGTATCTTCACCATCCCTCCTACCCTTCCACACTCTGATGTTGAATGTTCTGTACTTAGCAATTTTCTCAGCGTTATCCCGCTGTGCCCCCACTTTAATGAATTTCGGGCACGGCATGACATTGAACTCTTCTTCCATCCTCTTCTCCTCAGTGCCCATTTCTTTGAGCAAAGATTCTGCTCCCCGTTCCACAGACTCTTCGCCAAGCTCCAATACTCGTCCTCCACTTCGACCTCTCCCTCTGGCGTTTGTTTGAATTCAATCTGATCACTGAGCATGGTTGTCTTAATTTCTTTGATCCAGCCCTGACTTTGTTATTCAGCCTGTGCTGGTCAGGGTGATGCTGCTGTTGGTTGGTGGACTGACCTCTACATTGCAGAGACTAAGCACCAGCTCTCAGTTACCTCCTCATATCACCTACTGGACCATGACCCTACCATGGCACATCAGGCCATTGTATCAACTATGATAATTGACCACATTTCATCTGGTCATTCCCACCCTACTTGCCACCATTTCACGGTCCCAAAGCTGATGGTTCTCTCATAGCAGAGCTCACTTCTATCTCCTCCTGAAAATCCACAAACAGAACTGCTCGGGCAGACCCATTGCTTCAGCCTGCTCCTGTCACACAGAGGGGTGTGCATGGATACACACGTGGGCCCCAGTCATACCTGTTTTTTCATGGGGTACGTAAACCATTCCCTGTTCCAGTTCTATTCCAGCCCCATCCACAACTCTTTCTCCAATACATAGATGATACCATCGATTCTGCTTCTCTCTCTTGTCCTGAATTTGAAATAATCATCGATTTCACTTCCACTTTGCATCCCTCCCTCACTTTCACTTCGTCTTTCTGCGACTCATCCCTTCCTTTCCTCGGCATCTCTGTTTCCATTTCTGGGGAACGACAGGCCAGTAACATCCAGTATTAACCCACCGACTCCCACAGCTACCTGGAGTATACACCCTCAAACCCTGTTTCCTGCAAATACTCCGTTCCATTCCACCAGTTTTTTTTTTGTCTCCACCGCATTGCTTCTGATGATGTCAATTTCCAAATTGTCCACCTTCTTCCTCAACTGAGGATTTCCCAGCACTGTTTTCGACAGGGCCCTCATCCAGGTCGGACCCACCTCCTGCACTTCTATCCTGACCCTCTCTCTACCCTCCTGCAACAGCCAGAGAATTCCCCTTGTCCCATCAGCGTTCACATGAGAGGATCATAAGCCGCCATTTCCCCCATCTCCAGCAAGATGCCATCACCAGATACGTATTTCCCTGCTCTCCCTTGTCCGCATTCTGGAGGGACCAGGATACCCTGGTTCACTCTTTATTCACTCCCATTAGCCCCCTCACCCCCACCACAGGTCCAATTCACTTGCCCCTGCCGAAGGTGTAACACGTTCGCACTTCTGTCCTCCTATTTCACTATCCAAGGGCCCAACCACATCTCACTGATGATGCAGCACTTTACCGACATTTCCCACAATCTAGTCTACTAGATTCGCTGGTCACAATGTGATGTCCTCTACACTGGGGAAACTAACGGTAGACTGGGTAGCCGCTTCACTGAACATCCAAATTGTGCCTATACAAAAGACCCTGACATTCCAGTTGCCTGCCAGTTTAATACCACATCCTGTTCCCTGGCCAATATCTCCGTGTAGGTCTTGCTGCAGTTTTCCAGGAAAAGTCAATGCAAACTGGAAGAATTACGCCTTATTTACTGTGTGCGGACCCTACAGCCCTTCAGACTCAAAATCAAGTTCAATAATTTTCGGCCCTGGAATCCGCAATGTCCTCGACCTCGACCCGTAATACACCAGGCCTACTTCTCACATAGCCTTCCATTACTCAACCTCTATTTTTATCAACTAACAGTCTCCATTAACAGCTCTCCAGCCTCTTCTGCATATCACCCAACATTTCCCGAGCTATCATCAGTTCTGAGGTAGGGTCACTGGACACGAAACGTTAACTGTGATTTCTCTGCACAGATGCTGCCAGACCTACTGAGATTTTTGAAGCAACTTCTGTTTTTGTTTCAACATTTTCATGGCAACTTCTCACAATGCAATACGTCATCAATATTTAGAGTCTTGAAAAACATAGGAACTTTGTAATTTTTCATTTAATGTCCATAACAAATTATTCGAGATCCAAGTGAGATTGGGGCTTTGCTGTTATCCTTCAGATCAGACAATTTGTCACAGCTGAGAAAGAAAAAGAAATCGAAAGAGCTGTAGCAAAACTCTGCAAATCTGATAGAATCTGAGCAGAGATGCCCAAAATTAACCGTTGAGTTTTCAGAGGTGTCACATCATAATCAATATGTTAACTCTGTTTCTCTCTGCAGATACTTCCTCATCTTTTATTTTTCGTTTCTACACAATTTTAAGTTTGTATCTCATGTTTCCACATCATTATATTTCATGTTTCTTGACATATGTTGACCTTGGTTGTATTTGGACACTGTGGTCCTTTCCTGTTCCTTTAACAGTTGGTGTGTCTGTGACACGTGTATTACGGCCGAAATCTGTTTCTTCTTTAAGATTTAAAGAGAGAGAAAAAACATTTTTCTGAATATCCTGTAAATCTCAGTAAATCCACTTCGTTTGAAAATACGTTTTAGAGGCAACTGAACTTCATGAAATAATAAGAATCGATTTTTGATGATGGAACACTCTGTGTCCTTCATTAAACAAGCTTGTCTCCCCCCTCTATAAGCTTTCAATGCATATCACAGAATTATTGCAGCAAAGGTTGTAGAAACTCAACCCATTATCTCTTCCAGCTTAGAATGAGCTGTATCTCTACTGTTATGCTGTATACTGGCAACTGAAAGCATTTTATTCGTGTGACATGGTTACTGTTCTGCCCAGGACCATAAGAAACTACAGATGGTTGTGTGCACAGCCCAGACCATCACGGAAGGCAACCTTCCATCCATTTGTACTTCTCATTGTCACCGAAAGGCTGATAACAAATAAAAAGTCTCTCCCAAACCGGTAATGATCTCCTACAACCTCTTCCAACAGGGAGAAGATAGTGAGGCTTGAAAACATGGACCAGCATGCTCAGAAACACATTCTTCCCTACCGTAATTAGACTGACGAATTGAAATCTTTAACTTTTCAAATAATACCAGTCTTGCTAATAGCGATCTTGCTTTGCACATCTCCTGTGCAGCTGTAACCTTATATGCCTCACTCTGTTGAAGTACCCCATGAGCTGTGTTTTTTGTCTAATATCATGTTCCTGCACTACTCACAAAACAAAGCTTTCCATTGTACATTTGACTAAAATAAATCAAATCAAATCAAATCGAACACGTGGACTACAGCGGCTCACGGTCTTCTCAAGAGCAGCTGGAAAAGTGAAATAATGCTGGACCAGCCAGTGATACCCATATCCCATTAAGGAATATAAGAAAGTGACCACATTCAGGGAAGAGAGACTGGGAGATCAAATCGCTTTAAATATTGTCTTAGACACATACAGTTTTCACTCGCTATCTGAAAGTAGCGAGTGTTTCCTTCATAAGCTGACATGATGTAAAGTGCAGAAGCATTAACTTGTATGGGAAAAATTTCGGCTTTCTTCGAAAAAGTGAAAATTCTCTTTGGATTTCGTTTGATTAGCGAAAACAGGCCCTAATGTGTGTCATTTGGAAAGGGAAGCGGCGAAAAGCAAACTTTTGAAAAGCAGGGGATACCTGTATTTACATGGGCATGTCATCAGCGAACTTGCAGCTGGCGTTGCTTGGGATTTGGCAACACAGCCGTGTGTGTACAGAGAGTACAGTAGGGGTCTGAGGACACAGCCATGGGAATATATGGAGTACAATAGGGGGTTGAGGGCACAGCCGTGGGTGTACAGGGAGTACAGTAGGGGGTTGAAGTCACAGCTGTGAGTGAACAGGGAGTACAGGAGGGGGCTGAGGACACCACCATGGGAATACAGGGAGTCCAGTAGGTGCCTGAGGGCACAGCCATGTGTGCACAGGGAGTGCAGTAGGGGCCTGAGGGACACAGCCGTGGGTGTACAGGGAATGCAGTAGGAGGCTGAGGGCACAGACGTGGATGTACAGGGAGTACAGTAGGGGGCTGAGGGCACAGCCGTGGGTGTACAGGGAGTACACTAGGGGGCTGAGGGACACAGCAGTGGGTGTACAGCGAATGCAGTAGGGGGCTGAGGGCACAGATGTGGATATCCAGCGAGTACAGTAGGGGGCTAAGGGACACAGCCGTGTGTACAGGGAGTACAGTAGAGGCTGAGGACGCATCCTTGGGGTATCCAGTGTTCAGTGTAATTGTGGTCGAGGTGCAGATACCTAACTTCACAGATTGTGGTCTGTGGGTCTGAAATCGGCAGATCCAGTTGCAGAGGGTGGAGCCGCGACTCAGGTCACGGAATTTTGAGATCAGTCTTGAGGGGATAATACTGTTGAAGGTGGAGCTGTCGTCAATGAGTAGGAGTCTGGTGTAGGGGTCGTTGTTGTCCAGATATCCCAGGGGATGAGAGCAGGGATCGGGATATGGCATCCATTCTCGACCTATTACATCAGTAGGCAAATTATAAGGGATTAGGTCAGGCTGGGAGACTGGAGGTGATGTGGGCCATAACCAGCCTTTCAAATCACTCCATGTTTATTGAGGTTAGAGCCACTGGTCGGTAGTCATTAAGGCACTTTACATGTGCTTTCTCACTTACGAGGATGATGGTGGTCTTCTCGAAGCAGGTTGGGACTTCGGCTTGTAAAAGGGAGAAGCTGAAGTTGTATGTGAATACCTCTGCCAGTTGGTCTCATAGGATCTGAGTACACAGCCGGGAACATCGTCCAAGTCCGTCGCTTTCTTTGCCTTAACTCTCAGGGAGACTGATCATGTCTGCAGCGGTGACAGCGGGCACAGAAACATCCGAGGCTGTCGGGGCAGGTTTCAGCCTGGCAGTCACGCAATCATTCATTATAGACATTCCTTCCCCCACCTCCCTCCATCGTCATCAACACACAGTGACATTGGTTGGTGTAGACACCACACAGTGAGTGTCCAGGCAGTCTGCCGTCAATAGACTGGGATTGTGCGCCATAATGAAGTAAACTCACAACAAAACGGGGCAGGGTGTGCTTTTACTGAGAGTCAGTGGGGCAGGGAGTGAAGACTTTGCAGGTGTAATTCCAGTCAAGACACTGCTTCAACCTGAATTGAATCAAGGACCTTGACTGTTGTGCCTTGTAGATGGTGGACAGTCCTTAGGAAGCCAGGAAATGGATTATACATGGACAAACTGGACAAAGGAGCTGAGGGCAGTTATGCTAAGTTTGAAGATGATGCAGTAATGGTTTGCTGGGAAGATGATATTGAGGAAGTGGGGAGGCTCCAGAAAGACTTAGACAGTTTCGGACTGTGGGAAAACATGTGGCTGATGGAACACAATATGTAATCGTGTGAGAAAATGCAAATTTGATAGGCGGAATAGAGGCAGACACTGTGTTCTAATAGGATCCATTAAATCTGAAGCACAAAAGGATTTTGAATCACTTGTCCTTTCTTATGGTTAATGTGCAGGTTCAGTTGGCAGTTATGAAAGCAAATGCAACGTTCGCATTCATTTCAAGAGAACAAGAATACAAGAGAGGAGACATACTGCTGAGAATGTAATGGGCTTTGGTCAGACGGCATTTGGCATATTGTGAGCTGCTGAGGGAGGACGGCTTGTCATGTGAACGGCAGTGTGTGTACTCGATGTAACTTAGAAGAATGGCGGGTGGGGGGGCATCTGATTGAAACTGATCGATTACTGCAAAGATTGATAAAGTCAGTGTGTAGAAGATATTTCGACTAGTCAGAGAGACAATGACAAAATAGCACAGTTTCAGAGCGAAGGGATGGGCTGAATGGTTTGAATCTATTGCTATATCTAATGCTCTTCAGGTCATAGGGTCTATTATTCAGTGCAGAATTGTAAGTCTCTGATCTGCTCTTGTATTTGTAAGTTGATTGTACTTCACGTTCTGATCAATGGTAACCCCTGTGATATGGACGGTGGGAGGATTCAGTGTCAGCCAGTACTCCATTAATCTGTTGAATATAAGCTACTATCTGTGAGCCTAACCTGGCGGGAGTACATTGTCTCTATGACGATTGTCATTTTCAATCTGGTATTTTCGAAGGATTGATCCTGTGAGGCCAGTATTGTTGATTTTAACAAAACAGGTGCAATTTATCACAGCACTCAGCAATAATATGTCATCGAATACTGAACACCCTTCTAAAAACAAAAAAGTCTAAAATGTTCACTATTAGAAACTCTGCTTTCCTGTTCGTCGTCAAACCAGATAACCTGTCCCATCGAGATGCTCAACTTGGAACTATTTTTTTTTTTAATCGTTTTTGGATGTGAGCAACGCTGGATGGGCCCAGCATTTCTTGCCCGTCCCTAGTTGCCCTTGCGAAGGTGGTGCTGAGCTGCCTTCTCGAACTTGTGCAATCCACCTGCCGTACATTGACCCACTCGCGATTAAGGAGGGTATTCTAGGGTTTTGACCCAGCAACAGGGAAGGAACGGCGATATATTTCCAAATCAGGATATTGACTGGTTTGGAGGGGAATTTGCATTTGGTGGTGTTCCCAAAAGTCTATTTCCCATGTCATTCCAGATGGAATTGTTCGTGAGATTGGAAGAAGCTCTCTGAGGATCTTTTCGGAATTTCTGCATTGTGTTTAGTTGATAGTACACACTGCTGCTCCTGAACGACCGTGGTGAAGGGAGTGAATGTTTGTGGATGTGTTGCAAATCAAATTGGCTGATTTGTCCTGGATGGTCCTTATCTTTTGCACTAATGTGCTGCGCTCTTCCATCATTGAGATTGGGGATATTTGTGGAGACTCCTACTCCGGTGAGTTGTTTAATCGTCCACCACCATTTACAATCGGATTAGCGGGACTGCTGACCTTAAATCTGATGCATTGGTTGTGGGATAGCTTAGCTCTGTCTGTCTCTTGCTGCTTATGCTATTTGGAACGCAAGTAGATCTGTTTGGAAGCGTCAGCAGATTAACATTTTATCTTTATATATTCCTGGTTCAGCTCCTGGCATGCCCTCCTGCACTCTCCATTGAACCAGAGTTGATCCTCTTGCTTGATGGTAATGGTGAGGGGGGGATATGCCAGGCCGTGACGTTATGGATTGTGCTTGAGTACAGTTTTGCTGCTATTGATGGTCCACAGTGTCTTTTGGATGCTCACTCTTGAGTTGCTAGATCTGTTCGAAGTCTGAGCCATTGTCTCCACAAGGACAGAGTGATGGTCACTTTTACCGATACTGCCATGGACAGATATATCTGCAGTTGGTAGATTGGTAAGGATGAGGTCAGGTTTTTTTTTTTACCCACGTTCATTCCCTCACTATCTTCTGCAGACCCAATCTAGTAGCTATGTTCTTTAGGACCCGACCAGCGTGATCAGTAGTACTGCTGCCAAATCAGTCTTAATAGTCAATGTTGAAATTTCGCAGTCAGAATACACTTTGTGCCCTTGCCACAGTCGGTACTTTCTCCAAGTGTTGTTTAACATGGAGGAGCACTGATTCAGCTTAGGAACGAAACTACGTGGTAATCAGCAAACGTCATCTTTGTCCATGTTTATTCTGAAGCCATGGGACTTCGTTGGGTTCTGGAGTCAATTTTGGGGCTCCCAGAGTAACTACCTCCGACTGTATAGCACTGAGCTGCCCCCTTTGATGGATCAGTTCTGCCTTTGGCACAGGATATATCCAGGGATGGTGATGGTGAAGTCTGGGTTATTTCTGTAAGGTATGATTCCATGAGTATGACTATGTCAGGCTGTTGCTTGACTAGTCTGTAAGGCAGTTGTTCCAATGTTGGCACTAGACCTCAGATGTTTGTAAGGAAGACTTTGCAGGTTCTACAGTGATGTTTCTAATGTTGACTTTTCCGATGCCCAATTCGATGCCAAGTGGTCAATCTGGTTTCATTTCTTCGCAACTTTGTAGCGATTGGTACGACTGAATGACTCACTAGACCATTTCAGAGGGCGAATGAGAGTCAAACACATTGCTTTCGGTCTGGAGTTGCATGTCAGCCAGACGGCGTGAGGATGGAACATTCCTTCATTGAACGATATTGGTGAAACAAACGAATTTTTTTTGACAATCAGCTTTGATTTCATTCTCGTAGGTAGATCCTTAATTCCAGGGATATTTTTAAATTATTCAATTCAATTTCCACCATCTGCAGAGGCGGGATTCAAATTCGGGTCCACAGAACAGGAGCTGATTTTCTGGATTGATAATCTAGCGATAATACTATGAGACCTACTTGGAACCACATGTTGTACTCAGCTGCCATTTCTTGTCTTGCCCTGTTTTTCATTCATTGCTTATGTTATCCTGGAATCTCATCATTCATTAAATCCTGATTGAAATACACAGTTATGAACGTCCTCTCGACTGCTCGGATTTCATTCAGTCTCTTTTGTTTGAACAGACATTTCAAGGCAGTTGTACATCAGAAAAGAACAGGAAGTAATAATGGCTGACAGTGCACTGTACGTGTCACCAGACCAGCATGTCTTTCCAGGCACCTAAATCATTTATTGTGGGTCAGAGACACTCAGCATTATTATAGCACGGATGGAGGCCATTCAGCCCATCGTGCAGTCAAAAGCTGTCCAACTGCACAATTGGAGATAGAGTGTGTGGAGATAGATTGTGTGAGAGAGAAATACACAGAGAGAAAACAAGTGAAGGGAGATAAACTGAGAGAGGATAGAAAGGGGGGTGATTGACTGCGTGAGAGAGGAAGAGGTGTTGGATGAGGGTGAAGTTAGATAGGTCAGAAGACAGCATGAGAGTAAATAGATACGGGCAGACAGAAGTTGAAAGTTTTATTTAGAAATTCCTCTGGACTGCAAGTCCTCTGGGCGCCATACGCTGTGAGCCCTGTGCTGACACTGGCTGTCATCCCAGATTATTTATTTCCAATAATATCACAGAGTTGGGTGACTGACAGCTAATCAGAACCCATTAGGCCAATAGATTTATTCCATGATTAAAGCAGAGTTTTTAAATAGACTCTGACAAGAACAGCAGGAACTGATAACCAACTCCACACACCCCCTCACTCCCCCGCCCCGATACTGTGTGAGAGAGTGGGACAGAGAATCTCAGTGAGGGTGATTACTAACAGAGGGGAAATCAGCATCTCAGCTGTTTGTCAAATAATGATTGATAAATATTGCACACCACTTCCATAGTTCTGTAATCCACATTTCAATTTATATAGCTCCATATCAGAAGTTCATTTTAACAACTTTATCTCTTTGTAGTTTGCATATTTTGGTCTGTACAGAAAATCATTTTGCTCCTGTATTTTATACTTCAGAAACGCATTTCATTACAATTGTCTCTGTTAATTCCTCATTGTTGATGCATCCTTGAATTTGTTCTTCATACAAGTTATAAAGCATAACATTCCGATACTGGTGACTGTGGAACACCACTGTCCCTCCGCCAAGTCTGAACAACCATGTCCCCCAGTCTTATCCAACTTCTGTCTTTTTCCCAATGTCATAATTACAATGTAATTGAAGTCCAGTAAACGATACTTCATCACATTCCTTAATATCGATAACATCAACAGCATTACGTGCACCTGCCCTCTCTGATTCTGGAACACCATGACATATCCATGCCATTTGTTTGTTATAAAACACGTTTTCTGAGGTACATTTTGCCGTCAGATCATGGATGATAGATATTCTCTCAATGTTTTACTGATTTTGCAATGATTGATCTGTAGTTACAGGATTTATTTCTCTATTTATGAGGAGAGAAGCATGTTTATGTTATGTTAAACATCTGGCATTACTTCCATATCCAACGCAGACTGAATGATTACACACAATTTATCTGCCATCTCCAACATTCCTTCCTTCAGTCACACTCACATACCACATCCAGAATGCATAAATGTTCAAAGTTATTTTGAATTTTAATAAAACAGTATTGAATTCAAATGGGTTAACTGGAGCTATTTGTTCAGCGATTGTGATAATGTCAGTTACCATGGATCCTATACGTCCCTAGAGAGTTTCTTTCTTCTATCAATAAAGGAATTCTTTCAGGATCTTATCACATAGTATGAGCGGGAGCATCACCCATCCCAGTAACAGGGATCAGTAGCTTCAAAGAGAGAAGTGGAGGAGAAAAGCGAATCTGGGAACATTAGACTGGAAGTTTGTCCAATGGTCTTTACTGGCTTTCCCAGCCTTGGATATCATTAGCATCACGGGTTGAAGATGTACTGATTGTTATTCATGCTGGTTACTCCCCTATGCTTGCTATAGTTGGTGTTCCTGTTAAGTCATTCTGTCTGTCTAGTGAAACAGTGTGAACTGAATTGATGCTCATGATATGTAAATTTTGGAAAGGTGTAAGTCAATGTTTCATTTCCAATCAAATATTCCTTAAAAATTATAACTAGCAAATTACTCAATGCAAATTGCTCCCCAATATTCGAGAATGAAACAGACTGGTCTCAACCTTCTTGATTCATTTTCTCCTGCAAAGTTTACATCTCGATATTCTCCCCATATAACAGTCCTGTCCAGTGTCACCATTAAGAATTCCCAGTTTCCTCCTCAGCCTCAGTGCAACTCCTGAATAAACCATTGTTAGTGTCAAGTCTCTTCTTACCACGTGTCCATTGCAAAATAATTGCACTTGCGATGTTTAACTTGTTCAATGCACAAAATCTGAAAGATGGGAAGACAGTGTATGGTGTTCACGTCGTTGGCTCTTAATCTAGAGTCACAGAATAGAGTCACCATGGGTGGCACGGTGGCACAGTGGTTAGCACTGCTGCCTCACAGCACCGAAGACCCGGATTCAATTCCCGCTTCAGGCAACTGTCTGTGTGGAGTTTGCACATTCTCCCTGTGTCTACGTGGGTTTCCTCCGGGTGTTCTGATTTCCTCCCACAGTCCAAAAATGTGCAGGTTAGGTGAATTGGCTATGCTAAATTCCCCGTAGTGTTAGGTGAAGGGGCAAATATAGAGGAATGAGTCTGGGTGGATTGCTCTTCAGGGGATCTGTGTGGACCCATTGTGCCGAAGGGCCTGTTTCCACATTGTAAGTAATCTAATGATAATCTTTTGATATCGGCTTGCCGCATACCCATTAGAGAAGGCAATGGGTCATCTTCCCTGGTCAGGTCTGTGTGTGACTTCAAATCCACAGCAATGTGTTTTATTCTTTTCTGTCCTGTGGATCAGCTGAACCAATCACTCAGTTCAAGATCGGTATGACATGCTGGCCTGACCAGAGCTGCACACATCCCGTGAGGGCAGAACAAAAGTGAAGGTAGCTCCCTTCTTCTGCCTGTTTCCCATAATCCAGAAGCTGATTTCCATTCAAGTAGGTGGCCATTCACTGTTTTAGATGTTTTCTTTTTGATTGAGTCTCTCACCGAGAGTGATGTCCATCTCCATAGGCACCTCTAGTGCTGGCTTTATTGATGATGACCTACAGGTGTAAGGATGTGGCAATGGCAGTGCATTGCAAGTGAATGGTTTACTGCGTCAAATGAAGGAAACGGAGCCAGCTAAGTGAGGGAAAGGAATTATTGCGATCAACCCTGAGAGTGTTCTTGAGGCAGTATTTGGGGTATTGTGGACAGGTGTTCTCTCCATTATAAGGAGTGATCTCCTTACCACAGAGAAAGTGAACAGGAGTTCGACTAGACTAAGCCCCGTGATGATGGCATCATGAGGAGTGAGTAAAGGTTGATCTGTTGTGCTCTGAGAGAATAAGACGTGATTGCATTGAACACTGAGTGGAATGGGCAATCACTCATTACATACTAAACAGATTACATGACTGCTGTTTCACTCAAGATGCATGGTGTTGGATAGTTAAAGTGCCTCTCAGGACGTTACGTCAACCCACCCCAACCCCGACTTCTCACGGCGATTGACAGAGACAGAAACATCCAGGTTTTGAATAAACTCTCCCCACATTAATACACTGCAGTTGGTGTGTGATCCTGCACTGAATGTCATATTATCCACCGCCCCGACAATAGCCACAATACCTTCATTCTAAAACAGTTAACTATTCTCACCAGCTCTGACATTCATGAAGAACATGAATCCATATTCTCGGAGATGCAAGGTGCCTTTTTGAGGTTAAGACCATAAGATGATAAGACATAGGAGCAGAAATTAGGACAGTTAGACAATTGAGTCTGCACCGCCATTCAATCATCGCTGATAGTTTTCTCAATTCCATTCTCCGACCTCCTCCTTGTAACCCTTGATCCCCTGGAAAATCTAAAACCTATCTATCTCGGACTCCAATATACTCAATGACCTGGCCCTCACAGCCTTCCATGGCAATAAATTTCAAAGATTCGCCATTCTGTGGTTAAAGACATTTCTTCTTATCACTGTTCTAAAAGCTGTTCCCTTTCATCTAAGGCTGTGTCCTCAGATCCGCCTCCAATGGAAACATCTTACCAACATCCAGGTCATTCAGTATTGTGTACGTTTCCATTACATTCCCTCTCAACCTTCTAAACTTTGTCAAGTATAGACCCAGAGCCCTCAAACATTCCTCATACGATAAGCTTTTCATTCCTATGACCATTCTCGTGAAAGTATTCTGCACACGCTCCTGGGCCACTACATCGGTGCTGAGATATGGGGCTCAAAATTTCGCACAATGCTCCAAATATGGTCTGATAAGAGCCGTACACAACATGTTTTATATTTAATTCCTCTCATAATAAATACCTTCAATAATAAATGCAATTGCCTGCTGATTACTGCCTCAACCTGCAAGCCTACCTTGAGAGAACTCTGCACTAGCAGTCCAAAGTCCCTTTGCACTTCAGATACCTGAATTTTCTCCAAATTTAGAAAATACAGCATGTGTTTATTTTTCGTGCCAAAGTGCATGGCATCACACTTTCCAACGTTGGAATGCATCTGCCAATCTCTTTACATGTCCAAATCCTTCTTCAGCCTCTCCGCCTCCGCAATATAACTTGTTCATCTGCCTAACTTTGCGTCGTCTGCAACCTTAGCCACAGTGCCCTCAATTCCCTCATCTAGATTGTTAACATAACAAGTAAAAAGTTACGATTCCAACGCTGAGCCTTGTGGAACACCACTTGTCAACGACCGCCATTCTGAGAAGGACCACTTTATCCCTTCTCTCTGCATTGTGCAAGACAGGCAAGCTTCTATCCATGCCACGACCTTGCCTCTAACACCACGGACCCTCATCATACTCAGTAATCTCCTGTGTGACGCCTTGTCAAAGGCCTTCTTGAATTCCAGGTGGATAACATCCATGTGCTGTGCTTGGTCAAGCCTGCTCATTTCCTCTTCAAAGAATTCCAGCAGATTGTCAGGCATGGCCTTCCCTTGATGAAACCGTAGTGACTTTGCCCTATTTTATCAAACACTTGCAAGTATTCAGAAATCTCATCCTTCACAATGGATTCCAGGATCCTACCTACGACCAAGTTTAAGCTATTCATTGTGGATTTTTTTTGCCTTTTCCCTTACTCCCTTGTTAAAATGAAGTGTAACGACATTATATTTCCAGTGCTCTGAGATCGTTCCTTACCCTAGTGATTCCTGAAAGAGCTCCAATATCGCCCGCACTCCCTCTTCAGCTATCTTTCTGGGATGTAGTCTATCTGGTCCAGGAAATTTAACCACCAGCAGGCCATTTAGTTTTTTTTTCTAGCACGCTGCCCATGGTGGTGGCCATCATACACAGCTTTGGCACCTCATTATCTTGAATGTTTAGGTATTACCCGTGTCTTCCACCGTGAAGTAATTTTTCAGTTCCTCGGCCTTTTTCTTGGTCCCCACTACTATCTCTCCAGTATCATTTTCCAGCAGTCCAATGCCCACTTGTGCCTCTCTATTGTACTTTATATATCGAAAAAACCTCTGACAGATTTCCTTTACATTACTGGATAACTTATCCCCATATTTAATAATCACCCTCCTTATTTTATTTTGTTTGTCCTCTGTTTTGTCTTTGTAAGTTTCCCAGTCCTCTGGTTTCCCACTGCATTTTGCCACATTATATGCTTTCTCTTTTGCTTTTATGCTGTACCTGACTTCCCTAGTCAGCCATGGTTGCCTCATCCTCCCTGTACCATGCCTCTCTTAACTTGGGATAAATCTCTGCTCAATCCTGAATTACTCCAAAAATCTCCTGATATTGCTGTTCCACTGTCTTTCCTGCTGGGCCCGTCTCCCAGTAAATTCTACCCAGCTCCTCTTGCCTTGTAATTCCCTTTATTCAGCTTTAATACCGTTACCTCTGATTCTAACTTCTCCATCTGAGATTGCAGAGTAAGTTCAATCATATTATCATCACTGCCTACTAAGATTTCCTTAACTTTAAGCTCACTAATCGAGTCTGTCTGCAGAAACTGCTCCAAACAGCCATCTCATAGACATTCCACAAATTCATTTTCCTGCAAACCACTACCAACCTGAATTACCAGTCCACCTGCATAATGAAATCCCACATGATCACTGTAACTTTGGCTGTCTTACAGATTTTTCCAGCTCCTGATGTATCTTGCATCCCAGCTCCTGACTGCTGTTTGGAAGCCTGTCCATGATTTCAACATTTTTTTTCACTTTTTTGATTCCTCAAATCGACCGACACATATTCTACACTATCTGACCTTATTTCATTTCTTATTTTTGTTTCAATTCCATTTCTTACTAATGAGCCAACTCTATCCCTCTGCGCACCTGCCAATATTTTCGACAGGATGGATAACCTTGAATATTCAGCCCCCAATCCTGATCCTCTTGCAGCAATGTCACTGCGATGCCATTAATGTTGTACCTGCCAATTTGTGTCTGGGTCACAATGTCATTTAGCTTACTCCTTATACTGCAGGCATTCCGATGTAACAGTTCAGTCCTGTATTAACCGTCCCTCTTCTAATTGTCATTTGTTTGTCCAGCCATTGGTACCTACACAGACCCTGACGATTGGATCATCCCCCTCCCACTCCAAGTTCTTCTGCATCCCAGATGACATATCCCAAACCCAAGCACCAGATAGACAACGCAACCTTCGGGACTCTCAGTCCCGGTCACAGAGAACAGTATCAATGACTCTAACTATACAATCCCCAATTATCCATCATTGGGCAGCATGGTCACACAGCACTGCTGCCTCACAGTACTAGGGACTTGGTTCAATTCCAATCTCTGGACCCTGTCTGTGTGGAGTTTGTATATTCTTCCCATGTCTGCATTGGGAGCATTAACTATTTTCTCTCTCCACAGTATGTCTCTGTGTTTCCTTCGAATTTCTGCCATCTACAATATTTTTGATTTTGTTCGATGGAGAAAGGCAACATATGTGGCAGGTGTTTGTGATAGCAGCCGTGGTACTCTGGTTCCCCTGGGTGTTTAGGAATCTTGCCCGGCCACTTGTGCAGTGCAGTGTCCCTGGATACCCACTCCATCTCTCTCAGTCCCTCAGGCCATCCGTCACTGCATGCAGCCTATCCTTGTGCCACCCCTGGGACTCCCCACACCCCATCGCCTGGCACTGGAAACTCCAAACGCACGACTGTGCACACAACGACACGAGGCACTTTGTGACCCGCTAGGGATGTTGGATAAAGACCCTGCCTTTGAAAGGAAAAGAATAATGAAAATCCAATTGAACAGCAAAGCAGAGTAAACAGCATCCACCTGCTCTGACATTTCCTAGTCTTCTGTTTATCCTCGTCCATTTCCAAATAGATGGTCCATATGTATACCTTGTCAAACAGGTTTGGTGGAGGTGATAGATATCAGATCCTGTGCTCACTGGACTGATTCAGTGGACTCTACCTTCCTGGTTAATGAGGTCCCACCTAAGATTTTATGATCAAATCTATCCATTTTAAAGAAAGGGTGTTGCCAGAATTGTGCATTTTGAATACTGAAGAGACTAGAATATATCACGTGCCAGTAATGTTAGGAATAGGAAGGTATTACAGTTAAATACATGGCCAAACAACTGGCAGGGGAGGCAGCACTTCTGATATGTGGAACATTGGGATTCCCGTGTCAGTAGGACCTACACACGGAGGACGGAATGGACCGGAACTGGCAGCAATCTCCGAAATGTGGATCATTGGGTTTCCGGGTCGGTAGGACCCACACAAGAATGACGGGATGGATCTGGACTGGCAGCAATCTCCTGACTGGCATTTTTGCTGTTGTCACTCAGGAGTGGGAACCAGAGCTGTATGTCCACAATACAGTGACTGAGGAGGAATTGGAGACTAAAACCAGTGCAGCTAAGACCAACAACAAAGAAGCAGGGGGTACTAAACACAATGGGACTGGCAGGCTGAAGGGTGATTAGTTTAATGTGAGGAATCGGGCAGGTAAGAACTTGGAGCTTGGGTGAGAACTTCCAACTGCAATGTAAATAATCTGGAGATTTCATTGAGAGAGAGAGAGAGAGACAAGAGAGCAGTCAATCCCGTGGATCCAGAAATAGTTGCCAAATATGAATGAGTGGCTGGAGACAGTTGTTTAAAGTAAAATAATTATCCAACACTTTATCGAAATCGGATAGTGTGTGATATGATGCAATGTACAGATTGAAGTGACAAAGGGGGAAACTGAAATTGTCTGTTTAAAATATTTTCTGCTTTACTGATAATCTTTTGTAATCGCCTGTCACAGGAAAATAGAAGCGAAGAATTTACATCAGGGAAATTCAAACCAAATGTCAGGTCATGATCTGATGCGTTGGGCTGAAGTGTGTTTATTTTAATGCAAGGATTATTATGGGTAAACAGATGAATTTAGAGCCTTAATCTGTACATGGGACTGCGATGTTGCAAACATTATGGGAACCTGGTTGAGTGATGGACAGGACTGGCTGTTTTGTTGTTTTAGATGAGATAGAAGGGACGGTAAAAGAGGGGGAGGTGTTGGATGACTAATCAGGGAGTATGTTACATCAGCACTTAAAGAGGGCCTACTGGCGGGCTGATCTACTGAGGCAGCATGTAGAGCTCAAAAATAGGATGGATACAAGCACTGTGTTATGATTATACTATAGTCCCTACAACAACCACGGAGAGAATAAGGAACAAATATATCGGCCGATTATGGAAAGTGCATTAAAAACAGAGTTGCCATAGTGAGTGACTTTAACATCCCCAATATTGACTGGGAGTCCCTTAGATCAAGAGGCTTTGACGGGGCAGAATTTGTTAAGTGCATCCAAGAGAGTTCCTTGCGACGGTATGTGGATAACCTAACTACAGGAGGGCCATACTGGACGTCGTATTAGGTAATGAGCCAGTCCACGTGACTGACCATTCAGTGGGACAGCATTTTGGAAACAGTGATCACAGATCATTCAGTTTTGAGATAGCTACGAACATGGAATAAGTCCGGACCCTGTGGAATTTACTAAATTAGCGGAAGGCAAATCACATCAGTATCAGGCAGGAGCTAGGCAGTGTTAAATGGGAGGAGCTGTTCTCAAGGCAAATACACATTTTGCATGGGGGAACTGTTTATTATATCCTGATTGCAACAGCATCTGGTGAATGTCCACCGGACTGCTCGAATTTTAATCTACTTTGTTTGAACAGATATTTCGATACCATTGCATATCAGAGGCCTGGAAGAGATTGTGGATGATTGTGCAGTGTGTCCTTCGCAGGACCAGCTTGTCTCAGCGGGCACCTAAAGTTTTTATTGTGGGTCAGAGAACCTCAGAATTAATGCAGCAGAGAAGATCATTCAGCCCATTGTACATCCACGAGCTCTCCAACTGCACAGTATGAAAACAGAGAGACTGATTGGAGACAGACTGAGAGGGAAAGAGAAATAATAAGAGAGAAACAAAGTGAAGGGAGGTAAACAGAGTGGAGAGAAAAGGGAGTGACAGACTGAGGGAGAGGAACCAGTGTGGTTGGACAAATCAGGAGACAGCATGAGGAAAGCAGAGAGAAGATGGAAATTTTATTTAGAAATTCCTATGCACAGCAAGCCCTTTGCCTGGTTCCGGATCCTGTGAGCACTGTGTTGATACTGGCTGTGATCCCAGGTCATTTATTGCGAATAACATCACAGTGCTGGGTCGCTGACAGTTAAACAGAATCCAATAGACCAATAGATTAGTTCCAGGGAGAGGGTGCATTGATTTAAATAGACTGTGCAAACCGCAGCAGGAACTGATAACCCCCCGAGATACTGTTTGGGAGACTGAGCCAGAGAATCTTAGCGAGGGGGGATCACTGACAGAGGGGAAATCAGCATCTCAGTGTTAAGTCAAATTATTAATGATAAAGTTTGCACACCAGTTCCATGGCTTTGTAATCTACATTTCAATTTACATAGGTCAATATCATGGCCGTATTTTAACAATCTTATCTCTTTGTACTTTCCATATTTTGGAATGTACAAAACCTCATTTTGTCCCTGCATTTTGTGTTGAATAAACATATTTTATTATTGGGTAAGAAGGTACCTGTTCTGATGGGACAGTCTTCATCTGAACAATGCTGGGACTAGAGTCTTAGTCACATAACTAGGGTTGCGGACAGATCTTTTAACAACTTTTTAGGTTTGGGGTGGGGATTCAGTTATGGGGAAATTAGAAAACTTGAATTAGAAGAGGAGATGAGATTCCAGAACTTAGGAGAGTTTATTAAAATCTCCAGCACAGACACAAATAGGACAGAGTGTATTGAAAGTGTAAGCAGTCAAACTTCAAGCACACTGGACAAACGAATGACACTGAGAGGAGGGACAGTTAATACAGGACTGAAAGGGTTATATCGGAATGCGTGCCATATAAGGAATAAGGTAAATGAGGTTGTGGCACCGATTGAAATTGGCAGGTATGACATGGTTGACATCACAGAGTCATGGCTACAAGGGGATCGGGATTGACAGCTGAATATTCAAGAATATATATCCTATCAAAAAGATAGGCGAGGGGCTGGGGGGGAGGGGGGGGGAGCGGATGCATTATTAGGAAGAATGAAAATAAATCAATTGTAAGAATTCTGGTCTCCTTGCTATTGGAAGAATATTGTGAAACTTGAAAGGATTCAGAGAAGATTTGCAATGATGTTACCAGGACTGGACTATTTCAGCTACAGGGAGAAGCTGCATAGGCTGGGGCAGTTTTCACTGGAGGGTCAGAGGCTGAGGGGTGACCCGATAGTGGTTAAGAAAACCATGAGGGGGATGCATGGGATAATTAGAAAAAGTATTTCCCCTGAGGCGGGGAGAAAGAGTGGGTATAGGTTTAGGTTGAGAGGGGAAAGATTTAAAAGGGAACTAAGGAGCAAATGTTTTCATGCACAGGGTGATGTGAGTATGGAAACAACTGTGAGAGGAAGTGGTGGCCGCTGGTCCTATCCAATAATTGACAGGCATCTGTATGGGCATGAAAACGGGGTGGTGTGGGGTGGCGAGTCGGCGGTACGAAGGATATAGGCCAATTGCAAGAAAATGGGACTACATTAGGTTGTGATATCTGGTCGCCACGGACTAGTTGGACCGAAGGATCTGTTTCCATGCTGTATATCTCTCTGACTGTAAGACATGAAGTAGGGTCAGGTGGAACAAAATCTGTTTCGGTACAATTGAGGATCCACAAAACTTGAAAAAGGAAATATAGTTGGCGTTAAATACAGGCTTCCAACAAAATAGCCAGGAGCTGGGGCACAATACACATCAAGAGATAGAAAGGATGGGGAGAAAAAGCAAATGACAGGATCATGGGAGATTTCAATAGCGGGAGGAATGGAAAAATCAGGTTGGTAGTGGTTCACAAGAAAAAGAAATCGTGGAATATCTATGATAGGGTTTTTCGAACAACTTGTTGGAGCCCACTCCGGAACAGGCAATATTGGATTTAGTGTTGTGCAATGAGGCAGACTATTTAAGGGAAATTAAGGTGAAGGAACGGGTAGGAAGCAGTGATCATAATATGATTGAATTTATTCCGCAATTTGAGATGGAGAAGATAGAATCAGAGGTAATGGTATTTCAGCTGAATATAGGCAACTACAGAGACATAAGGAAGGAGCTGGGTAGAATTGACTGGGACAGAAGCCTAGCAGGAAAAACAGTGGAATAGCAATGGAAGGAGATTATGGGAGTAATTCAGGAGACACAACAGAGAATTTTCCCGAGAAAAAAAGAAGCATGGTACACGGAGGATGAAGCAATCATGGCTGACCAGGGAAGTCAGGGATAGCGTTAAAGCAAAAGAGCAAACGTAAACGTGACGAAGGGCAACGGAAAATCAGCCAATTTGGAAGCTCACAAAGACCAACGGAGGGCAACAAAATAATAAATATGGAGAGAGGAGATTAAATGTGAGGTTAAGCTTACCAGTAAAATAAAGGAAAAAATTAAGATTTTCTTTAGATACATAAAGGGAAAGTACGAAACAAAAGTGGACATTGGGCTACTGGAAAATGGCACAGGAGAGACAGTCGGGGGGAACAAAGAAATGGCTGAGGACATGAATAATTTCCCAATAATTCAAGAGTGTGAACGCAGAGCTGAGCATGTCATCCAACGCCAAGGCAAACAGGGTAGATTAACTGAATGGGCTGAAGATGGCTAAATCACCTGGACCAGAAAAACTACACCACAGAGTTCTAAGGGAGAAAGCTAAGAGATAGTGTAGGCGTTATTGGGGATCTTTCAGGAATCATTAGAACAAGGGAATGTCCCAGAGGACTGGAAAAGTGTTAACGTAAAATCCCTGTTTAAAAAGGGAATAAGGCAGAAGATGGAAAATTAGAGACCAATTAACCGAACCCCTCAGCTGTGGGTAAGATCCTGGAATCGACCAGGAACGGTTAGATACTTGGAGGTGCATGGTAATATAGGGCAAAGTCAGCATGGTTTCATCAAGGGGAGATCATGCCTGACACATCTGTTAGAATTCTTTGAGGAAGTAATGAGCATATTAGAACAAGGAGAGCCAATGGATGTTATCTACCCAGACCACAAGAAGGCCTTTGACATTTGCCACACAGGAGGCTATTGATTAAGATAAGGGCCATTGGTGTAAGAGGCAAGCTGCTAGCATGGATAGAAGTTTGGTTGTTTGGCAAAAAGCAGATAGTGGGGATAAAATTGTCCTTCTCAGGATGGCAGCAGGTGACAAAATATGTTCTGCAAGACTCAGTGTTGGGACAACATTTCACTAAGTACATTAATTATCTAGATGACAGACGATCGGGGGGCATTCTGGCTAAGTTTGCAGATATTATAAAGATATGTAGAGGGACAGGTTAGGAGAAGGCTAATGAAGTGGCAGATGGAGTAAAACATGCATGAGAATGATGTCATGCACTTTGGTAGGAAGAATAAAGGCATGAACTATTTCCTAAATGGGGAGAAAATTCTGAAGACTGATGTGCAAAGAGACTTGGGAATCCAAGTCCACTCGTCTCTCAAGGTAAACTTGCAAGTTGAGTCGGTAGTTAGGAAGGCAAATACAATGAAGGCATTTATTTCGAGAGGAGTTGAATATAAAAGCAGGGATGTATTTCTAAGGCACTAAAAAGCTCTGGTCAGGCCACATTTGGATTATTGTGTGCAGTTTTGGGCCCCATTTCTCAGTCAGAATGCACTGGACCTGGCGTGTGTTCAGAGGAGGTTCACTGGAATGGTCTTAGGAATGAAAAGCTTAACATATGAGGAAGGTTTGAGGACTCTAAGTCTATACGTGAAGCAGTTTAGAAGGATGAGGGGGATCTAATTCAAACTTACAGAATACTGAATGACATGTACAGAGTGGATTTGGGGAAAAATGTGTCATTTGGGAAAAGAGACTAGGATCCGAGGCACAGAGATAGATTACAGGGAAGACCTTTTAGAACAGAGATAAGGAGAAACCTCTTCAGACAGAGCGTTGTGAGTCTATGGAATTCACTGCCACAGAAGGCAGTGGAGGCCAAGTCATTGAGTATAGTAAGGCCTACAATAGAGTAGGTTCTCTATTGTAAAGGGGATCAAGGGTTATGGGGAGAATGGGGTTGAGATACTTACCAGCTTTGATTGAATGTTGGAGCAGACTCGATGGGCTGAATGGCCAGGTTTCTACTCCTATGTCTTCTGGTTATATGGTCTTTATTATTATTATTATTATTATTTTTATTATTATTATTATTATTATTATTATTATTATCTCCTCAGTCCTCATTGCAAATTTATACTTGCGTCGTGGAAATTAAACAGAATCGACTCAACTCGAACAAGAGCAAAGTAAAGAGCTTTATAAATTTTAACCTCTGCACTGCAGAGGGACCAAATGCACTTGGCAAAAATGCCTTGTGCAAGGGCCATGAGCATAATTCAGACACTTGTCTTATACTGTTTCTTATCGTGCTCTCAAGGGCAAAGACTGGGAAAACTCAAATAGTTATTTTTTTCATTCAGTTGTTGTGGACATGCTGTTCTTATGTTTCCCCTGTTGAATGTTTACAAAGTTACTCTGAGACAAGCTGTCCCTCGACTGCAGACTTCAGCAAAGTTGCAAAGTGTCATAAAAGTTTTGAATTAAATCTTATTAAATCTTTCAGATTTCAGAGTAAATAGATTTCAGAGTAAATGTTAATTTTGTTAATTTTCCATTACATTTTCTCCCTTTTTGTCATTTTATGACAACAAGGAAAACAACAAAAAAAGCCAGATTTTAAAAAGTCTGTCGAGCCAGATATCTAAAAATCAGCAATCTTATCAGCTGTCTGTGTTGTGAGAAGCATTTAAAATGGTTTCAGCCATCTCTTCGCTTTCCAGTTTTTCCACTTGAAGTCTTTCACAATTATACAGTTTATAGGTTTTAGATCGTGCAGTTTTCCTTCTGCTGGTTGGGATTGTGCTGCTTTCACTTGATTCTATATTTCAGACAAAAGTGTAGAGAGTTTCATACAGTAACTCAACATCTCATCCTCACAGCGGCCTGTTATCTGTCTTACCTTAGGTCTTCGGCCATTTCCTGTCTTGGGCGGCGCATCGAACAAAATCTCAAACGAGTTAAGATTAGCTCTTCCTCTCCTCCTAGATGTCATATACATTAGCGCAATCAGAAATGCCTTTGTCTATGTCACCCCTAGTTCCTCACAACATTTTGTCAATTTAGTTTTTAAGGTAGCATTTTCTATTTCCATTACACCACGACTCGCTGGGTGGTAGCCACAGTGTTGTCTCATGTTTACTCCTAAATAATCATCGATCTGCTGTAGGGTATTATTGACAAATGGTGTCCCATTGTTACGACTAATCCTTTCAGAGATGCCCCTGTATCTACCAAAAAAGTAACTGGTAGACCTTCCACATATAACATAGCGGTCGGCATTGACTTAAATGCATCATCATTGTACTGAACATACGGTCCACGCTCTGTAATCTCAGCACTCAATATGGGCGTGGACTTGTTTCAGTGCCTGTAAGGTTAGTAGAAGAGTTTAGCAAACGCAACTCTTCGTTACCGAGCATAAAGAAAAGAAGCTTACCTGTACCTTGTGGGCTGCCCACCTCCACCTCGGCTTTCCCCGTCAGTCGCCCTGATGTCCAGCTTCCAGGGCCATTTGGGACTCTCTGTGCCGGCACTGCCTCGCCCATTGGTCCATTGCTCCACAAACAAAGCACCCGCCAGATCTACCTCTGCCAGCGCCTCTTCCACGACCTCTTTTTCTGCAGCACCTTCCTCCAACGTCTGGGCGACCATCTGCATCATAGTAGGTTGAGTTTTATGTGCTTACTGTTCCATCTTTAGTTTCCGCTCATCCTTCTCTTGGGCCAGCAATGTTTCAGCATGTATCATATGTTGTTCTATCATGTTCAGCTTTCCCGTGGCCCAGGTAATACATGTGTCCTTTACCATTTTCACTATTGCATCCTTCATTCCATTGATGAAGCTGTTCCTCAGATGTGCTTCATACAGCGTGATTTCTGCCGCCGTTATGTCAGATGTTACAGAGATTGGAACGCAAGGCTGGAGATGTTACAGAGATTGGAACGCAAGGCTGGAGATGTTACAGAGATTGGAACGCAAGGCTGGAGATGTTACAGAGATTGGAACGCAAGGCTGGAGATGTTACAGAGATTGGAACGCAAGGCTGGAGATGTTACAGAGATTGGAACGCAAGGCTGGAGATGTTACAGAGATTGGAACGCAAGGCTGGAGATGTTACAGAGATTGGAACGCAAGGCTGGAGATGTTACAGAGATTGGAACGCAAGGCTGGAGATGTTACAGAGATAGGAAAGCCAGGTTTGATATGTTGCAGAGCTAGGAGAGCAAGGCTGGAGATGATACAGAGAGAAGAAAGTAATTCTGGAGATGTTACGGAGATAGTCTTCGTTCTGCTCCGCTTGCGGGTTAGCTGCACTGGCATGGACGTTTGCAGCTGGCCATTTCTTCTTGATATTTGTGACATCGACACCCAGATTTCATCCCGCTACTGGTGAATCAGCAGACCCTGAGGCGGCGGCTGCTGATTTGGAACCTTGGCCGGGCAGATCTCGTAGGGAGGCTGTAGGCCTCGGAGGGCAGTCATCAAGGTCAGGATCTGAAACAGACTTCAGACACTGTACTGCCACATTCGGTTGCTTTCAGCGTGCGTCTGCATGTGAGCTGGTGTTTGGACGTGTATTTGATCTGCATGCGTTTGGGCGGCGCGGTGACTGCTGCCTCACTGCTCTAGAGACCTGGGTTCAATTCCTGCCTCAGGCAACTGTCTGGCTGGAGTTTGCACGTCCTTCCCGTATCTGCGTGGGTTTCCTCTGGATTGTTCCCACAAGTCCAAAGATGTGCAGGTTAAGTGAGTTGGCCCCGCTAAATTGCCCGTAGTGTTAGGTGAAGTGGGAATGGGTTGCTCTTCGTGGGGGTCGATGTGGACTTGTAGGGCCAAGTAAATAATCCAATTTTACTTGAGATTTTGTTTCCCTGATATCAACCTCAGCCTTCCACATGTTACAAGCACTCCAATTCATAGGTTCTATTTTTCCCTTCCGTTTCTCTTTTCTATCCTCCAACCTGCGCTTCCTGGGAATCCTCAGAATCTCACCCAGCCGTGGGATCCCGGACCAGCCCCAAGTTTATTGTTATAGAAATTAAATGGACTCGAGTCCATTTAAATGGATTCGCAAGAGCAAAGATAAGAGCTTTAGTAATCTTTAACCACTGCAGAGGGACCACATGCACTTTGCAATAATGCCATGTGCAAGGGCCCTGAGCATAATTTGGATACTCATCTTATGTTGTTTCTTATCACGCTCTCATGGGCAAAGACTGGGAAAACTCAAGTTGTTATTTCTTTTCATTCCATTGTTGTGGACATACTGTTCTTATGTTTCAGGGTAAAAGCAATGACTGCAGATGCTGGAAACTAGATTCTAGATTAGAGTGGTGCTGGAAAAGCACAGCAGATCAGGCAGCGTCTCCTCGGATGCTACCTGAACTGCTGTGCTTTTCAAGCACCACTCTAATCTAGAACCTGTTCTTATGTTTCCCTTGTTGAATGTTTACAAAGTTCGCAGAGACAAGCTGTCCCTCGACTGCAGACTTCAGCAAAATTGCAAAATGTCAGAAAAAATTTACATTAAATCTTATTAAATCTTTCAGATTTCACAGTAAATTGATTTCAAAGTAAATGTTAATTTTCCATTACAACTTGAATCTGATATTCACATGATTTATAAAGATGAACGTTCCAATCCTGATAACTTGGCAATATCATGTTCCCTCACTCTAGTCTCAGCAGCCATGTCCCCCAGTTCTCTTTGCCTTCTGTCTTTTCCCCAATGTCGTAACCACACTGCAATTGAAGTCCAGTAAATGATACTTCATCACAGTTGATTGGCACCAATAATATCAACAGCGTCACCCTCACCTGCCCTCTCTGATCCTGGAATAACAATCTGGATTGCATTGGTGAGGGACAATTCTCTGTCAATATATGCATGCTGTTTGTCTGTTATAACCCCATAATGTTTTAGGAGCGTTTCCTGTCAGATTATGGACTATAAAAATTATCTCAATGTGTTATTGCTATTGTAATGACAGATCACTAGTTGCAGGCTGTATGTTTCCAAATATAAACAGAAAGCTCATTTATGTTCTGACAATCCTTTGTCACTACTGACATATCCAAACCAGATTGAATGAAAACGCACAATCATTCTACCTTCTCCAACTTTCTTTCCCCCAGTTACCCTCACATATCCCATTCCAAATGTGTAAATTTTACATGTTATTTTAAATGTAATAATAGGAGTATTACCTTGAAAGGGGTTAACCGGAACTATTTGTTCAGCGAATGTGAATAATGTCAGTCTCTGTGGATCTTAAATGTGTCACTGGAGGATTAGCATCTTCTTTAAATAAGGACTCGGTTCAACGTGTTAGCCCATAGTATGAGCAGGAGAATCACTTACAGCACTAACAGGGATCATCAACTGCAGAGAGAGAGGGAGGAGAGATCAGAATCTGAGAACAATAGACCGGAATGTCGCAACAATGGATCAGAATCTGAGAACATTGGACTGGAATGTTTCAATAATAGACAGGAGTTTATCCGAAGGTCTTTACTATCTTTCTCAGCCTTGGGTGTCATTAGCATGGTGGATCGAAGATATCCTTTGGGTTGTTCAAGGTGGTTACTATCCAATTCTCGCTATAATTGGTGTTCCCAGTAAGTCATTCTCTTTGTCTATTAAACCGGGCTGAACTGTGTTTCTGCTCATGTTAGGTAAATTTTGGAAAGAGGAAGTCAGTGTCTTCAGTTTCAAACAAAAATTCCTTTCCATATAAATTCCATAAAGCACATTACTATTTATAAATTACTCACTGACATGTGAGAAGGAACCAGACTGTTCTCAAACTCCATAACCCTTCTAGCCCAGCGCAGATCTATATTTCCATATCTTCCCCACTTGCCAATCCTGCCTAGTACCACCATTATGAAGTCCTCGCCCCCTCCTCAGACTCAGTGCAACTTCTGAATAAACTTCTGAATTTGTGCCACTGTGAAATCTGGATTCACTTGTTTCCAGTCCCTTCTAACCACGTGGCCATTTCAAAATAATT
>NC_057717.1:13464937-13465760 GCF_004010195.1 Chiloscyllium plagiosum
GGCACAACATCGTGGGCCGAAGGGCTTGTTCTGTGCTGTATTGTTCTATGTTGTATATTCTAAGAGAGCTAGTATCATATCTCGAAGCATCCCCAGCATTCTAAAAAGTCATGCTGAAGCACCAAAAGACTTAATATACAATCCTACGGAAATAATCCTGCGCTCGCGTCGCCACTGTATAATCAGTTACTCAAAGTCTCTTTAGCTTAAGTTTAGCGGTTCTTGCATTGATTCGGCTGTCCAGACGTCTTCCTCAATTGAAGATTCCACTGGCCCTTTGATCCGAGTGTAGTGAGTCGAGCCTTTCTCCAACATCCTTATTGCCGTTTCGGTAGTCAAAGGAGCCTGGTACAGCCCTTCACAGTCCGGTTGCAATTTAGTCTCTGTCCATGATTTTACTCAGACCCAATCTCCCCGTCGAATTGGATGAACAGCGAATTCAAGGTGCCGAGTCTGTGCCAATAAACGCTGTTTCCCGAGGAAAGACAAAGAGGAGGACAAACCCAGTATATACTTATTTAAGAACAACTCTTTAGTTTCTGGATTTGGCAGTAGCCAGAGTATATGCCTCCATCCATCCGGATAAATGATCAACTATTATCAACATATATCTCAGTCTTCCCACTCGGGGTAATTCTCTCCCTCCTGGGACTTGTTTCCTTAACACTTTCTTGTTTACTTTTTTACGTGTTATGCATCCCTCACATATCTGTTTTGCTATCGTATGTATCCCTTGCATCCATATTTCCTTCTGACTAAATCACACATTGCTTGCACTCACCAGTGGCTCCCCTGATGTAAGACAGCCATCATTTCTCGCATC
>NC_057717.1:13467613-13489313 GCF_004010195.1 Chiloscyllium plagiosum
CAAAAAGTAAAAGAATGCTGAACGCAAATGTTGGCCTTTTAGAGAATGAAAACGGCGGGGTAGGAATGGGAACCTCAGAAGGGGTAGAGGTAATGCCATCACTTCTTTCTTTCACAGTGGAAGATAATTTCGTCCCAAAATTTACGACAACTGCAAAGGATCTTGCTGGAAGTACGATGCTGAGAGAAAAAGGTACTAAATACATTTTTTTGGGATTAGAGGGAGGTCAGGCTCTCGACCTGCAGTCTACTATATTAAAGGAGGCAACAGCAGAGGTACCTAATGTGTTAGTTACGATATTCAAAGAAATCCTTTGATTCTGGAACTGTGCTGTACTATTGGAAAATTAATAATGTGACACTCGTATTCAAAACAAGAGATAGGAAAAAAAATGACAAACTTTAGACCAGTGAGTTTTAACTCTGTAGTGGGGACCATAACCAGTCAACCATAACGAAGGAAATAACTGAACATTTTGAAAAACAAAGATCAGTTCACCACTGTCAGCACGGTTTCATGATGGGCAGGTTGTGCTTGACATACCTGCTGGTGTTCTTTGAGAACGTCACCAACAATGTGGATAATTGGGATATAGCAACTGCTGTACATGTAAACGTCAGAAGGCATTTGACAAGGACTGATCTAGCAGGTTAGATCCGGGGGGTTAAGGGTAGAATATTGAATTGGAAGAAAGATTGGCTTACAGACAGAAAGCAGAGCATCGGGATAACTGGTCCTTTTCTGACGAACTGAAACAAGTGAGGTGCTGCAGGTTTCAGTACTCAGACCTCAACTGTTTACAATCAATCCAAATGACTTGGAAGGAGAGACAGAGTGTAGCAACTAAATTCACAGATGGTACTAAACTAGGTGGCAAACAGGCTGTAATACGGAAATAAAGAGTTTACTGATGAATATTAGAAATTGGAGCAGATTGTTATATCTGGCAGATGGCGTTTAATGTGGATAAGTGCAAAGTTGAATTTCCTTCCGCAACTCCTAATTTCTATGTACTTGTGTTGCTCCGTCTGCAGTTCTTTGAATTTTATTCATTGTTGGTGGTTGGGGTGACATGAGTCAAGGATTTTGGTCAAGGGAGGTGCAGGTTGCTCTGTGTGTTGTGAACAAGACATTAATGTGGAGAAAAGACCGCAGTCAGGCTTCGTTGATTCCCACAGCAGGCCTGGCACCCAGCTGGCCTACACTGCTCTTTATTCCTGATGTTTAATTGCTTGGAGTAAACCACATCAAAATGTTGCAGTCAGACAGACAGTCCGTAATTAACATGCCGATTTCATAATAAAGAGACAAATTACCATTCCGATCAGAAGTAAATACTTGGCAATTCTTTTGAGATTTCAATGACTATTTGCTGCAACTTCAGTCTGGGAAGTGAGTGACGGCACTGCAAAACACTTTAGCATTGTTGCAACTTTATTGTTTATATTGAGTAAAGATATTACATTATCAATACTGTTGGCAAGTGTCATACTGTACATCTTATGAAAAATATTTTGAATTATTATAAAAGAATACAAACATTGAAAAGATTAGAAAATGATGATGTGAAGAGGATATAAGTCTTTAAAGAGGTCAGGGGAACGGACAAATATTTGTCTTTGGATCATAGTTGAGAAACTGTGTCTGTGTTTGAGCAAGTTATAGAGTTGAATGAAAAAAATGTATTATTTCAATGAATAGATTGCGAAACGGAGGCACGAGGAATGGGGAATCTGGATCACAAAACAAACCTTTGCATCAATATCACATTTTTCAGAATACAGTATAAATCTTGAAATATTTTAGAACCAAATACATTTAGAAATAGGAAAGTTTTTCTACAGTTTACAGATTAATGGTGAGACCACTTTCACTTTATAAGTGTGTCTCCTTTTTATTGAGACTCCAAGTAAAGGGAAAGCCTGCTCTCTGATCACCCTGTGCATACCCCTCATGTTGTTAAACACCGCCACCAGGAACACCTCTCAACCTTCTTTGCTTAAAAGTAAAATCAAGTAAATCAAGCCTCTCTTCAGTTTGAGTACTCTCTTGTCTTAATACTTCAGAAATGTATCACATTTATATGTGTTACATTTTTCATCAGCGATTGATCTGTGCACCTGAACAGTTGGTTTATACCGTCCTGTAACACTTTCCTCCTCACTGTGAACCACTAGCTCATCTTTCTGTCATCCACAACATTGTTTATCATTTCCCCAAACTCCATCCCTCCCATTCTCATCATCATCATTTATGAAGTTCACTACTTAGCCTTGATTTTCTTCCCATTCTCTTGTTATTCCTATTTTTGTGAATTTACAGCGTAATGCAGTTGAGGTTTTTAATGAGCGAGCCACGAATGTTATTTTGGACATGAAGCTGAATTCGCCTTTTATATTATGCCCTTCTCTATGATTTATTCATAAGGCTTGTACGTAATTAATATTGGATTAGGTTTCGGTGGCTTTCCCTGCAACATTTGGGTTTTACGTGGACCTGGGTAATGTTCCTTGTATCATTCCTGCAATAGTCAGAGCTGAAGGAACTTTCCGTCTGTACGATGAACACAGATTCACAATTTTGTTTGAAAGAATTCGAGTGATGAGGATAAAGATTCAATTAAATTCTATATTTAGAATCGTGGCAGGAGATTAAATCGTATCGTAAAGTCACTTCGAATTGGGAACAAATTATTAAAACATCCATTTTTCTTCATTGTCAAAACAGTTTCACATAATGTTCTTAGAGCAGCATGGATCTTACAGCTGCTCCTGGGATTGCAGGCAGTTAAATATTTATTCTAGTCTTTTTTGCAGTTGATATAATTATTATAGTTTATTAATTTAACATCATTTTTCTACTTTGTCTCATTTACATAAAAAAACCTCACAATTTTCTTTCAAACGAACTTTTGTTTTAAAAGAGCTTTTTAAGGGTGGTTTACAAAAGAAAGGAAAAGTCTATTTCTGTTTTAAAAGGTTTCTTTTATTACACTACAAATGTGTTTTTGCTTTGAAAAATTAATCAGCTCTTTTTAAAATACGGAGTTGTACCTTCCTTCCGGAGAGTCTACACGTTTTCAGTTCCCGAGGAGACTACTTTCTTCTCGGGATTTAATGAAGAGGAATATTTTTATTGTTTTAATTAGCTAATGGTTGATTTTGTTTAACTTTTATATGCTTGATACGCATATGTATATATTTTTCGATTTTTTAACGTTATTGTCTGTAGGTGATGAAAAATAACATATATATATAAGTTGTCAAAAACAATCCTGCTTTTAGGCGTAATGTTCTGAAGGCCGTATATAAGGTACAGAGAGAGATGGCTAGAAGATTTATAAAAAGCATTATCTAGCAAGTCAGTTAGATAGTTGGGTGTCTGTCAGGAAAGATAAGAAGGTAGTTCAAATGTCTCCGGTGGCTATTCCTCTATCAAAATGTTTTTTCAGCTTTTAGAACAGTTGAAGGGGATTGTCTCTCTGAGGAAAATGGAAGAGCAATCAATTATTGGACAATTGGAATGATTCTTATGTTCAGCAGCGTTTGAGGAGATTTAGTAGAATTATTGCTTCAGTCGACTTTTCTATCAGGGGCATTAACAGAAGATTCTGGGGCAGTGACCGGTAATTCAGGATGCTTTGTTGATTTCCCTCTGTGAGGATTAAGAAGGTCTCGAAACATTTCAAGCACGTTGTTAAAGGTGAGATTGAGTAGAGAAACATTATTGTAGATAATGGCAGGAATGATATTTTTTTTAGGGAAAGATTAAAACAGTACAGAGTGAACTTAAGAGGTGAGGTAGAGTATTAAAAATAAAACTGTTAAAGCAATACTTTCTTGTTTACGCGCAATGCCAAACTCAACTGGGAAGGAACAAAGGGTTAAAGGAGAAAAATCAACGGCTGAAGAGCTATTGTGTTATGGAGGGATTTAGATTTTTTGGGAAATTTGAATCTACTTTAGAATAGAAATGACCTGTTCAGAAAAGATTGGTCTAATCTAAACTGGAAAGCAACGAATATCTTAGCAGAGAGATTTGCTCATTCTATGTAGGGAAACTTTATATTGATAGAGACGGCAAGGGGGATATTCCAAGCAGCAGTAGAAATGGCAGGATGGTTAGATAAATTTACGAATGTGAAGAGAGCACGTCAATTAGAAAAGAAAAACGAGAAAGTCAGGAATATATAGTAATCCTGAAGCACGAAATTGCATTTATTTCAATGTAAGGGGTCTTACAGGGAAGGCTGATGAACTCAAGGCATGTTTAAGAACATGGGATTGGGACATCATAAGTATTACAGAAAATTGGTTGAGAGATGTTTAAATCGAGAGTGTAGTTCTGGGAAAGCACAGCAGGTCAGGCAACATGTGAGGAGCAGTAAAGTCAACATTTTGGGCAAAAGCTTCTCATCAGGATTGGGCTGATGAAAGGCTTTTGCTTGAAACATCGATTTTCCTGCTCCTCAGATGATGCCTGACCTGCTATGCTTTTCCACCACCACACTCTCGACTCTAATGTCCAGCATCTGCAGTCCTCACTTTCGCCTGAAAGATGTTCAAGACTGGCAATTCAATGTTCCAGGTGTGAAGAGTCATAGAAATGATGGAAACAGACATGCGGGGGGGCAGGGAGGGAGAGGTCTGCAATTTTTGATTAAGGAACAAATTATTGCTGTAACTGGGGAATATATTTATGAAAAAATTATCCAGTTAAAATATGCATGTAGTATTAAAAATAACAAAATAAAGTTCAGTTTGAACAGATTGCAGTAAATGCTCATTTGTGACAAATCGTCCAGTGAAAATACGTTCGTCGAAATTAAAAATAAGAAAGGAAAGAGCATGTTGATTGTATTGTACCAGGTGCTCTCCAACAGTAAGAAAGAAATTGAGAAACAAACATGTAGTGAAATCTCTGATATATTTAAGCTTAATCAGGTTGTAATAATGGGGGATTTGAATTTTCTAAAAATTGTTTGGGACTACCACAGTGTTAACGGGTTGAATGGTGAAGAATTTGTCAAATGTGTTCACGAAAATTTTCTTCATCAATATGCGGATGATTCCAAAAGAGAAAGAGCTAAACTCTGCTTTCTTTTGTGCAATAGGCTGGGAAAGTGACTGAAGTAAACGTGAGGGAATATTCTGGTTTTGCAATCATAACTCTATTAGTTTCATAATGGTTATGGAAAATAATACGCCTTTCATTAATGTTTGCTTTAATTGGAGTACCATAACTTTTAATGGCATGGGACAAGGACTTTGCATGTTTAATTGGAGTAGACTGTTAGCAGGTGAAACGATGTCTGACAAGTGGGGGTAATTCAACAGTGTGACGACGGGAGTTGAGAGTCATTATGTCCCTGTTAGAGTGAAGGGTAATGCTGGTAAGATTAAGGAACAATGGACAACTACAGCTATTGAGCTTTTGTTCAAGAATCAAAGGAAACATTACTTTAGATAGACAACTTTATTCAATTTTATCTCTTAGTCAATATAAGGAGTGTGGGCATTATCTGCTATTTGTCAGTCTCTTGACCCATTTGCTCAAGATCCTTTTGTATTCTTAGAAAACCTTCTTCACTGTCCACTTTGCCACCAGTTTTGGTGTCATCCACAAACTTACGAACTATGCCTTCGATATTCACATGCAAATAATTTACATAAAAGACAAACCATGAAAACCCAGAACCAACCTTTGTGGAACACTGCTGGGCACAAGCCTTCAGTCCGAAAAGCAACCACCCACCATTACTCTCTGTCTCCTTTCATTGCACCGATTGAAAGAGCTGGAGAGAAACCCCACAGTTTTGGCAGTATCGGAGCAGAGAAAAATGAAATTAACTCTTTTTGAATATAACATAACTTGTTCAGAACAGATTCATATAAGACTCTATAGTTAAGTCTGTTTCTCTGCCCGGATCCTGCATCATCAGTTGCATTCCTCCATCATTTTGCATTTGTATTTCAGATTTCCACTATCTCTAATATTTTGCTTTTTCTTGATTGCTCTGGATGTTGAACCCGATTATATTTGGACAATATGCTCCATTCCTGTTCCATTCACTTGTGCCAATGACTCATGTATTGCACTGGAGTCTGTTTCTTCTTTAAGTTCTGAAAATAAATACGCGGATCTCATCAAAGTGATTTTGATTTAAAAGGCCTTTTAGAGACAGCTACACTTGATGAAAAAAATAGGAATAGTTTATTAATTATGATATTGTCTGCGCGTTTTATAACTAAACTTGTCTCCTCAGTCTCTAAACATTTTCAATATATTTCTCTGAAAGTGAGTGACACAGTGGTTAGCACTGCTGCCTCACAGCGCTGGAGACCTGGGTTCAATTCCCACCTCAGGCGACTGCGTGGAGTTTGCACGTTCTCCCCCTGTCTGCGTGGGTTTCCTCCGGGTGCTCCGGTTTCCTCCCACAGTCCAAAGATGTGCAGGTCAGGGTGATTTGGCCATGCTAAATTGCCCGTAGTGTTAGGTAAGGGATAAATGTAGGGTATGGGTGGGTTGCGCTTCGGTGGGTCGGTGTGGACTTGTTGGGCCGAAGGGCCTGTTTCCACACTGTAATGTAATCTAATCTAATCTAATAAAGGTGGTTGTCATGCAGCTCATCATCTCTGTGCCAGCTCGGTATGAGCTGTATTCTCACTCTTACTCTGCTGTAACTCTCTGTAACGAAATACATTTTGCAATCTATGTCTGTTTTTATTTCTGAATAAGTTGAAACTTTATTGCTGGAACAGCACAGCAGGTCAGGCAGCATCCAGGGAACAGGAGATTCGACGTTTCGGGCACAGGCCCTTCTTCAGGAATGACATTCCTGAAGAAGGGCCTGTGCCCGAAACGTCGAATCTCCTGTTCCCTGGATGCTGCCTGACCTGCTGTGCTGTTCCAGCAATAAAGTTTCAACTTTGATCTCCAGCATCTGCAGACCTCACTTTCTCCTCGTTTATTTCTGAATATCCCGTCCAGATAGAAACAATCTTAACAACCCGTATAACCCGTGATTAAACAGTCGATATATAAAATATAACTATGTACTTAACATTTAAAATTGCCCTCTTCCATTCACATTGTTGTTCAACATTTCATATACCAGAGGTCATCTGTTATCTTGTTCTGCATTGCATTTCATTCCATTTGTCAGAAACAGTGATGGCTGAATGCCAGTGACTGGGAGATATTTATGCACTCCCCTCAGGTCTCCTCAGCCACTGGCCGCAGCCCTTTCTGTCTCATAGCCAATATCATATTCATTCCATCCCTTACTCATTAATTCATGACTTTTAATAAACAAGGTTATTGTACATGGTTATGGACCAGGACCGACCCGTCACAACATTCTTAAGCACGTAGCCCAGTCCGTAATGTTGCCATTTGTTGAAGGTCAGTGTATAGTGGATATTCCCAGTGTGAATTAGTTGGTCTGACTGCCGACTTTGTATTTGCAAAAATAAGGAATGAAACACAACGAATCGAAAATAACGCACCTGAATAATTCAATCTATCTAAAACTGACAGGCTATCTCCAATTAATGATGCTGATCCAAATTACTTGCAACAATCCTAATAAACAAACCCTTGAGCACAACGCGTAAAAAATACACAAAAAAGCTTATAGGTTACAAAGTCAGAGGGCTGAAGGAGGAGGAGAGCGTCCAGGTTCAACACAGAACCTGACTCAACTAACTCTCGAACTGAACTGACCTGTGCAGCTGGAGAGCTGGCCACATCCCCGTGATTGCACGAGTTTTTTTAAAGGCTTGAAAGCCTTCTGTCCGAGGCATTATCTGTTAGGTTAAAAACAAAGGACCCCAATGAAGCATTCAATATTGAGACATGTTAGAAGCTTGGGAGGTTTAGAACCTCTCTGAAAAACAAAATCAAGGACAACATAACCTTATAAAGAGACCCCTGTGTGACAACTCCCTCAATATAAAACAGAATCTTCCGTATCCAAACAGTTTTCAAAACCACCAAAAATAGTGGTTTGTACTCTAAAATGTGCATATACATTTGTTACAATACATATGTGAACAGGCACAACTACATCCAGATTCAGTATGTGGTACTTCCATCATAAATGAGATGTGAAGTTTGAACCTTGATATCACTGTATCTCCACTGGTAGTCCGTATTTTTTTTTTAGAAAGACTAATTCCTTTGCAATTCTTTTAGCTATGATACTGCACCATGGGGTGGCCTGTGGAAGTCTAGTTGATGGATCCATTATTGTTAACAAATAACGGTATCCACTTTTTTGTTTGTGGTCGGGGACCTAGCCAATCAATTAAGACTCCGGTAAAAGGTTACTCAAATGCCGGAATATTTAAGAAAGATGCAAGTTTTATTATGGCTTGTGTTTTTCCAATTACCTGACATGTATGACACATCTGGCAAAATTCAACCTCATCCATTTACAGTCCAGGCCAGTAAGATGTGTCTGTATTCAGTCTGTTTTTCCCTCACTCGTAAATGACTTCTAGGTGGTAGCTCAACTGCCATTCTCATCACCTGCTTTCTGTACCCCATTGGCAATATGATTTGATGAATCTCTTCCCATTTATCATCTCCTTGAATATATGTTAGTCTCCATTTCCTCATTTGGACATCATTTTAAGGTAATAACACTCAGGGATACATTCAAAACTCCTAACATATATGCTTTTTGATACAACTGCTTTAAACTTTTATCTTTCTGCTGTAACTCAATTAGTTTAGCTGAGCAAAAAATATTTACATGATCACCTATTTGCTCCTGTTTTGGCTCAACTTTCTAATGGAACAAGTATCTGTTCATGCCACTTAAGCTTCCTTATCTTTGCATTTTTGGTATTTTCTGTTTCAACGTGACAATGGGACTTTGTTACCCATAATCAGGAAAGTTTCCAGGATAAGACACCTACATTGATTCAGTTGCCTGCGTCTCCACTGGCTTTTCAACCAGAGTAGCAGTAATCCTACCACTGAATCAGCTATATTTTCTTCAAGGACAAATTTTATTCCTGGAGCTGAGAGTTTGTCCAATACCCCTACCACAAATTCCCCACACTTTTCTGGACACGCTATGCTCACTTTACATACTTTTGCACCTTTTGTCTCATGGTGAATTCCCTTTAGCAGTACCTTTTCTGGAAATAGTCCTTCAGGAGTACATATCTCCTTATCTTTTCATAGAGGATCCCGTGTCTCTTAATATTGCATCCTCTTTTCCTGCCCTATGTGAATACAATTTCCCTTTGCAGGTATATTTTCTAAGCAGATCTGGCACTTCCTCCTTAACAAACCTCCAATCAGCTTGTACGCTATGATGCAGCTTTCTAGCTTCCACTATGCTTCTGTTACCGCTCCAACAAAACTCCCAGATTTATCCCTTTTTCCTGCATCTGTGTTTGTTTTTTCTGAAACCACCAAAACAGTGATTTCATGTGACATAATTTCTTGCAATGAAAGCACCAGAGCTTGTTATCTTCTTTGCCTCCTTCAAATATTGTCTTTTAACCCTGTGATAAGTTATCATGATCTTCACCGAGATCTACGTCTCTCTTTCCACGTGGGGATTTCTCTTTGCCCCAATTTCTATCCATCATGGACTGAAATTGATTCTGGAAGCCAAAACAAGTTCTATAACCATAATCACTAGACATGATCATCAGCCACTTCAGCTGCCAGTCTTGCCTTTATAACTCTATGATCTTCCAAATGAGTTTGCACTATGTGAATGCTTAAACTCATCCAAATTAATTGTATCTCGTAGGTTTGCTCTATTTTTAAAGCTCTTATCCATCTACCAAAATTACGTTTTTTGATCCTTTCAAACTCAATAGGGGTTCGACCAGGATCCTTCCTTAAATTCCTCACGTTGTCTGTAAGCTTTTGGCACATGCTCATATGTATATTTTCTTCTCCTCATACTCCCCAGATCCCTCCTCCGATAATGTTGCGCATACCTGACAAGCTCTACCTACAAGTTTTCTTTGGGTCAACAAAACCTACATGGCTACTGGCCACTGAAATTCTTTAGCTACTTTCCTACTTATCAAATTTAGCAAGCTGTGAATATACTGAAACACGTTTCTCACCAGGCTTTGGACTGCAATGAGATTGCCCATCTTCAGTCTGTTTCTCACTAAACTTACCTTCAGCCTTCATCCTAATCCTTTTAAGCTGACTTTCCATTCTAAGTGTCCACTTCTGAAGCTCAAATGCTCCCTCTTTTTCTTTCTCTCCTGCTGAAGCTATTTATTATTTTTTCTCTTTCCTCTGCTAAACCTATTCGTTATCTTTAATCCTCTTCTGATTTTAGTCGTAGCTCAAACTGCTTCATCTCTGCTTCTAACCCAAGCTGCTTCTTTTGCGATTGAAGCTTACTCATCTCCACAGATCCTGATGGAGTTTCCAGTAAATTGGAATGCTGAGCTACTGCTGCAATCATCTCATCTTTCCTCACATTAGATGGGAGCTTCAACTCCCTTTGTCTACTAATTCCTGCGGCTTGGACTTATGTGCATTTTGTAAAACCCTCAAGGTCATTTCCTCCCCCTCCAAAACAAGCTTGGTTCCTGCAAGAACCATTGCTATCTGAAGCTCTGTTTACTCACCAAATCAACACACGAAAAAAGAGACACTAACACCTGCCACTCGCTGTTTAAACTCTGTAAGCGCCCCCTAAGCTGTTTTGGACCAGACCCGACCTCTCAAAACATTTTAAGCAGGTAGCCGGACCGTAAATTTGCTATTTTTTGAAGGTTAGTGTATAGCTGATATTCCCAGAGTGAATTAGCTGGTCAGACTGCCAAGTTTTAAACAAATGGCATTTATTTGCCAAATTACCAAATGAAACATAAGGAACCGAAAACAGAATACCTGAATAACGTGTCGTATCCGAACCTGACAGGCTATCCCGATTTAAGGATGCTGCTCCAATATACTTGCAACAATCCCAATAAACAGAACCCCTTAGCACCAAGGGTAAAACTGACACAACTGCTTGCAGGTTATAAGGTCAGAAGGAGGCAGAGAGCGTCCAGTGACCCTGACTCAACAAACCCCTGAACTGATCCAACCTGTCCAGCTAGGGAGCTGGACAGGTCCTCTTGATTACACAGGCTACCTTTTAAAGACTTGAAAGGCTTCTTGGATGAGGCATTATCTGTTAGTTATAAGCAAAAGGACCCTAACGAACCTTTCAAAATTCTGACATATTGGAATCTTGGGTCATTTAGACCCTCTTTAAAAAAAATCAAGGAAAACATAACCCTGTAAAAAGAACTAGCTTTGTGAGAACATGCCACATTTGGCTTTGGACTGAATTCCGAAAATGTAAGTCTTACTGCTTTGAAGCCAATATAATGTATTAAGTTGTTTGTTAGTTTACATAAAACAATGCTCAATCATGTTGTGCGAAAAGATTCAGCATTGTCACGAGTGGAATGTCCAGACAGATTCACACTTCCTGTGTATGGTCAGGGCAAATATATCCACTGAGAATCTGTTGCTTGGCGTCTGTTCTAGTCGAGGACAGACCAGCATGGAAACCACATCTGGATTGTAATTTTTTGTGGATGGTCATTTAAGAAGCGTTCAGGTGGTTAAAGTTTTGCAAATGAAGAACACTACAGAATCATCTAGCCTGCGATAAGAAAACCTCCATAATTCTCCCTCACAACTAACTTCACGAAAGCAATTGGTAATGGGAGCTGTGACCATTAGCCAGCGATGTCAACATTCAATTCAATCCAGTTGTTATTTTGAACTGATGGTCGCATTCTGAAAGGAGTTATCTGGACCTGTTTGTTCAGTGACTGTGATTGATGTCTGTCTCCATGGATCCTAATTATGTCACTGGATGGTTTTCCTCTTCTACTTATACGGGGCTTCTTCCAATGATTTATCCCATTTTTGCTGCAGATGCATCATCTGCAACACTGACAAGGATCAGCAGTTGCAGAGACAGGGAGAGGAGAGATCAGAATCTGACAACCATTGACTGGAGTGTTCCAACAATGGACCCGAAGCTGAGAACAGTAGACTGGAATGTCGCACCAATGGTTCAGAATCTAAGAAAAATAGACTGGAATGCTGCAAGAATGGACAGGAGTTTATCTTCGGGTCTTTTGTATCTTTCCTGGTATTGGCACATATTACCAAATCGGATATTAGGTGTACTGCTGATTATTCAGGCTGGTTACTATCCCATGCTCGCTAATGTTGGTCTACCTGGTAAGTCTTCCCATCTCTATTGATTTATTAATCCCATAAGCCATGGTGAACCTCAGTGCTATTTCTGTTATCTATATTTAGTAAATACTGAAACTATTGTCTTCTGTTTCAAATGCAAATCCATTCATTACCCACAAATTTCAGAACCGCCCTCACAAACATCTGAGAACAAGACTGTTCATAATTCCGAAGTACCTATTTGCCACGAATTGATTTATGTCTTGGTATTCTCTCCATCACCAAAGCTACCCACTACCAGCTTTGTCCATGTTATCCACAGACCCCATTTTGACGTCAGTGCAGGTGCTAAATAAATCATTATCTATACCTTGGTAAAAGCCAGAATTTATGGTTCCTGTTATCTTCTAATCACTGTTTCCGTTCCAAATGTTTCCATCAAAATTTGGTTCTTGTCTGCAAAGTAAATTCATGACAGGGACACGGTGTCACAGTAGTATTGTCGCTGGTCACGTAATTCAGCTGCCCAGGTTACTACACTATGGACACTGTTTCAAATCCTATCTCAGATGATGACAGAACTTAAATTCAAATGACAGGAACTGGAAATAAAAGCGAATTTTATTAATATAATCCCACCAGCCCTTTGTCAATATGTTTATCTATTTCACTGTTGTCCTTTGGTGAAGAAATCTCGCATTATTGCCTGGTCTGCATTAAGACTGACGTCAGACACTGTACCTTAAGGTATGGCCTCACAGTAAAAGACATTTCGTGAGGTCCACAAATGCTGCCCTGTCAGTGATGCAGACATCCCATGCAATAACAATATGAAAGGTAGAGGAAAAAAATAGAATGATGCTAGAGATTAGAAACAAAAGGAACGAGTAAGTGCCAGAGAAAGTGAACAGATTTGGCAGCCTCAGGTTGAGAGAAAAATAGAAGTGACATTTCGGGTCCAATCACCATATATCAGACCTGAATGCAGCTGGGAAATAGAGTGATTGATGTTGATAATAGGGATGGCTGTTGTGAAAGGGAGAAGGAGTGAGTTGAATAGATAGAGAAAGAGAGGGGTAGAGAGAAAGAAACAAACTGAGGGATTGTTGATGATCAGCTGGAATGGAAATAAAAATCTAGACTAATCTTATTTACTTTTCTCCTGTTCTCATATTAATGAAATTCATGCCCATGTAAGGTGTACATCAAAGTCCAGGCTTGACGTGAGTTATGATCCTTTGTCTCTCTTCCTTGAGTGTGATCATCTCCTTTTATTCAGTAATGGGATGCTGGGCCAGTATTTAATTCACTTTCCTCATTGTCCTTGAGAAGGTGATGGTGAGCCGCCTTCCTGGCCCACTGCAGCCTGTGGGCTTTCAGTAGTCACTGCTGAAGTCCGCCAGTTTCATTTCCTTCAGAATTTGTAGTGAGTGATATGGCTTGGCCATTTCAATCTACAACTGTGTTAACCACAGTGCTGTGGGTCTGGAGTCACATGTATGTCCGACCGGTTGAAGTTGGCAGATTTCCTTCCCTGAAGAGCATTAGTGTGCCAGGTAGGACAAACACAATTGTTTCGTTGTTTCATTTGATTCTCAATTCCTGATATTTTATTGAATGCAAATTCGAACTTTTGCCGTGGTGGGATTCAAATCTGGTGTCTGGGTCATCATCTGGGTCCCTGGGTTAATATTCCAGAGATAATACAGCTAGGCCATCATCTCCTGAGCATCTCCAACAATCTCCAATGGCAACAGTTGTGTTGCTGTGGCGTGGCTGTGATTAAAGCACAGCGTTTTGCAAGGCAACAAATTTGGCAAAACCTACCGTCCTTCTCATTTTCTATTTATGAGAAGGCAAGATGATGGGAAGTGGTCTTGGTGAAAAGGAGGTGGATGTCCTTGGTCAAAAGCCACTGACAGAATTCATACGGAGCAGTAAGTAATCAGCACAGTAAATGTATAGTGTCCTTCATTGCAAAATGATGGAAGTATATGTGTGAAGACACCTTACTGAAGTTCTGGAGTAATTTTGAGACAGTACTTGGGGCGCTGTGAACAGATTTTCTCTCCTTTATGAGGAATGATCTCCTTGTCACAATGAGACAGAATAAAGGTGATACACCAGATTATTCCCTGTGGTGAAGGTACGATCTGGAGAGTGTGAAGGAAATTAGTGTTTAATCTGTAATACGAAAAAGAATAAAAAGTGATTGCAATAAACTTGAGCGTTATGGACAATGTTCATTATTTTCAAAATTAAACATTGATATTGTAAAATATTACGCGTTTCCTGCAATATATGTTTTCACATTTGGACAAATATATGATAGGGAAGGTTAAGAGGGATATGGGACAAGTGCAGGAAAATGGAGTTAGCATGGATAGACATTTTAGTCTGAATGGTCCAGTTTGGGCTAAAGGGCCCGTTGAACTCTATGACTCTGTGATAGTTTACATGTCTCCGCGGAGCCCCATGTTGGTTGAGAGACAGCTCCAGAGTCTGAACAAACTCTCTCTGTCTCAATGCACAGTTGGAGTGAGACACTGCACTGAGCATCATGTTGTCCACAAACTTGTCAGGAGCCACAGTCTGACAGGGTTGGTCATTCTCAAAAGCTTCAGACCTCCATGCAGAAGATTAGCCTGTCTTCTCGGAGATGGAAGATGCCTCCTTGAGACGTGCCACAAATCATCCACTGTGCCTTCTTACCATCATCAACGTTAATGTAACACGCGTGAAACATTAGTAATGGAGCCAGAAGGCACAACGTGGAGCAGGCTGTCTGTGCAGCCTCTGCTTTATTGGTTTGTTGTGTTGCAGCGTCAATGACATACTACTATTTCAGTCTAACAGTTTGGAGGTGCTGAATGGCCTCTTCTGTTCGTGTGTAGGTGTCTCGGGTGGCTGAATGTACTCTTCCTCGTTCCAGGGAAGAGGTTGATTATTGGGTGACCTGCAGGTAGCTGCTTACCTGCTGACTAGATTCCTTATCTTCCTATGTAATAATAGACAAACAGGAGGCTGGAAAAAACAGCAAGTCAGACAGCATCAGAAGGTGGAGAAGTCAACATTTCAAATATACCCGTTCTTCTGGACTGCGAGTGGGGGTATGGGGGAACTGCAGATAAAAAGGGGAGGGAGTGGTTGGGGTGGGGAAAACAGCAGGATGGTGAGGTATGGGAAAGGTGGACACAAGTGGTGGGTGCAAACTGGTTGGTCGATGAGTGGAATGAATCCAGTTGGGAACAGGAAGGCGGGGTCATTTGGTGGAAAGGAAGGGAGGAGGCATGGGTGGAAAGGGTGTACGGCCATGGCTGGTTAGGGTATTTCATATGGAGAACTCAATGTTGAGTCCTCCAGGCTGTAGGCTAACCAGGCGGAAGGTAAGATGTTGTTCGTCCAATTTGCGGTCTGACTCACTGTGGCAACAGAGGAGGCCAAGAATGGTCATGTTGGAAAGGAATTGGGAAGGAGAATTGAAATGGGTGGTGCCTTGGAGTTCAGGTCTGCCACTGTGGGCCCGGCCGTGATGCTCGGCAAAATGAGCCCTTAGTTTGCGTTGCTCTCCCTGATATGGAGAATACCACATCAGGTGCACCTGATGCAGTAAACTAGGTTGAAGGAGAGGCAGGTGACCTATGTTTCACGTCGAAGGACTGTTTGGGGCCTTGGATGAGATGAGGGAGGTGGTGTGCCAGCAGGTGATGCATTTTGTTCATCTGCAGGGTCAGTTGCCAGTAGGGATTGGCGGGTTTGGTGGGGAATGTGGCAGGAACCAAAATTAGCGAAGGGATTGGTCCTTGTGGAAGATGTGCCAGGTGATGAGATCCAACCGAGTTTACTGTATCTGGTGCACTTGATGTGGTATTTTCTATATCAGGGAGAGCAAATGTAAACTAAGGGGAATGCTTTGCTGAGCAACTCAGCTGGGCCTGTAAGGGCTGACCTAAACTCCCAATCACCTCCTATTTCAATTGCCCCTCCCACTCCCGTTCCGACATGGCTATCCTTGACCTCCTCCATTGCCATACCGAACCAAAGCACAAATTGGAGGAACAAAACTTCATATTCTACCGGTGTAGCCTACAGCCCGGCGGACTCAACATTGAGTTCTCCAATTTCTAGTAACCTCCCTTCCAATCCCCTGATTCCCTTCCCAGCCCCTCTCCCGTCCGTTCCTCTGATCAACCCATCTTCCAGCTGTCAACTAGATTCATTCATCCCATTGACCAACTCGGTCGTACCCTCTACCTGTGTTCCCCACCTCACCACGCCACCTCCTCCTCCTCCCGCACCTCAACTCTTTATCTGTACACACCCTTACCCCCACCCCTAGTCATGAAGAAAGCTTATCCCCAAGGAATGGACTTCTTCCCCTGATGCTGTTTGGCTTGTTGTGCTCTTCCGGCCTCCTGCCTTCCAACATTTGTTGTTTAGTTTTTAAAAACTCTTTGTGTAATAGGTAAGAGATAGTGAATGGGCTGTGCCTCTTATCCAATAGCTTCAATGGGCTGAATGGCGTTCTCACAATTCTCTGAAACGAGATTGAGATGTGAATGAGCTCCTCTTTTTAAGTCCTGTGGAAATGTTCAGGGTCCAGTAGTACTGTTACATGAATGTTACCTAGACTTTAACAGCATGAGCTTTAATGTTGTCCAGGTTTTGATGCTTTATGCGATATTTTCTGAGCATCCTCACTTCTGATCTAATGACGGAGGGTAAGACGCTGATGAACCAGCTGAAGATGTTTGTGCCGAGGAAGCTACCCTGAGGATCCTGGGACTGAGAGGATTGATCTCCACCAGGAACATGGTGTTCTGAATGGCCCAACCATTTGGGAGTTTACAACTGATTCCCATTAGGTTCAAAATTATTCGGTCTCCTTGACACCTTGCTCAGTCACGCCCTACCATGAGGTCAGGGCGAGTCACTCTGACGCTGTGTTCATATCTTTTGTTCATGTCAAAGGTCAAGGTAAATGTGTGGGGACTGTTTCCTTCCCTCAGAGGGTAGTGACTGTTCGGGCCTCTCTATCCCAGACAGCTACATCTCTGAAATGTTTGGGGGAGCAGGGTGGTGTTAATGGATCTTGACACATCAGGGAGTTGAGGGCTACAAAGAATTGGGCAGGGAAGAGAAATTAATGCCGGGAGAGATCAGCCCTGACCTTATTGAAGGGAAGGGAAGGCTTTACAGGCTATATAGCCTGGTGTTATTCCAGTGTACCCCATAGTCCAGTGACTTTGTTCCACTTCTATTTCCTGTGTTACTGACTTCAAGTACATGAATAGCCTGATACTGTTGCTGCATGATCTAAACTGGGTCTATTTCTATCGACTCGAGGGCTGATTGGCCTCCTCCTGTAAATGTATATCATTCTCCAGGGGCTGAAAAGTCTCATCCTGTTCTGGTGTAACTGAAATCCATATAGACCAGATCTACCACCCTTGGAGAAAGTGAGCACTGCAGATGATGGAGATCAGAGTTGCAAAGTGTGGCACTGGAAATGCGCAGCTGTCAGGCAGCATCCAAGAAGCAGGAGTATCGATGCCTTGGACATTCCTGATGATAAGCTTATATCCAAAACGTCGATTTTCCTGCCCCTGGAATGCTGCCTGACCTGCTGTGCTTTTCCAGCACCACATGTTTGGACGTCTACTGGCCCGCCCTAGTCAGCCTTCCTGATCACACCATCAAAGAGCTTTAACAAATTTGTCAAGCATGAACTCCCACTGAAAAAGCCATGCTTACTATTCCTAATCAAACCCTGCTTTCCGAATGCATGTACATCATATCCCACAGACTCTACTTAAGTAATTTACCTCCCACAGATGTTAAGCTTATTGGTCTGTATTTCCCAGGCTTTATTTTTCAGTCCTTCTTGAATAAGGGCACAACATTTGCTATCCGTCAGTCTACTAGGATCTCACTTGTGATAACTGATGATCAAAATTATCAGCCAGGACCCCCGAAAAATTTTCTCTAGCCCCTTTCAGTGTTGAGATGAGATTACATTACAGTGTGGAAACAGGCCCTTCAGCCCATCACGTCCACACCGACCCGCCGAAGCGAAACCCACCCACACCCCTACATTTACCCCTTACCTAACTCTACGGGCAATTTAGCATGGCCAATTCACCTGACCCTGCACATATTTGGACTGTGGGAGGAAACCGGAGCACCCGGAGGAAACCCATGCAGACACGGGGAGAACGTGCAAACTCCACACAGTCAGTCGCCTGAGGCGGGAAATATTCTTAGAGTTATCTGGTAAAGGCGATGAGATTTCTCCAACTTCAAAGATTTTAGTACATCCATTACCTCCTCTACTTTGATATGAACTATCCCTAAGATATCACCACTAATTTCCCCAAATTTCCGTGTATTCATGTCTTTCTCCAATGAAAATATAGAGGAGAAATATTTGTTGAGGACATCGCCTATCTCTTATGGTACTACACATACATGTCCATTTTGATCTTTGAGGAGTCCTATTCGCTCTCTAGTTAATGCTTTTCCTTTAATATACTTAAAGAGCCTCTTTGGATTTACCATGATCTTCTCAGTTAAGATTATTTCATACCCCCTTGTCGCCCTCCTGATTTCCTTCTTCAATAGACTCCTCTATCCCTGTACACCTCTACGAATTTCCTTGATCCCAGCTGCCTCTACCTGAGCCACGCCTCCACATTTTGTTTGGTCAAAGCCTAAACATTTCTTGCTAACCAGGGTTCCTCATTCCTGTCAACTTTCCTTTCACCATCACAGGAGCACATAGATCTTAAACTCCCACTTGCTGGAGGTCCCATTGCTTGCAAACAGACTACTCCGATCAACCACTGCAAACTCCTGTCTGAGTCCATCAAAATTAACCTTGCCCCAAATTAGAACTTGAATCCGTGGACGAATTTTTCCCCTCTCCATAACTATTTTAAAATTAACAGAACTATGGTCACTGGCCTCCAAAGTACACATCCACTGTCACCTCACTCACCTGTCCTGACCTATTTCGTAAGATTAGGTCAACTTTTGCCCTTTCCAGATTAGGACCCTCTTATTTCTTAGTTCCACCCACAAAACCTCACTGGATGATTCATCAGTTATTTTATCTCTGATCGCTGCTGTGATACTCCCCTTGATTGGAAATGCAACTCCCCTCCCTCTTTCAACCATCTCTGTCCCTCCTAATGCATTTAACCCTGGTACATTAAGCTGTCAATCCTATTCATTCCTCAGCTATGTTTCTGTAATAGCTAGACTATCCAGCGCAGATTACCTATCCACACCCTGAATTCATCGGCCTTACCTGTCAGCCGTTTTGCATTGAAATAAATGCAATTTAATTAACAGGCATTCCTTGTTCCCTATCGTGTTCCAGCCTGATCGGTCTCTTAAACGTACTATTCCTGAATACAGTATCTCCTTCCAGCCTCACACTTGCCTCCCTGCTCTTGAGGATACCACCTCCAGCCAATCTCGTTTAAACACTCCCTTGTAGCACGAGCAAAACTGGCTGTGAAGATATTGGTCTCCCGTCCAGTGCATGTGCCATCAGTTCCTCTTGAACAGGTCCAATCTGTCACAGAAAAGCTCCCAATGATTTAAACATATGAATCCCTCCCCCTGCACCAATTCTTTAGTCACATATTTATCTGCCATATCATCCTGTTCTTACCTACACTAGCTCATGACACTAGACGTTATCAGGTGATTACCACTGTCAAGATCCTGTTTTGTAACTTTTTTTCGAGCTCTCAGTAATCACTCTGTAGGACCACATTCCTATGCCTATCTGTGTCATTTGTGCCAACGGGCACAATGACTTCGAGCAGCTCACCCCTCCCCCCCACGAGAACGTTCAGCAGACACTCAGAGATATTCTGGACCCTGACACCTAAGAGGCAACACACCACCCTGGTTTGCAGTTTGAGGCCACAGAATCTCTTATTTCTAAGACCCTGTTTACCTTTATCTTTTCCCATTGCTCCCCAGACCCAGTCGTAATGCAATTAAGCTGGCGACTGTTGCTTTCCCCTGAACAGTCATTTCCTGACCCCCATCCCCCAACCCCACAGAATCAGTATCAAAACGGTGTACTTGTTTTCGAGAGGGATGGCCATAGGGGAGTCCTGCACATCTCCGCCTACTCCCTTCGCCATTCCTGGTGGTCGTCCAGCTACTCTCTGCCTGGAACACGACAGGAAGCAAGGAACACCTGTTGGATTAATTTGCTTTTATTTAAATGCAACACGGCCGACAGGTAAGGCTGATGAACTCAGGGCGTGTATCTTTACATGGGACTGGGATATACCAGTCATTAAAGAAACATGGCTAAGGGAGGGACTTGGGTGTGACCACCTCACTAAAGCTCTCATCTCTGAAGTGCTCTGTATCTGGATGATCCGGAGAACAGCCAACTCCAGCTGCCGAACACGGTCTCCCAGGAGCTGCAGCTGGTTGCACTGCCCACATGCGTAGTCATCAGGGTCGATGAAAATCTCCTTGAGGTCCCACATCCCGGAGGAGGAACATTCAACTGCTCTCACTGCCATTGCGACTATTGTCAAACTAGCGTTAAAAAGACTTTACCTGAGCTTACCTGTACCTTTTGCTGAGCCACTGCTCACCAAAGCCTCTGGAACCAAAGCATTGTTACGTAGTCTGCTACTAACAGCACGTCAATAGACCACTCCACATTTATTTTTAGTTAGAGAAGAAGGGAGACAATACAATGATGCATTGTTTGAGCCTTAAGCATTCCATAACACCAGGCCCATACTTGAAGGGTGTCTTGCTGAGGTCTTCCTCCTAGTAGTGGTGACTGCGCTGATGCAAATATTCACCCTGACAGCCAATCCGCGTTGTCGCAGTCCTCTGGTATTAGTACTGCATTTATGAATTCCTTGAATCTAATGATTGCTTCCCAAACTGTGTCTCATTCCGGAGGGGGAGATGCTGATGTTCCAATGAATACTGCCTATTAGAAAAGGTTTACCATTAGACATACGAGCGACATGATGCCCATCTGCTCGCTGACTCTGCTTTTCCTTTCAATTAGGATATATTTATTCTGATAACCTTCAATTCCATTTTCCTGCATTGTCCTGAGGAAGTTGAAGCTACATTAGATGTTGTCATGTTCGATCATACCACCTTTGTGGCCAGAGGCAAAACAAAAAAAAACACAAAGTTTAAGATCCTGTAATCTCCTCATAGAACATAGAACATAGAACATAGAACAATACAGCACAGAACAGGCCCTTCGGCCCACGATGTTGTGCCGAACTTCTAACCTAGATTAAGTACCCATCCATGTACCTACCCAAATGCCGCTTAAAGGTCGCCAATGATTCCGACTCCACCACTCCCACGGGCAGCGCATTCCATGCCCCCACCACTCTCTGGGTAAAGAACCCACCCCTGACATCTCCCCTATACCTTCCACCCTTCACCTTAAATTTATGTCCCCTTGTAACACTCTATTGTACCCGGGGAAAAA
>NC_057717.1:13490223-13504669 GCF_004010195.1 Chiloscyllium plagiosum
TTCCTCTCTTGCTTCCCACATAGTCCTAGGATATATCCCGTCAGGCCCGGGGGACTTTCCTCAAGTTGTTCAAAATGTCCAACACATCTTCCTTCCTAACAGGTATCTCTTCTAGCTTGCCAGTCCATTTCACACTCTCCTCTTCTCCAATACGGTCCCTCTCGTTCGTAAATACTGAAGAGAAGTACTTGTTCAAGACCTCTCCTATCTCTTCCGACTCAATACACAGTCTCCCACTACTGTCCTTGATCGGACCTACCCTCGTTCTCGTCATTCTCAGGTTTCTCACATACGCATAAAATGCCTTGGGGTTATCCTTGATCCTATCCGCCAAGGATTTTTCATGCCCTCTCCTCCTTCATCTTCCACACCAGTCTAAGATACAGTTCATCTGGATCAAGGGATTTGCCTAATTTTTATCATAAATCAACTTCCAATTCTTCCTCAGCTTCTGTGTCAATTTGCTCAAGGTCACACTGTCAGGAACAGACAATGAATACAGTAACTGCCTCTCCAAAGTGAAGACCAATATGTAGTTCGTCTTTGACATATTCTCTGGCTCTATGCACAGGTTGGCTCCACGGATCCTAATATTTCCTATTTTTTCTCTTGTTACCCCTCTTACCCTTAATAAACCGATAAAATGTCTTTGGATTCTTGAAAATATTGCCCACTAATATTTTTATCACCGCTGCACCCCCACCCCCTTTTTGCTCTTCTACTTACTTTCTTGAGTTTAGCCCTACACTTTCGCTACTCTTCCGGGATATCCATTGACCTGCTCACTTTATGCCTGTTTTAAGCTTCGCTTTCATTTTTAATTCCATTCTGAATATTTGTAGATACCCAAGGTTCTCCGGGCTTGTTTTCCTACATTTCATCTTTGGAGTAACCTGTTGCGTTGACACTCTCATCAATTCCATTGTGAGCATGTGATCCCCACCCCCACCTACACGCTGTTCTGTTACAGTTTCACCCAGAAGTAACTGTACTTTGGCCAGATCCTGTCTTTTTTTCGATAAATTCTGCCTCCGTCATCCAAATTATATTTTTTCAAAACTTTTTCTTTTTGTCTTTTCCTTAATAAGCTAAAAATGCTTGAGTCACGGTCACTGGTCATGCAATGATCTCCCAATCATGCCTGCAACTCCTGACTGGCTTCATTCCCCATAGAGAGGCCCAGCACTGCCCCGACCATTGTTGTATCTGCTACATGTTGATATCAGGAGATCTCTAGAATAAATGTCAAGTCATCTTTCTCCTCGTTAACAAAAAATTATCACTGGCCTAATGAATGTTTCGAATTGAAATGTCTGAATATAATGATCCTATTATTACTTTTTTACACACCTCAGTGAATTGGTTATATATCTGCTGCTGTAGTTTCTTTTATCTAGGGGTCGATAATATATCCCCAGCAGTGCGTCTGTTATCGTTTTGATTCTAACCTCAACCCACAAAGCGTCATTTGAATACCCTTCCAAGATATGATCCGTCCTAACTGCAGTCATTGACTACATAATTAAGAAGGCAACACCACCTTCTCTTTTACCCCCCTCCTCTGCTGCCCATAGTTCATGGACCACAGAATATTGAGTTGTCAGCCCTGACGTCCCTCAAACACATCTCTGTGATGGCAAAAATGTCACACTCCCCCATGTCATCTCATTCCCTTATCACATCTGTCAGTCCGATAATACTCCCAGCATTAAGGTAAAGGACATCCAGACTGAATATAGCACATGGAATACTCTGTACCTCGGAGTTCTTCAGTCATTTACTGTTTGTTATCAAGCTGCTTTTCCATGAACTAAAACTAACTCTGGAACTGAATGAATAGTTGTTGAGTTGTAATTTCTTTTTTAATTAATATGTTAATCAAATTCAACGTACCAGAACTGAACAGTCAGCTCCAAATACAATGAATTCCTGCTGATTAATTCCCTCCTCAGTGTGCAGAGAGGTCAGCCCTCAGTAACGGAGAAAGTGAGGACTGCAGATGCTAGAGATCAGAGTCGAAAAGTGTGGTGCTGGTAAAGCGCAGCGAGTTAGGCAGCATCCGAGGAGCAGGAGAGTGAAAACTCTGGGCACAGGCCCTTCATCAGGAAGGCATTGGTGTGTTCACATTTTTTTCCATTCCATGATTCATGGGACATTTGGAACTGTACTTGCACAGGAGGGCAGCACTGTAGAGAGCCCTGAAATGGAAAGCAATAAATCAGTTGTTTGAACAGGGACTACACAAAGTAAGGTGAAGTACAGGCTGATTGAAGTACAAACATAAGGATGGATAAGTCCCCTGGACCAGACTGGCAGCACCCAAGGTTACCAGAGGAAGTGACGGAAGAGATTGCTGCGTCTTTGGCGATGATCTTTGCGTCACCACTGTCCATTGAAGTACTGCCGGATGATTGGAGGATGGCAAAAGTTATTCCCTTGTTCAGGAAAGGCAATAGGGATAATCCTGCGAAATACTGGCCAGTCAGTCTTACTTCTGTATTGGGAAAAGTATTGGAGACGATTCTGAGAAACAGAATTTATGATTACTTGGAAAATGATAGTTTGATTAGAGATAGTCAGCATGGCGTTTTGAGGGGCAATCATGCCTCACAGAACTTATTGAATTCTTTCATGACGGGATCAAACACATTGATGAAGGTAAAGCAGTGGATGTGATGTACATGGATCTTAGCAAGGTGGTTGATAAGTTACCATAAGATTGGCTCATTCTGAAATTAAGGAGGCATGGGGTACAGGGAAACAGGGAAATATGTCTGTGTGGATACAAAATTGTCTGACCTGTAGAAGACTGATGGTGGTAGAACATGCAAAGTATTCAGGCTGGAGCTTGGTGACCAGTGGCGTTCTTCAGGAATTGGTCTGGGACTGCTGTTCTTTGTGATTTTTACAAATTACTTGGATGATAAAGTGAAAGGGTGGTTTAGTAAGTTTTACAATGTAATAAAGATGTTGGAGTTATGGATAGTGTGAAGGGCTGTCTTAGGTTGTAATTGGACATTAACAGGATGCAGAATTGGCTGGTAAATGGAAGATGGAGTTCAACTTGAATAAGTGTGAATCGATTCATTTTGGAAGGTTGAATTTGAATGCAGAATACAGGGTTAAAGGCAGGATTATTGGCAGACTGGAGGACCATAGGGATCGTGTGGTCCATATCACTGGACGCTAAATGTTGTCACTCAAGCTGATAAGGTTATTAAGATGTATGGTGTTTTCATTAGCCAGGGATTGAGTTTAAGAGCCGCAAGGTTATGCTGCAGCGCCAAAAATCTCTGGTGGGACTACACTTAGAATATTGTGTTCAGTTCTAGTCGCCTCATTACTGCAAAGATGTTGAGGCTTCGGAGAGAGTGCCAGGGAGATTTACCAGGATGCTGCCTAGATTGGATGGCATGTCTTACAAAGAAGCGTTGAGGGAACTAGGGCTTTTCTCCTTGGAGCAATAAAGAATGGGAGTTGACTTCATAGAGGTGTATAAGATGATGAGAGATATAGGCAGAATTGGTAGCCAGAGACTTTCTTGCAGGGTGGAAATGGCTATCTCGAGCGGGCATAAGTTTAGTATGATTGGAAGAAGGTTTGAGGAGATGTCAGAGGTAGTTTATTTAAATAGAGAGTGGTGGGTGCTTGGAATGCACTGCCAGCAGCGTTAGTAGAGTCAGCTGCATTATGGATATTTAAGTGACTATTGGATAGGCACATGAATGATAGTACAATGAAGGGTATGTCAGTTAGTCTGAACTTCGAGTAGGATAAAAGTTCGGCAGGACGTCAAGGCTTGAAAGATCTGCACTATGCTGTACTGTTCTGTGTTTTATGTTTCTCTCAGCCTGTGGATTCTTATCAATTGTTGAATGTGGGAGGGAGTGATCTGAGTGAGATTAGGAAGCTGGGGAGGGGCGTTAGCCCAAAATTTCCAGTTATGTTGTTCATTGTTACATTCTCCTGAATGACAGTACAATATGTGTCGTCTCCTACACCAGGTGGGCTCCGCCTAGTTCAGTTATTAACGTAATTATTGACTTGTCATTTGCTGATGTTATCTTCAGAAACAATCTGTTGGGTGACCCATGTATTAATCAGATGTTTGATATGTTTCGTGAATTGCGCAAAACTAACATGTCAACTATGATTATTCGACTGAACTATAATCTCTTAAAAGAATTAGGTTGATTCTATGTTTATGGAACAAAAATATAAACTCCGGTCAAGATTTTCTCACACAGAAATAAAGAATGTACATTTTATTTTGTATCGAACAAACAACATGGATGTAACTCTTTTGGCGATCAGAATTACATACACAATATCAGGATTCAAAACAATGCATTGTCACTTCAACATTTTGAAAGTGGTTGGTTTCTGAATGATTACATGTTCAGGGTGAGCAAATGATTGAATAATCAAATAGAATTAGCGTTCTTATATATTTATATATAATCAATCAGTTTAATTTCTCACTGAAATGTACAACTTCAGCTATTTGTCAGCGAATTAGCAATAGCTATTGTTCAACATGCTCTGTGAATATTAAACTAAATAAATGATTTGTGCTATCAAATTTTAGTGAACAATAATTTGAAAACGTTTAACTTTTAGAAAGAGTGTTATTTAATTTGAAATGCAGACAGTGAACAAAAACGATGAACATATTATCGTGTGAGTGAAAAGTCAAACCTTTTCAAAGAGATTTGTGCCAAAGCAATGACAGATTTGTTTGAGTAATTGGAATATAACATTTAAAATATTCATATTCTGAGCAATAATTAGACTATATAATGAAGGTGGCCTTGCAATACTTGCCTTTTAAATGCTTATGCTGCACTAAACAATCAGATATTCTCGAGCATTTACAATGGGAAATAATCGGATCCTGACTTTTATTCGCATCAGACACATGATAGAGTGCAAAACTTTAAAGTACAGGAGGAGGCCATTGGCCACTGTGTGTGCATCAGCTCCAGGTAATGCCAACTAACGGAAACAGAGTATTCCTGTTTTACTCTACAACTTTTTTTTCATACGTTTGAGCACCACAATTAGTTGACATATTTGTCTGTTCTGCTCAAGGAAGAATAAGCCTTGCAAGAACTGCAACAAGCACTACATCGGAAAGACAGTCAGAAAACTAGCCACCTGGATACATGAACAACAACTGGCCAGAAAAAAGACATGACCTACTATCACTAGTATCCTTACATACAGATGAGGAAGTACACGATTTAGACTGGGTCTGCATATCCATCTCGGACAAGCCAGACAGAGCCACGCACGAGAATTCCTAGAAAAATAGCATTCCAACCTGAACTCTATCGAACACTCTCTAACAAAAAGAACCGGACATAAAATCACCAATACTGGAAATTACATCACTGACTCAAAGAAACCTAAACACATAAATAGCAACCATGACATAAAACCAGCACTTCACCAGAGGCTAACTGATAATGTTCCCTAGTATAGTGATGAACCATCTGAAAATGAAATCTCCAACTCAGCGAGCAAACTGACTTCCAGAAGAAACACAATTTCTCTCATCCTCCCTTTAACTAAATACTTCATTCAAGTTATCATTCCGATTATTTTAAAATTATTTGTATTCTTCTGCAAAGTAATATAGTGTCTTTCTGTGTGTGTTTGAATGTGTGGGTGTGGGAAAGAGAGAGAGAGAGACAGAGAGAATAATCCTCTGTAATCTCTGGATTACTCCCCGTGTCATGTGGAAAATAGGGAAGGATGAGGAAGACAGTAGAGCTTGACATGTTGTTAAAAATCTAGTTCAGGGGTGAGGGTTCCAGATTGTTGGATCATTGAGATCTCTTCCAGGAGACCTGTAAAAAGAATACAGGTCGTATCTTAACTGTACTAGCACCAACATCCTTGTGGGGAGGTGTGCTAGTGCAACTCAGATGGATTTGAATAAACCAGGAGAGTGAGAACCAAAGCAGAAGATCAGGAACTGAGCAGAAGGTAGAGGTGAATTGGACATCAGGCACGGCCAGTCTAATGACCATGCCGAGAGATAGAATCAAAACAGTGAGTTGGGAGTTGGAATAAATTATAGAGATGAGGCGCAGGTTTTGCAGAGATTAACAAGTAAGGGTGGACAGTGTGGGGGATGTGAGGGAGTGAGGTGTGTGAGATCAGGGAGACAGTGCACAAGAAAATGTTAAAGGGTAAAGAGGTTGGGGTGGGGAATTCCCTGATGAACAACTGGCAGCAAAACACTGGAAAACTTGCTGCTTGTCAAAGTGAATACCTGGGAAAGAATTTATTATGCTTCAGATAAATAACAGGTCTGTATTATAATGGAGGAAAAGCTGTCTTCATATTATGGCTGTAGCTTTAATAATGGTTGCGTACAGCTAGAATAATGTCAGTGTTGTTGTTGGACAATGCGTGCACTGAACATATGAATTACACTGGATGGTCCCAGAGATGGCTGGGCTGCCTTTGGTTGAGTGAGTGCTGAAGTTGCATGAGATGATGCTGGTTTGTAATATAGCCACTTACTGAGTACAGTCAAAGGAACAAAGCAGCAACTGCCATTGTTAATTGTTTCAGAATATACCAGTGGCTGCCACTGCAAAGAATCATGCTATGAAAAACAGGCGTATCACGTCTGTGCCAGCAATTGCATATCCAAAGACATTTTAAACGTTTGTGAGGTTACCTGCCTCAACCCCCATCTAGACACGCATTCCAGATTCATGCCATCCTCTCAGTTCTAAACACATTCCACAAATCCTCTCTCAATCCCCTGACGTTCACTTTAAAAGTGTGTCCCTTTGTTTTTGATCCTTTGACTAAGGAAAACAGCTGCTGTCTGTTCATCCTCTCCATACCCCATTTGCTCTTGTACACCCTGTACCATATTCCCTCCTCAACCTTCCCTGCTGCAAAGAAAAAAACGAACAAATTTAGCCCTCCTCTTTCATACTCACTTTTGAGTACATACTTGTCTTGTTACTTCTGACTTGCATCTTCCCAAATTATCGGTGTTAAATTTCGTCAGACCATTGATCTGGCTATCTGAATAATCGGTTTCTATCCTCCTATAGCCTAACACTTTCCTCCTGACTGTGATCCACCCAGCTCATCTTTGCGTCATCCATAACATTGGTCATCATTCCACTGCTCCCCACATTCCACATTCTCACAATCGTCATTTCTGAATATCACAAACAAACCGTGATTTCCTTCCTGTTCTCCAGATGTTATTCAGAGGATGATTGGACAATTCCAGTCTCTTGCTTTTTCTATTTTGGTGAATTTATGAGTGATGTAGTTAACACATTTTATGAGGGATCCACAAATAGCATTTTCGACACAGAGTTGAATTCACCTTTTACACTCTGCCCCGCTGCATGTTTTGTTTATAAACATTGTAAATAATTTAGGATAAACTAGGGTTTGGCATCTTGCGGTGGAACATTAGCATTTTGTGTGGCACTGTTCTTTGTAACATTCCCTGCAATAGCCAGGGCTGAAGAAATATTTCATCTGCAGGATGGACATGCACTTATTCATTGTTTGTTTTAATCAGCGAGTGTGATGAGGATAAATATTCAAATAAATTCTATATTATGGGCAAACTGCAGAAGATCAAATCATATTCTCATATCCACCTTGAATTGGAAGCAAATATATACTGCAAAAAAAATCAAAAATATTGAAACACCACGTAGGGGAGAAAGAAACATTTCATCTGCACTTGATGGAGATATAGAAATATATAGTACAAGTACAACCTGAACAAGAATCAAGTGATAGCAGAGAAAGTACAAGAAATCCTTTCTTAATTTTGAATGGAATCCAGATCCCGATTTTCTTGTACAGTGATGTTTTCTCATCCAATCTCACTACCTCAAAAGCAAGCTTCCCCCGGTCACTAAAACTTCATCTGCCTTTCTTCCTCCTCTATCCTACTCTTTTCTTACAGCCCTACTTCCCTTGCACTACCCCTCCTGCTGAAACATACTCTTCCACTGATGATCTCCCTTCACACTCTTCTTCTGCCGCTCCCACTGTTAAGTTACACCAATTCCCCAGTTACTCCCACTTTCTCTGGCCATTCTTTCCCCTTTTTGCTTTCCAACTGGGATGATGGGAGCCACTGGCTTCTGTGCTGCTATTGATCATCAGTGAATGATGAGATTGAGATGATCAATGTCCAATAGGAACAGATAATAGTGCGTTTCTGTCACTGTCTGATGCACCGTGAACATGCTGGTTTTGTTCTCCATGGTACAGAGTGGAGTGTCTTTCTGTCTCTCTGCCACAGCGCTTAACCAAACTGCCTCAACACAAATAGGACAAACCTCTCCTCACAGTCAGAAATCCATGCATCAGTTTTACCTTAAACATTGTGAGTAGAGTGAGCAGATTGTTCAAACAGACTGTGTACTGGCCTTTTGTTCTTTATTCATTTAACTGATCTTCCAATGTCAGTTGAGGTGAGATCAGAGTAACTTGCGTTGCATTAAAGTAATATTTGACTCATGTGACATCAGGGACCCTGAGTAAACTGTGGTCACTGGGAATCGCAGGAAATTCTGCGCTGGTAATTTCCTCACTGAACAATGACAGTTTCCCCAGAGCTATTGGAAATAACAAATAAACTCTGCCCTTGCTAGTGCCTTCCAAAACCATGGATAAATTTTTCTTGTTAATAACATCAAGACATATTATATTTTCACACTTTGGTCTAAACTCTTCGAAAAGTAAAACCTTACTGCTTGAGTGTCACTCCATTGAAATCAGGATGTTACAATAAGATTACCTTCCCAATTATTTTCAATCAGCAACTTTCTGAGGTCTGATTGTGCGATATCAGTACCACTGAGATCAACGTTTTCTCTGTCCAGCAGAATCGCATTATATTGTCTCAAGGCTGCACCACTCCACAATTCTAATTTATTCACGGACTCATTCGTCGTGCTAAACAGATGTACTGGGCACACAATTTGCAACAAGGTAGAGATAGCCTTGATCCTCTGAAACCATCCTCCCCTCCCATACCTGCCCACTGACTCCAGGCCCTCCCCCAATGCCACCTCCTGTCGTTTATTCACCATCCCTCCTTAACTTCCACTCTCTGATGCTGAATGTTCTGTACTCAGCAAATATCTGAACATTACCTCTCTGTGCCCCCACTTTAATGAATTTTAGGCATGACATTTAGTTGAGCTCTTCCGCTGTCTTCGCCTCAGTGCCCATATCTTTCGGCAAGATTCCTCTCCCTGTCCCATATACCCCGTTACCCAGCTGCAACACTCTCCCTCCACCGGGACCCCTCCTTCTGGCCTTTACCTGAACGAAATCGGTTCATTGAGAAATCTCAACATGACATTGGTTGTCTTAATTTCTCTGCACTCCCCTCACCAAATCCATACTATTAATGTTCGAACAGCCTCCACTCCATGTGCTTAGGTCCAACCCTGACTGTGTTATTCAGCCTGTGCTGCTGCTATAGTCTGGTGGACTGACCTCGACATTGCAAAGGTTGAACGCCCACTCTCAGGTACCTCCTCTAATCTCCCCCTGGACCATGACCCTACCATGGCACATCAGGCCATTGTATCAACTACGATAACTGACCACATTTCATCTGGAGATTTCTTCCCCACTCGCCCCACCCCCCTAACTGCCCTTGAGCTGATGGTCCTCTGATAGCAGAGCTTGCTTCTATCTCCTTTCAAAAATTCACAAACAGAACTGCCCGGGCAGACCCATTGCTTCAGCCTGCTCCTGCAACACAGAGGAAGTGCATGGATACACACTTGGGCCATAGTTATGCCTGTTTCTTCTTGAGGGACGTCGAACATTCCCTGTTCCAGTTCTACTCCAGCACCCATCCACAAATCTTTGTCCGATACATAGATGATATCATCGCTGCTGCATCTCTCTCTTGCCCGGAATTGGAAAAGTTCACTGATTTCGCTTGGAATTTGAAACTCTCCATCAATTTCACCTGGTCGATCTATGGCTCCTTACTTCCTTTCCTCAACATTTCTGCTTCCATTTCTGGGGATAGCCAGGCCACTGATATCCAGTATTAACCCACCGACTCCCACAGCTTCCTGGAGTATACATCCTCACACCTGGTTTCCTGCATAGACTCCATTCCATTCCCCCAGTTCCTCCGTCTCCACCGCATTGCTTCTGATGATACTAAATGCAACAAGGAAGCCTTTGAAATGTCCACCTTGTTCCTCAATCAAGGGATTCCCCATCACTGTTGTCAATAGGGTCCTCAACCGAGTCTGACCCATCTCCTGCACTTCTAGACTACCCCTCCCCTTCCCTCTAGCGACAGAGTTATGCCTACTATCCCAGCAGCATTCACATGCAGAGGATCATCAGCCCAAATATCCCCCACCTCCAGCGAGATGTCCCCACCTGCACATATTCACCTCTCCTCCATTGTCCATCTTCTAGAGGGATTATTCCCTCCAGGACACAGTGGTCTACTCTTTATTTACTCCCATCAAAGGTCCACTTCACTTTCCCCTGCCGGAGGAGTGACATATTCCCATTTACCTCCCTCCTCATCAGTATCAAAGGGCCCAACTATACCTTCGAGGTGAAGCAGCACCTTACCAACAATTCCCACAATCCAGTCTACTACATGCGCTGCTCACAATGTGGTCTCCTCTACATTGGGGAAATGAAGGGTAGACTGGGTGACCGCTTCACAGAACATCCAAGTTGGACCGCTGCAAATGACTCTGAGCTTTCAGTTGCCTGCCAGTTTAACAGCCCATCCTATTCCTTGACCAATATCTCTGTGTCAGGCTTGCTGCAGTGTTCCAGGCAAATTCAGCGCAAGCTTAAAGAACTGCACCTCATTTTCCATGTGCGGACTCTGCAGCCCTTCAGACTCAAAATCAAGTTCAATTATTTTCGGGCCTGAACTCCCCAAAGTCCTAGCCCCCTACCCATACATCAGGCCGAGTTGTCACATAGCCTTCCATTACTCACACCCTATTGTTAGCTACTAACAGTCTCCATTAAGAGCTATCCAGTCTCTTCTGCATATAAACCAACATTTTCCATGTTATTATCAGTTCTGAGGAAGGGGCACTGGACCTGAAACGTTAACTCTGATTTCTCGGCACTGAGAAATCAGAGTTTCAACATTTGTTTCAACACTTTCATGGCAAGTTCTCACAATCCAATACCTCATCGATATTTAGAGCCCTGTCAAACATAGGAACTTCGTATTTTCTCATTTAATGTCCATAACAAATTACTCGAGATTCAACTGAGATAACAGCTTTGCTGCTATCATTCAGATCAGACACTTTGTCACAGATCAGAAAGAAGAAAGAAATCAAAAGAGCTGGAGCGAACCTCAGTCGATCCGGCACCATCTGAGCAGAGATGCAAAAAAAAAACCTTTGATTCTAATAGGACTTTTCAGAACAGTGTCACAACATATGACATATGTTAATACTGTTGCTCTCTGCGAACACTTCTTCATCTTTTTCGTTTCTCCAGCATTTTCTGTTTGTTTTTCATGTTTCCATTATCTTTATATTTCATGTTTCTTGACAGGTCTACATGTTGACCTTGGTAATATTTGGAAAATGTGGTCATTTCTTGTTTCTATTACAGTTAGTGTGTCTGTGACACCTGAATTACAGCCAAATTCTGTTTCTTCTTTAAGATAGAAAGTTTAAAAAAATCTGAACATCCTGTAAGTCTCAGGAAATCTATTTTGTTTGAAAATACATTTTAGAGGCAGCTGAACTTCATGAATTAATAGGGATAGATTTTTGATGATGGAACACTGTTTCCTTCATTGAACTAGCTTGTCTCCCCAATCTCCAAAAGCTTTCAATGCATAAGCTAGAATTATTACAGCAAAGGTGGTGAAAACTCAGCCCATTGCCTCTTCCAATGGAATGAGTGATATCTCTACTATTATTCTCCTGTATTGTCCCCGTAGCCCTGCACAATTTGTTATTAGTATCTGTTTTTAATTGTAAGTTTCCTGCCAGATATGATCAATCTCAAACAAAAAAGACGTTGGAGGGAAAGCTCAGCAGGTCTGGCAGTATCTGTGAAGAGAAATCAAAGTTAATGCTTCAGGTGCGGTGACCCTACTCAATCTGTATTCCCAATGATTAAGTGGTGTGCACATAAAATATAGTTCACTTTATCACATTTACAATTATCCTGTTCAGTTCACATTGTCATTCAGCATTGCATCTCCCAAACGTTGGTTCTTTCCTTGGTGTGAACTGTATTTAATTCTATCTGACGTTAAGAGTGATGATTACTGGGGAATATCATTGTACTCCCCATGCAGTCTCCACAGCCACTGCCCCCATTACGACCAATCTCCTAAACCTGACTCATTAATTCATAAGTCTTAATGAATAAGTCCACTTTTGGTATTGGACTGAGGGGGACAAGCGTGACAATTACTGCTTTACAGCAAATAAAACTGCGTTAAGATGTTTGTCAATTTGTATAAATTAATTACAGAAGCCTATTATGTATGGAAGGTCCAACGGTTCTGTATTCGAGCAGTGAGAGGAACATTCAAAGAAGTCCACACTTCTGTCTATGTTCAGGGCAACTGTGCCCAGTGACAGTCTATTGGCTGGCGTTTGTTCCCGTGAAGGAGAAATAAGCACAGTAACAACATCCTTATTGTTTCTGTTTTTGTGGAGGGGCGGAGATTCAGGGTAAGATGGTTACAGAATTGCAAACGTACAACAGAGCAGAGTCATCTAGCCTGCGATAAAAAAACATCCATCATTCTCCCTCACAACTGACTTCACTAGAGGAATTTGTGATGGTAGACGTGACTAATAGCCAGCGATGTCAGCATCCAGTCCATTCCAGATATTTTGTGAACTGAATGTGCTGTATTGAAAGCTAGGCTGTTTGCTCAGTGACTGTGATTGATGTCAGTCTCCATGCATTGCAACTGTGTCACTGGAGGGTTTCCCTCTCCTATTGGTGAGGGGCTTCACTCAGTGCGCTATCCCAGTGTAGGAGCAGATGCATCAGCTCCAACAATAACAAAGATCAGCAGCTGTACAGACATGGAGAGGACAGATCTGAATATGAGAATAATGGACTCGATAATTACACCAATGGAGAGGAGGCTTTCCTTGGGTCTTTTCAACATTTTCCTCTGTTGGGAATTTCTACCATATCGGATATTAGTGGTGCTGATTATTATTTTGGGCGGGGTGGAGGATATGTTACTAACGTATGGTGGTGGAGCGACGCTCCTAAAGCTAGTTTACCTCCAATTAAGCCTGTTGGACTATAACCTGGTGTTGTGTGATTTTTAACTTTGTACAACCCGGTCCAACACAGGCATCTCCAAATCATAACCTATTCTCGCTATTGTTGGTGTTCTCTAGTTTTGTCCAATCATTAATCCCATAAATAATTTTGAACTTCATTGCAATTTCTGTTCTCTACATTTGTCAATGAAAGAAACTGTTACCTTCAATTTCAATTGCAGATTCCATTTATCTGAATTGCAGACCACTCCCTTACAAACATCTGAGAACAAAACTGTGCACAACCTCGGTATCCCTTTTTTGCCCTGAACTGATTTATGTCTCGCGTTCTCTCTGTCACCAAATCTGTCCACTATCAGCTCATAATATCCCCAATCTCCATCTCTGTGTCAGTGCTGTGGCTGAACAAACCATTGTTGTCTGCACGTTGGTAAAATTCAGACTTTATGTCTCAAGCTCTCTTCTGGCCACTTTTCCAGTTACAAGTATTTAAATCACAAAATTGTTCTTGTCTCGGACGTTACTTCTTGATTTGGACAATGTATCAGAGTAGGAATGTCGCTGGATGTAATTCAGGAGCAAAGCTTATTAAACGAAAGACATTGTTTCAAGCGATTTGTTTCAAGTCCTACCACAACTGATGGCAGAACTTCAATAAAAATGATAAGAATTGGAATAAAAGTGAATTTCACAAAAACATCCATAAAACCCACATTTTGTCTGAAAATCTTCCTGTTTCACTGATGACCTTCGGTAAAGAAATCTAATGTTACTACCCGGTCTGGGGTAAGTGTGACTTCAGACTTTATATTGACTTTATATTGACTTGTGGAATGGCGTCAGAATCAGGGCAATAAGTGATGATTAACAAATGCTGCCCTTGGCAGAGATGCCGACTTCCATTGAATCACAAATTTGAAGGTTAAACCAAATAAAGAATGATGCTGGAGATCTGAAATTGCATAAAAAATGCAAAGAAAAGAACAGAAAGTGCTAGGGAGCTTTCCTGAACTGAAAGCAGCTGGAAAATAGTGTGAACAATGCTGGTGACTGGGAAGTCTGCTTTGAAAGGCAGGAGTGAGTTGAATCGATAGAGAAAGAGAGAGATAGAAGAAAAAGAGCAAATAAAGGGAATGATGATCAGCTGGGATGGA
>NC_057717.1:13505169-13508439 GCF_004010195.1 Chiloscyllium plagiosum
CATTTGCCTGCCTAACTACTGACAAACTGCAAGTTTACCTTTCAAGACTCCTAGACTAAACTCCCTAGTCTTTTTGCCCTTCAGACTTCTGAATTATCTCGCTATTTCGAAATTAGTCCTTGCCTCTATTCATCCTGGCAAAATGCTTTCCCACACTTTTCCACATTGTACTGCCACTTCTTTGCTCACTCTCCAAACCTGTGAAAGTCCTTCAGCAGGTGAAAGTGAGGACCGCAGATGCTGGAGATCAGAGTCATAAAGTGTGGTCATAGAAAAGCACAGCCTGTCAGACAGCATCCGAGGAACAGGAGATTCGACGTTTCAGGCATAAAGCCTTCATCAGGAATGTGGGGTGGGCGGAAAGGCGACAGCTATATGAAGGTGGGTGATGATAGTGATAGGTCAGAGTGGAAGGTGGATTTGATACTTGGGAAGGTAGATGGACAGGTAGAACAGTTCAAGATGGCGGTGCTGAGTTGGAGGGTTAGATCTGGGATAATGTGGAGGGAAAGGAGATAAGGAAACTGGTGAAATTGTCCTTGATACTGTGTGTTTGGAGGGTCCCAAGGCAGAAGATGATGCATTCTTCCTCCAGAAGTCAGGTGGCTAGAATTTGGCAGTGGAGGAGGCCAAAAGCTTGCAGGGCTTTGGCGCGGTGGGAGGGGGAGTTGAAGTATTCGGCCACAGGGAAGTGGGGTTGTTGGGTTTATGTGTCCAAGAGTGTTCCCTGAACCGTTCTGTAAGTTGAGATCCTGTCTCGCCAATGTATAGGAGGCAGGAGCAATGGACTGACGAGAAGAGATGTTTGGATGCACAGGATGTTCTCTGCCTGATGTGGTAGGATCCTTTGGGGCCTTGGGTGGAGGTGAGGAGGGAGGTGTTGGCACAGGTTTCATATCTCTTGCAGTGTAAAGGGATGGTGTTGGGAGTGGAAGGTGGTTTGATGGGGGCGTGTGGACCTAACGAGGGAGTTTTGAGGGAATGGTCTCAGCAGTATGATGATAGGGGTGGGGAGCGAAGTATATCTCTGGTGTTGGGGTCTGACTGTTGGTGGCAGAAATGGTGGAGGATGATGCGTTGTATCCTGAGGTTGGTGGGATGGAAGGCGAACACCAGAGAGGTTCTAATTTGTTGTCGTTGGAAGGGTGGAGTGCAAGGGCGGAGTTTTGGGAAGTTGAGGAGATGCACGAGAGCACCCTCCTGCAGCCGAACCATCTCTTCAATGCTACCTGTCCCTCTATCTATCTTTGCACTGTTTGAAAGCTTAGCCAGAATGCCCTCAGTTCCTTCATATAGATAATGAATGCACAAAGTGAAAAGTTGTGGTCCCAACACTGAGTTTTGTGGAACACCACTTGTCACTGGCTGCCATTCTGAGAAGAACACTTTTATCTCCACTCTATGCTGTCTCTCAGGCAGCCAAACTTCTCTCCATGCTAGCACCTTGCCTCTAATACCATGGGTCCATACCTTTCTCAATAGCCTCATGCATGGCACTTTGTCAAAGGATTCTTGAGTGCAGATGGATAACATCTATTGGTTCTCCTTGATCTAATCTGCTCATTACTCCCTCACTGTTTTCTAGCCGGTTTGGCAGGACTGATCTCCCCTTGATGAAACCATGCTGACTCTGTCCAATTTTACCAAACAGCTCCAAGTATCAGAAATCCCATCCTTCACGATGGATTCCAGGATTTTACCCACAACGAAGGTTAGGCTAATCAGTCTGCAGTTTTCCATCTTCTACCTAACTCCCTTATTAAATGGAGTGTCATGTTAGCAATTATACAACCACTTTTCCGTTTCCTGATTTTAGTCATTCCTGAAAGATTACCACTTACGCTTGCACTAACTCTTCAGTTATCTCTCTTACAAGGCTGGGGTGTAGTCCAACTGATCCAGGTGAGCTATCCACATTCAGGCCATTCTTATTTCTAACATGCTCTTCTTGACGTTGACCACCATATTCAGGACTGCCCTCTCACTCTCTTCAATTCTTGAGAAATTACTCGTGTCTTCCACTGTGAAGGCTGATGCAAAGTTCCTCAGCCATTTCTTTGTTTCCCACTACTGTCTCTCCAGCATCATTTTCCAATGGTCCATATTCACTTTTACCTCTCTTTTGCACTTTATACATCTAAAGAATCTCTTAAAGTTTCCTTTATTTTACTAGTTAGCTTACCCCCAAATTTAATCTTCTCCCACCTTATTTATTTTTCCTTGCCTTCTGTTGGCCCCATTCTCCAGTTTCCCTTTGCCCTTCACATTGCTTGCGCTTTTACTTATATGAAATCCCTGACTTCCCTCGTCAGCCCTGGTTGCCTCATTCTCCCTGTACCATGCCTTTATTGCTCAGCATGCATCTCTGCAGTGTCTCCTGAATTAATCTTGGAATTTCCTGACATTACTGTTCGCCTGTCTTTCCTGCTAGACCCCTGTCCCAGTCAATTCTACCCAGCTTCTCCCTTGTGCCTCTCCAGTTGCCTTTATTCAGCTGAAATACTGTTAACTCAGATTCTACTTTCTCTCTCTCAAATTGCAGAATAAATTCAACCATGTTCTAATCACTGCTTCTGATGTTTTCATTCACCTTATGCTCCCTTGTCTAGTCTGCGTCACTAAATCCAGTGTCATCTGTTCCTGAGTGGGCTCCACCACATGATGCTCCAAAAAGCCATCCCATAGACATTCCTCAAATTCCTTTTCTTGCGATTCACTCCCAACCTGGTTTCCCATTCCACTTGCATATTGAAATCCCCCTATGATCACTGTAACTTTGTCTTTCCTACAGATCTTTTCTATCTCCTGGTGTATCTTGTACCCCAGCTCCTGACCACTCTTTGGAGGCCTGTGCAAGTCTCCAACTGTGATTGTCTTATCTTTGTGATTCCTCAATTCCACCCACGCAGATTCTACATCATCTGACTTTACTTCCTTTCTTACTATTGATTTAATTTCATTTATTAATAATGTAAACTCACTCCCTCTGCTAACTGTCTTTTCGATAGGAGAGATGTCCTTGAATATCCTAAACCCCTTGCAACCACTTCTCTGTGATGCCCATCACGTCAGACCTACCAATTTCAATCTGTGCCACAATCTCATTTAATCTATTCCTTATACTGCGTGCATTCAGATATAACCCCTTCAATCTTGTATTAACGGTTCCTCTTCTCATTGTTATTTTTTTGTCCAGTGTGCTTGAAGTCTGATTGCTTACACTTTCCATACACTCTGTCTTATTTGCGTCTGTGCTGGAGATTTTAATAA
>NC_057717.1:13509349-13533153 GCF_004010195.1 Chiloscyllium plagiosum
TTAATAATTTTTCTCTCTCTGCACACACGCACAGACACACACATTATGTTCTCTCTGTTGACAAATTGTGGTGTTGGAGAGCTCGTCGGTGTACAATGGGCTAAATGGCCTCCTTCAGTACTCTATCAATTCTGAAGTTCTCTGACCCACAATAAAGACTTCAGGTGCCTGGAAAGACAAGCTGATCCTGCGAAGGACACAGCGCAGAATCATCCTTTATCTCTTCCTGTTGTCTGATATGCAGCGGCCTTGAAATATCAGTTCAAAAAAATAAATAGAAATTCGAGCAGTTGGGAGAACGTTCACCAGATGATTTTGCTGTCAGGATTTAACAAGTAGTTCCCACATACAAAATTGGATTTGCCTGATAGCAGCTCCTCCCCATTGACACGTCCGAGCTCTGCCTGATACTGACGTAATTTGCCTTCCGCCAATTCAGTAAATTCTCACAAGGTCCTGACATATCCGTGTTCATAGTTATCTTAAATCTGAAGGAACTGTGACCACTGTTTCTAAAATTATGTCCCACTGAAAAGTTAGTCACCTGGCCAGGCTCATTAGCCAATACTAGGTCCAGTATGGTTCTTCCTCTCGTTGGACTATCCATATACTCCTGCAGTTAACAAATTCTGCCCCGTATAAGCCCCTTGCTCTAATGGACTTCCAGTCATTATTGGGGATATTAAAGTCACTCACTATGACCACTCTTTTTTTAATACACCTTTCCTTGATCGACATACATATCTGTTCCTCAATCCCTCCGTGGCTGTTGGAGAGATTATAGTAACGCAATGCTTGCATCCATCTTATTTTTGAGCTTGACCCATATTGCTGCAGTGGATGGTCGCTCCTGTATGTCCTGTTCACGTGCAGATTTAGCATTCTCCCTAATCAGTAAAATAACTCGTCCACCTATTTTAGCTTCTTCTCTATCTCGCCGAAACCAATGAAACCCTGGATACTTTGAACGGCCGATCCTTTCCCTCTCTCAACCAAGTCTCTGTAAAGCCGCAACATTATAGTCCCATGTATGGATTCAGGCTCCCAGTTCATCGTCCATACCCAGAAAAATTCTTGCATTGAAATAAATACACTTCAGCCAAACTCCATCAGATCCTGACCTGATATTTGGTTTGAGTTTCCCTGATGTAAGTTCTCCTCGTCTAATCTCTGGTAACATAAGATTACAAAGGACTATCAGTAAAGCAGAAAATATTGTAAACAGAAAATTTCAGTTTCCTCCCTTGTCCCTTCAATCTGTACATTGCATCCCACTCTGTCCAATTCCAATAAACTGCTGGATAATTATTCTGCTTCAAACAACCGTCTCCAGCCTCTCACTCACATTCTTCACCTCTCTCTGGACCCATTGGATTGGCTGTTTTCTGATCCCTCTCTCAACCAAATCTCTGTAATATTTATATCATAGTTATATATACTCATCTGTCTTGCCTGTCATACTGCTCACATTAAAATCAGCATACTTCAGACTTCCAGTCCCATTGTGTTCACTCCCCTCTGCTAGTTTGTTGTTGGTCTTAGTTGTACTGGGATTAGTCTCCAACTAATCTTCAGTCACTGTGCTTGTGGATGTACTGCTCTGGCTCCCCCCACCCCTTCCCCCACCGCCACACTAGTTTAAACCCTGCGGAGTGACAATAGCAAACCTGCCTGCCAGGAGATTGCTGACGGTTCACGTTCATCCCGTCCTTCTTGTGTATTTCATACTGACTCAGGAATCCCAGTGACCCACATATCGGCGATTGCTGTCAGTTCAGATGCATCCCGTCCTTCTTGTGTATATCCTACCGACCCGGGAATGCCAATGATCCACATATTGGAAGTGCTGCCTACCCTACCAGCTCTTTGGTCATGTTTTTAACGGTATTACCTTCCTATTCCTCACCTCACTGGCAAGTGGCATATTTTAGTCTTTCCAACATTCAAAACTCCTTTCAGCACAACTCCGGCAAGATCTTTACTTTGAATTGGATAGACTTGACAATAAAAACTTAGTGTGATCAGGAAAGTGGAGCCCAATGAATCAGTCGCAATAACCATAGGATCTGATATCTATCACCTTCACCAAACCTGTGTGACAAGATATACATATGGAACATCTATTTGTAGACGGACGAGGATAAACAGAATTAGTCCAAAAGACCAGAAAATGTCAGAACAGATGGCTGCCAATCAGCCTGTTTACTCTGCTTTGCTGTTCAATTGGATTTTAGCTATTCTGTTCCTTTTAATGGCAGAGACTTTGCCTCGCATTCCTAGCGGTTCAGAAAGTGCCCAGTGTCTTTGTGCGTTCCTTGCGTAGGGAGCATCCAGTGCCAGGCGATGGGGTGTGGGGAATCCCGGGGTGGCTCGATGAAAGGCTGCATGCAGTAACGGATGGACTCAGGGATTGTAAGCGACAGAGCAGGAAATCAGAGACATGCACTCACATAAGTAGCTGGGGAGCCCGAGCACCACTGCCACTTTTACAATAAACCCGTCATATTTGCAGCAATTCTCCTCAAATACAAGTAAATACACTGCAGATGGCAGAAACCTGAAACAAACATAGAAACATACTGTGAAGAGAGAAAAGAGTTAATTCTCCCAATGCAGACACGGGGAGATTGTAAAAATAACTCCACAAAGACAGGGTCCAGAGATTGGAATTATTCTTATTTGAATGAAAATAGTCTTATCAGTGATAGGCGACATGGTTTTGTGCAGAGAATGTCATGTCTTACCAAATCAATGGAATTCTTTGAGGAAGTGACAAAGTTGATTGATGAGGGAGGGTCTGTAGATGTCATGTACGTGGTCTTCAGGAAGGCGTTTGGTATGTTTCCCCATGGTCGGGGAATGTCAAAAGTGAAGTCACATGGTGCGCAAGCTGGTGCATAAAGAACTGGCTGGGCAACAGGAGGCAGAGAATAGTAAGGGGAGGGAGTTTCTCAAAATGGAGAAACTGTGACCAGTGGTTTATTTTAAGATGTTTCTGGCAAGATACATGAATGGGCTGGGAACAAAGGGATACAGATCCTTCGAAAATTGGCGACAGGCTTAGATAGAGAATTTGGATCAGCACAGGCTTGTACCACCGAATGGCCTGTTTCTGTGCTGGAATGTCCTTTGTTATAACATTATCAATGACCCATCAGACCCCAGTAATTGTCTCCTCCAACCTCTTCCATCAGCCTAAAATGTACAAAAGCTTGAAAACACTGAGCAGCTGGTTCCGGAACAGCTTCTTCCTGACTGCAATTAGACTGATGAATGTACTCTCTAATCTCAGATAATGCTGATCTTGTTCCTGTTGATCTCTCCTCGCCCACGCCCTGTGCAGCGTAACCTTTATGGCTCTCAAACATATTTTATAGCCTTTGTTCTGTACATCATTGCTTACTATGCTTTGCCTGTATATCTTGGTGCAGGTCAAAGTAAATCCTAACCTCCCTTCCCCCAGTTCCTCCAGTGCTCACTCTCAGCTGTCTCTGGTCCTCACCCCCAGAACCTCCCATTCCCCACCCCCAGCACACTGTGACCCCATCCCCAGCTCCCTGTGTACATTGTATCTCACTATTTCTCTCACACTGTCTGTTTCCGTGTTTTCCTTTTCTCTGTTTTCTGTTTCTTTCCCCGAACTTCCTATCTCCCCTTCTGCCTGTTCTTGTGACTGTTTGTTTCTTGTTTTGTTTCCTTTCTCTGTTTTACTGACTGCCCTTCTGTTTGCCTCGCTGTGTTCTCTCTCTCCTTCTACGTGTCCGTCTCTTTCTCCCTCGTTGTGATGGTGATGGCTTCTCTATTCTTTTGAAGCATTTGATGGCTCTTTGGTTGGATGTTGGCAATACAATAAACTCAATTATGTTTTGGTATCTTAAACATAATTTAAATTTATTGGTTAAATTTCAATTGTTGTCAAACCGACAAGCAGAACTTGGGTATCCATTTAAAAGCCAATTGTTTCATCTAACTACTTTGGAACTGCCTTCTCCCAGTGCTCTGCATTCTGGCAACTGAAAGCATTTTATTCATTTGCATAATAGTGTGACGGTAATAGCTCTTCCCAGGACCATAAGGATCTACACACGGTTTTGTGCACAGACCATACTATCATGGAGGACAACCTTCCATCCATTTAGACTTCTCATTGTCAGCGAAAGGCTGGCAACATCAAATATCTCTCCCAAACTGGTAATGATCTCCTGCAACCTCTTCCAAAAGGGAGGAGATACAGAGACTTGAAAACATGGACCAGCATGCTCAGGAACACCTTCTTCCCCAGCGTAATTACACTGGCGAATTGACATCTCTAACTTTTCAAATAATATTAATCTTGCTAAATTCGATCTTGCATTGCACAGCTCCTGTGCAGCTGTAACCTTGTGTGCCTCACTCTGTCTAAGTGCCCTGTGAGGCTCAAGGTCTTCTCAAGGGCAATCAAAAAAGTGAACTCATGCTGGCCCAGCCAGCGATACCTATATCCCATTAATAAATATAAGAACATGATGACACTCAGGGAACACAGATAGGTGGGATCAAATCGCTTCAAAGATGATCTTAGATAGATAGAGATTTCCCACGGTATCTGAAAGTAGAGTGTTCCTACAAAGCTTTTCATAAGCTGATATGGCATAAAGTGAAGTATCATTAATTCATGTGGGAAAAAAAATACTTTTCTTGTGAAAAGTGAGAGTCCTCTTCGAATTTCTTTTGGTTAGCGAAAACAGGACGTAATGGAGGTTTTTCGGAAAGGGAAGTGGCAAAAAGTGAATTTTTGAAAAGCGGACGATACATGTGCCGACATGGGCAAGATATTCAGGAAGTTGGGAAAAGTCAAAAATAAATGAGGTGGATCTCACATTTTATTTCCATCCCAGCTGATCATCATTCCCTTTGTTTGCTCTTTTTCTTCTATCTCTCTCTTTCTCTATCGATTCAACTCACTCCTCCGGCCTTTCAAAGCAGACTTCCCTGTCACCAGCATTGTTCACACTATTTTCCAGCTTCTTTCAGTTCAGACAAGCTTCCCAGCACTTTCTGATCTTTTATTTGCATTATTTATGCAATTTCAGATCTCCAGCATCTTTGTTTATTTGGTTTAACCTTCAAATTTGTTATTCCATGGGAAGGTGGCATCTCTGCCAAGGGCAGCATTTGTTAATCATCACTCATTGCCCTGACTCTGACGCCATTCCACAAACCAATATAAAGTAAAGCACATTAATATGGGTCTGAAGTCGCACTTAACCCAGACTGGGTAGTAGCATTAGACTTCTTTACCGAAGGTCTTTAGTGAAACAGGAAGGTTTTCAGACAAAATGTGGATTTTATGGTTGTTTTTCGTGAAATTCACTTTTATTTCAATTCTTATCATTTTTATTTAAGTTCTGCCATCAGCTGTGGTATGACTTGAAACAAATCACTTGAAACAATGTCTTTTGTTTAATAAGCTTTGCTCCTGAATTACATCCAGCGACATTCCTACTCTGATACATTGTCCTAATCATGAAGTAACGTCCGAGAGAATAACAATTTTGTGATTGAAATACTTGTAACTGGAAAAGTGGCCAGAAGAGAGCTTAAAACATAAAGTCTGAATTTTACCAACGTGCAGACAATAGTTTATTCAGCCACAGCACTGACGCAGAGATGGAGACTGGGGATATTGTGAGTTGGTAGTGGACAGGGTCCGTGACAGAGAGAACAAAAGACATAAATCAGTTGAGGGCAAAAAGGGATCTCGAGGTTGTGCACAGTTTTGTTCTCAGATGTTTGTAAGGGAGTGGTCTGCAATTCAGATGAATGGAAATTGCAATTGAAATTGAAGATAAAAGTTTCTTTCATTGGAAAACATAGGTAACAGAAATTGCAATGAAGTTCAAAATTGTTTATGGGATTAATGAATGGACAGAAGTAGAGAATACCAACAATAGCTAGAACAGGTTATGATTTGGTGATGCAGGTGTTGGACCGGGATGTACAAAGTTAAAAATCACACAACGCCAGGTTATAGTCCAACAGGTTTAATTGGATGCACACTAGCTTTCGGAGCGTCGTTCCTCCACCATAGGTTAGTAACACACTGTCCACCCCGCCCAAAATAATAATCAGTACCACTAATATCCGATAAGGTAGAAATTTCCAACAGAGGAAAATGTTGAAGAGACCCAAGGAAAGCCTCCTCTCCATTTGTGTAATTATCCAGTCCATTATTTGCAGATTCAGATCTGTCCTCTCCACGTCTGTGCAGCTGCTGATCTCTGTTACTGTTGGAGCTGATGCATCTGCTCCTAGGCTGGGATAGCGCTCTGAGTGAAGCCCCTCACCAATAGGACACAGTTGCAACGCAAGGAGACTGACACCAATCGCGGTTACTGAGCAAACAGCTCTAGCTTTCAATACAGCACATTCAGTTCACGATATATCTGGACTGGACTGTACTTGATGCTGACATTGCTGGCTATTGGTCACATCTCCCATCGTCAATTCCTCCTGTGAAGTCAGTTGTGAGGGAGAATGATGGACGTTTTCTTATTGCAGGCTAGATGACTCTGCCCTGTTGTACGCTTGCAATGCTGTCACCATCTTACCCCGAATCTCCGCCTCTCCACAAAAAAAAAGAAACGCAATCAGGATGTTGTTACTGTGTTGATCTCCCCTTCGCGGGAACAAACACCAGCCAATAGACTGTCACTGGGCACAATTGCCCTGAACATAGACATAAGTGTGGACTTCTCAGAATGGTCCTCTCACTGCTCTAATAAAGAAACATTGGACCTTCCATATAGAATATGCTTCAGTAATTAATTTATACAAATTGACAAACATCTTAATGCAGTTTTATTTGCTGTAAAACAATAATTTTTAACCTTTTTTTCCCTCAGTCCAAAACCAGAAGTGAACTTATTCATTAAGACTTATGAATTAATTAGTCAGGTTTAGCTAGTAGAGAGGGCGGAATGGGGGTAGTGGCTGTGGAGACTACCCCCACAATGATATTCCACAGTCGTCATCACTCTTAACGTCAGATAGAATTAAATATAGTTCACAACAAGGAACGAGCCAACGTTTTGGAGATGCAATGCTGAATGACAATGTGAACTGAACAGGATAATTTTAAATGTGATAAAGTGAACTGAACTGAACAGGATAATTTTAAATGTGATAAAGTGAACTATATTTTATATACACACCATTTAACCATTGGGAATACAGATTGAGTAGGGTCACCGCATCTGAAGCATTGACTTTGATGTCTCTTCACTGATTCAGCCAGACCTGCTGAGCTTTCGCTCCAACGTCTGTTTTTGTTTGAGATTGATCATGTTGTTCATATCTGGCAGGATGGTTACAATTAAAAGCAGATGCTAATAACAAAATGTACAGGGGTATGAGGACAATACAGGAGAATGATAGTAGAAATATCGCACATTCCAAACTGGAAGAGACAATGGGCTGAGTTTTCACCACCTTTTCTGTAATAATTCTATGTTATGCATTGAAAGCTTTTGGAGATTGGGGAGACAAGCTAGTTCAATAAAGGACACGGAGTGTTCCATCATCAAAAATCTATCCCTATTGTTTCATGAAGTTCAGCTGCCTCTAAAATGTATTCTCAAACAAAATAGATTTCCTGACATTTACAAAATGTTCAGTTTTTTTTTTACTTTCTATCTTCAAGAAGAAACAGATTTCGGCTGTAATTCAGGTGTCACAGACACAACAACTGTAATAGAAACAGGAAAGTACCACATTGTCAAAAAATTATCAAGGTCAACATGTAGACCTGTCAAGAAACATGAAACATAGAGATAATGGAAACATGAAATGCAAACAGAAAATGCTGGAGAAACGAAAAAGGTGAGGAAGTGTCTGCAGAGAGCAACAGAATTAACATATGTAATATGATGTGACACTGTTCTGAAAAGTCCTATTAGAATCAAAGATTATTTTTTTGCACCCCTGCTCAGATGTTGCCAGATCTACTGAGTTTCGCTCCAGCTCTTTTGATTTCTGTCTTCTTTCTGAACTGTGACGAAGTGTCTGATCTGAATGATAGCAGCAAAGCTGTTATCTCAGTTGAATCTCGAGTAATTTGTTATGGACATTAAATGAGAAATTACAAAGTTCCTATGTTTGACAGGGCTCTAGCAAAGCTGTTATCTCAGTTGAATCTCGAGTGATTTGTTATGGACATTAAATGAGAAATTACAAAGTTCCTATGCTTGACAGGGCTCTAAATATCGATGACGTATTGCATTGTGAGAACTTGCGATGAAAATGTTGAAACAAAACGGAAGTTGCTGTAAATGCTCAGCAGGTCTGGCAGCGTCTGTGCAGAGAAATCAGATATTGGTCAAGGAACAGGATGGGCTGTTAAACTGGCAGGCAACTGAAAGCTCAGAGTCATTTGCAGCGGTCCAACTTGGATGTTCTGTGAAGCGGTCACCCAGTCTACCCTTCATTTCCCCAATGTAGAGGAGACCACATTGTGAGCAGCGCATGTAGTAGACCGGATTGTGGGAAATGTTGGTAAGGTGCTGCTACACCTCGAAGGTATAGTTGGGCCCTTTGATACTGATGAGGAGGGAGGTAAATGGGAATGTGTCACACCTCCGGCAGGGGAAAGTGAAGTGGACCTGTGGTGGGAGTGAATAAAGAGTAGACCAGTGTGTCCTGGAGGGAATAATCCCTCTCGAAGGTGGACAATGGAGGAGAGGTGAATATTTGCAGGTGGGGCCTCTCGCTGGAGGTGAGGGAAATGTGGGCTGATGATCCTCTGCATGTGAATGCTGCTGGGATAGTAGGTTATGACAAGGGAAACTCTGTTGCGAGAGGGAAGGAGAGGGGGGAGCTCGAAGCGCAGGAGATGGGTCAGACTCGGTTGAGGACCCTATTGACAACAATGATGGGGAATCCCTTGATGAAGGAACAAGGTGGACATTTCAAAGGCTTCCTTGTTGAATTTAGTATCAGCAGACGCAATGCAGTGGAGTCGGAGGAACTGGGGGAATGTAATTGTGTCTATGCAGGAAACCAGGTGTGAGGATGGATACACCAGGAAGCTGTGGGAGTCGGTGGGTTAATACTGGATATCAGTGGCCTGGCTATCCCCAGAAATGGAAGCAGAAATGTTGAGGAAAGGAAGTAAGGAGCCAGAGATCGACCAGATGAAAGTGATGGAGAGTCTCAAATTCCAAGCGAAATCAATGAACTTTTCCAATTACGGACAAGAGAAAGATGCAGCAGCGATTATATCATCTATGTATCAGACAAAGATTTGTGGATGGGTGCTGGAGTAGAACTGGAACAAGGAATGGTCGACGTCCCTCAAGAAGAAACAGGCATAACTGGGGCCCAGATTTGTATCCATGCACTTCCTCTGTGTGGCAGGAGCTGGCTGAAGCAATGGGACTGCCAGGGCAGTTCTGTTTGTGAATTTTTGAGAGGAGATTGAAGCGAGCTCCGCTATTAGAGGACCATCAGCTCGAGGGCAGATAGGGAGGTGGGGCGAGTGGAGCAGAAATCTCCAGATGAAATGTGGTCAGTTATCGTGGTTGATACAATGGCCTGATGTGCCATGGTAGGGTCATAGTCCAGGGGGAGATTAGAGGAGGTACCTGAAAGTGGGTGTTCAACCTTTGCAAATTCGAGGTCAGTCCACCCGACAAAATCAGCTCCACCCTTGTCGGCACAGGCTGAATAACACAGTCAGGGTTGGATCTAAGCACATGGAGTGTAGGCTGTTCGGACAATGATAGTATGGATTTTGTGAGGGAAATGCAGAGACATTAAGACAACTAATGTCATGTTGAGATTTCTCAAAGAACCGATTTAGTTCAGGTAAAGGTCAGAGGGAGGGGTCCAGGTGGAGGGAGAGTGTTGCAGCTGGGTAGCGGGGTATATGGGACAGGGAGAGGAATCTTGCCAAAAGAAATGGGCACTGAGGCGAAGACAGCAGAAGAGTTCAACTAAATGTCATGCCTAAAATTCATTAAAGTGGGGGCACAGAGAGGTAATGTTCAGATATTTGCTGAGTACAGAACATTCAGCATCAGTGAGTGGAAGTTCAGGAGGGATGGTGAATAAATGACAGGAGGTGGAGTTGGGGAGGGCATGGGGTCAGAGGGCAGGTATGGGAGGGGAGGACGGTTCCAGAGGGTCAAGGGCATCTCTACCTTGTTGCAAATTGTGTGCCCAGTACATCTGTTTAGCACGACGAATGAGCCGGTGAATAAATTAGAATTGTGGAGTGGTGTAGCCTTGAGACAATATAATGCGATTCTGCTGGACAGAGAAAATGTTGATCTCAGTGGTATTGATATCGCACGATCAGACCGCAGAAAGTAACTGATTGAAAATAATTGGGAAGGTAATCTTATTGTAACATCCTGATTTCACTGGAGAGATACTCAAGCAGCAAGGTTTTACTTTTCGGAGATAATAGACCAAATTGTGAAAACATAATATGTCTTGATTTTATTAACAGTGCAAATTTATCCATGGTTTTGGAAGGCACTAGCAAAGGCAGAGTTTATTTGTCATTCCCAATAGCTCTGGGGCAAGTGTCATTGTTCAGTGAGGAAATTACCAGCGCAGAATTTCCTGCGATTCACAGTCACCACAGTTTACTCAGGATCTCTGATGTCACATGAGTCAAATTCTGCTTTAATGCAACGCAAGTTACTCTGATATCACCTCAACTGACATTGGAAGATCAGTTAAATGAATAAAGAACAAAAGGCCAGTACACAACCTGTTTGAACAATGTGCTCACTCTACTCACAATGTTTAAGGGAAAACTGATGCATGGATTTCTGACTGTGAGGAGAGGTTTGTACTATTTGTGATGAGGCTGTTTGGTTAAGCACTGTGACAGAGAGACAGAAAGAAACTCCACTCTGTACCATGGGGAACAAAACCACCCTATTCACGGTGCATCAGCCAGTGACAGAAACACACTATTGTCTGTTCCTATTAGACATTGATCATCTCAATCTCATCATTCACTGATGATCAAAAGCAGCACAGAAGCCAGCGGCTCCCATCATCCCAGTTGGAAAGCAAAAAGTGGAAAGAATGGCCAGAGAAAGTGGGAGCAACTGGGGAATTGGTGTAACTTACAGTGGGAGTGGCAGAGAAGAGTGTGAAGGGAGATCATCAGTGGAAGAGTATGTAGCAGCAGGAAGGGTAGTGCAAGAGAAGTAGGAGTGTAAGAAAAGAGTAGGACGGAGGAGGAAGAACGGCAGATGAAGTTTTAGTGACAGGGAAAAGCTTGCTTTTGAGGTAGTGAGATTGGATGAGAAAATATCACTGTACAAGAAAATCGGGATCTGGATTCCATTCAAAATTAAGAAAGGATTCCTTGTACTTTCTCTTCTATCACTTGATTCTTGTTCAGGTTGGACATGTATTATATATTCCTATATCTCCATCAAGTGCAGACGACATGTTTCTTTCTCCCCTACTGTGGTGTTTCAATATTTTTGATTATTTTCCAGTATGTATTTGCTTCCAATTCAAGGTGGATATGATAATATGATTTGATCTTCTGCAGTTTATCCATAACATAGAACTTCATTGAACTTTTATCCTCATCAGTCTCGCTGATTTAAATGTTTGTCCATGTCCATCCTGCAGATGAAAAATTTCTTCAGCTCTGGCTATTGCAGGGAATGTTACAACGAACAGTGCCACCCAAAATGCTAATGTTCCACCGCAAGATGCCAAACTTCAGTTTATCCTAAATTATTTACAATGCTTATAAACAAAAATGCTATTTGTGGATCCCTCATAAAATGAGTTAACTACATCACTCATAAATTCACCAAAATAGGAAAAGCAAAAGACTGGAATTGTCAAATCATTCTCTGAATAACATCTGGAGAACAGGAAGGAAATCACGGTTCGTTTGTGATATTCAGAAATGACGATTGTGAGAATGTGGAAGGTGGGGAGCAGTGGAATGATGACCAATGTTGTGGATGACACAAAGATGAGCTGGGTGGATCACAGTCAGGAGGAAATTGTTAGGCTATAGGAGGATAGAAACAGATTATTCAGATAGCCAGATCAATGGCTTGACGAAATTTAACACCGATAATTTGGGAAGATGCAAGTCAGAAGTAACAGGACAAGTGAGTACTCAAAAATGAGTATGAAAGAGGAGGGCTAAATTTGCTCGTTTTTTCTTTGCAGCAGGGAAGGTTGAGGAGGGAATATGGTACAAATGTACAAGAGGAAATGGGGTTTGGAGAGGATGGACATACAGCAGCTGTTTTCTTATTCAAAGGATCAAAAACAAAGGGACTTACTTTTAAAGTGAATGTCAGGGGATTGAGAGAGGATTTGTGGATTGTGTTTAGAACTGAGAGGGTAGTATGAATCTGGAATGCGTTGTCTGGATGGGCGGTTGAGGCAGGTAACCTCACAAAGGTTTAAAATGTCTTTGGATGTGCACTTACTGGCACAGACGTGATACGCCTGTTTTTCATTGCATGATTCTTTGTAGTGGCAGCCATGAATACTCTGGTATATTCTGAAACAATTAACAATGGCAGTTGCTGCTTTGTTCCTTTGATTGTACTCAGTATGTGGCTATATTACAAACCAGCATCATCTCATGCAACTTCAGCACTCACTCAACGAAAGGCAGCCCAGCCATCTCTGGAACCATCCAGTGTAATTCATATGCTCAGTGCACGCATTGTCCAACAACAACACTGACACTATTCTCGCTTTTTGCAACCATTATTAAAGCAACAGCCATAATATGAAGACAGCTTTTCCTCCATTATAATACAGACCTCTAGCAATAAGGGTGTTATTTATCTGAAGCATAATAAATTCTTTCCCAGGTATTCACTTTGACAAGCAGCAAGTTTTCCCGTGTTTTGCTGCCAGTTGTTTATCACGGAATTCCCCACCCCAACCTCTTTCCCCTTTAACATTTTCTTGTGCACTGTCTCCCTGATCTCACACACCTCTTTCCCTCACATCCCCCACACTCTCCATCCTTACTTGTTAATCTCTGAAAAATCTGCGCCTCATCTCTATAATTTATTCCAACTCCCAACTCACTGTTTTGATTCCTTCTCTTGGCATGGTCATTAGACTGGCCGTGCCTGATGTCCTATTCACCTTTACCTTCTGCCGTTCCTGATCTTCTGCTTTGGTTCTCACTCTCCTGGTTTATTCAAATCCATCTGAATTGCACTAGCAAACCTCCCCACAAGGATGTTGGTGCTTGTACAGTTAGGATACAACCTGTCTTTTTTGTACAGGTCCCCACCTGTCCTGGAAGAGATCCCAATGATACAACAATCTGGAATTCTCACCCCTGAACTAGATTATTAACAACATGTTAAGCTCTACTGTCTTCCTCATCCTTCCCTCTTTTCCACATGGCACGGGGAGTAATCCAGAGATTACAGAGGATTATTCTTTCTCTCGCTCGCTCGCGCTTCCTCTCACACACATATACACACACACACATTCAAACACACACAGAAAGACACTATATTACTTTGCAGAAGAATACAAATAACCTTAAAATAATCGGAATGAAGTATTTAGTTAAAGGGAGGATGAGAGAAATTGTGCTTCTTCTGGAAGTCAGTTTGCTCGCTGAGTTAGAGAGGTCATTTTCAGATGGTTCATCACTATACTAGGGAACATTATCAGTTAGCCTCTGGTGAAGTGCTGGTGTTATGTCATGGTTGCTATTTATGTGTTTAGGTTTCTTTGAGTCAGTGATGTAATTTCCCGTTTTGGTGATTTTATGTCCGGTTCTTTTTGTCAGAGACTGTTAGATGGAATCAAAATCGATGTTTTTGTTGATAGAGTTCAGGTTGGAATGCGATTTTTCTTGCAATTCTCGTGCGTGTCTCTGTTTGGCTTGTCCTAGATGGATATGCAGACCCAGTATAAATCGTGTGCTTCCTCATCTGTATGTAAGCATGCTAGTGATAGTGGGTCATGTCATTTTTTCTGGCCAGTTATTGTTCATGTATCCAGGTGGCTAGTTTTCTGACTGTTTTTCCGATGTAGTGCTTGTAACAGTTCTCGCAAGGTTTATTCTTCCTTGAGCAGAACAGACAAATATGTGAACTAATTGCGGTGCTCACACGTATGAAAAAAAACGTTGTAGAGTAAAACAGGAATACTCTGTTTCTGTTAGTTGGCATTACATCATCAAGGAGTTCTAATTTCCAGCTTGTCAGCAAAAGAGTCAGGAATAAGATAAGGAAAAACTTCTTTATTGAGAGAGTTGTTAGGATTTGGAATAGAACTGCCTGGGCGAGTTGTGGATGAACATTAAAAAATAGAACTGGATATGTATTTGGAAATATGAATTTAACACGCTGCAGAGATAGGGCTGGCAAATGGGAGGGACTTGGGAGACATTCCTGGAGCTGATGCACACACAGTGGCCAATGGCCTCCTCCTGTACTTTAAGGTTTTGCCCTCTATCATTTGTCTGATGCGAATAAAAGTCAGGATCCGATTATTTCCCATTCTAAATGCTCAGAATATCTGATTATTGAGTGCAGCATAAGCATTTAAAATGTAACTGTTGCAAGGTCAGCTTCATTATATAGTCTAATTATTGCTCAGAATATGAATATTTTAAATGTTATATTCCAATTACTCAAACAAATCTGTCATTGCTTTGGCACAAATATCTTTGAAAAGGTTTGACTTTTCACTCACACGATAATATGTTCATCGTTTTTGTTCACTGTCTGCATTTCAAATTAAATAACTTTTTTTTTAAAGTTCAACGTTATCAAATTATTGTTCACTAAGATTTGATAGCACAAATCATTTATTTAGTTTAATATTCACAGAGCATATTGAACTATAGCCATTTCTAATTCGCTGACAAATAGCTGAAGCTTGTACATTTCAGTGAGAAATTAAACGGATTGATTATGTATAAATGTATAATAACGCTAATTCAATTTGCTTGTTCAATCGTTTGCTCACCCTGAACATGTAATCATTCAGAAGTCAACCACTTTCAAAATGTTGGAGTGACAATGCATTGTTTTGAATCCTGATATTGTGTATGTAATTCTGATCGCCAAAAGAGTTGCATCCATGTTGTTTGTTCGATACAAAATAAAATGGACATTCTTTATTTCTGTGTTAGAAAATCTTGACAGGAGTTTATATTTTTGTTCCATAAATATACAATCAACTTAATTCTTTTCAGAGATTATAGTTCAGTCGAATAATCATAACTGATGTCTTATATTTGCACAATTCACGAAACATAGCAAACATCTGATTAATACATGGGTCACCTAACAGATTGTATCTGAAGAAAACAGCAACAAATGACAAGTCAAGAATCACGTTAATAACTGAACTTGGTGGAGCCTACTTGGTGTAGGATATGACACATACTGTACTGGCATTCAGGTGAATGTAACAATGAACAACAGAACTGGAAGTTTTGGGCTAACACCCCTCCCCAGCTTCCTAATCTCACTCAGATCAATCCCTCACGCATTCACCAATTGATAAGAATCCACAGGCTGGGTGAAAAATAAAACACAGAACAGTACAGCATAGTGCAGACCCTTCAAGCCTTGACGTCCTGCCGGACTTTTATCCTATGCGAAGTTCAGACTAACTGACATACCCTTCATTGTACTATCATTCATGTGCCTATCCAATAGTCACTTAAATATCCGTAATGCAGCTGACTCTACTAACGCTGCTGGCAGTGCGTTCCAAGGACCCACCACTCTCTATTTAAAGAACCTACCTCTGACATCTCCACAACGCTTCTTCTAATCAACTTATGCCCGCTCGAGATAGCCATTTCCACCCTGCAAGAAAGTCTCTGGCTACCAATTCTGCCTATATCTCTCATCATCTTATACACCTCTATGAAGTCAACTCCCATTCTTTATTGCTCCAAAGAGAAAAGCCCTAGCTCCCTCTACGCTTCTTTGTAAGACATGCCATCCAGTCTAGGCAGCATCCTGGTAAATCTCCGGCACACTCTCCAAACCCTCAATATCTTTGCAGTAATGAGGCAACTAGAACTGAACACAATATTCTAAGTGTCGTCCCACCAGAGATTTTTGGCGCTGCAGCATAACCTTGTGGCTCTTAAACTCAATCCCTGGTTAATGAAAACACCATACATCTTAATAACCTTATCAGCTTGGGTGACAACATTGAGCGTCCTATGATATGGACCACGCGATCCCTATGGTCCTCCAGTCTGCCAATAATCCTGCCTTTAAACCTGTATTCTGCATTCGAATTCGACCTTCAAAAATGAATCGCTTTACACTTATCCAAGTTGAACTCCATCTTCCATTTACCAGCCAATTCTGTATCCTGACAATGTCAAATTACAACGTAAGGCAGCCCTTCACACTATCCATAACTCCAACATCTTTATTACATTGTAAAACTTACTAAAGCACCCTTTCACTTTATCATCCAAGTCATTTGTAAAAATCACAAAGAACAGCAGTCCCAAAACCGATTCCTGAAGAACGCCACTGGTCACCAAGCTCCAGGCTGAATACTTTCCATGTTCTACCACCATCAGTCTTCTACAGGTCAGACAATTTTGTATTGACTCACACAGATTTTCCTGTTTCCCTGTACCCCATGCCTCCTTACTTTCTGAATGAGCCGAACTTATGGTAACTTATCAACCATCTTGCTAAAATCCATGTACATCCACTGCTCTACCTTCATCAATGTGTTTGATCCCATCCTGAAAGAATTCAATAAGTTCTGTGAGGCTTGGTTGCCCCTCAAAACGCCATGCTGACTATCTCTAATCAAACTATCATTTTCCAAGTAATCATAAATTCTGATTCTCAGAATCCTCTACAATACTTTTCCCAATACAGAAGTAAGACTGACTGGCCAGTATTTCGCAGGATTATACCTATTGCCTTTCCTGAACAAGGGAATAACTTTTGCCACCCTACAATCATCAGGCAATACTTCAGTGGATAGTGGGGACGCAAGGATCATCTGCAAAGGCGCAGCAATCTCTTCCCTCACTTCCTCTGGTAACATCGGTTGCTTCCTGTCCGGTCCAGGAGACTTATCTATCCTTATGTTTGTACTTCAATCAGTCTGTATTTCACCTTACTTTGTCGACTCCCTGTCCAAACAACTGATTGACTGATTTCCATTTCAGGGCTATATACAGCGCTACCCTCCTGAGCAAGTACCGTTCCAAATGTCCCATGAATCATGGAATGGAAAAAATGTGAACACACCAATGTCTCCCTGATGAAGGGAATGTGCCCAAAGCTTTCACTCTCCTGCTCCTCGGATGCTGCCTGACTCGCTGCGCTTTACCAGCACCATACTTTTTGAATCTGATCTCTAGCCTCTGCAGTCCTCACTTCTTCTATTACTGCAGGCTGACCTCTCTGCACACTGAGCAAAGTAAGGTATTTGGAGCTGACTGTTCAGTTCTGGAACGTTGCATTTGATTAACACATTAATTAAAAAAGAAATTACAACTCCACAATTATTCATTCAGTCCCAGTACAGTTTTAGTTCATGGAAAGGCAGCTTGATAACAAATAGTAAATGACTGAAGAACTGCGAGGTACAGAGTATTCCATGTGCTATATTCCAGGCTGGATGTCCTTTACCTTAATGCAGGGAATGTTATCGGACCGACAGATGTGATAAGGGAATGGGATGATATTTTTGGATTGTGACATTTTTGCCATCACAGTGATGTGTTTGAGGGAGGTCAGGGCTGACAACTCAATATTCTGTGGTACAAGAACTATGGGCAGCACACGAGAAGGGTAAAAGAGAAGGTGTTCTTGCCTTATTAATTATGGAGTCAATGACTGCAGTTAGCTCGGATCATATCTTGGAAGGGTATTCAAATGACGCTTTGTGGATTGAGGTTAGGATCAAAACGATGACAGACACACTGCTGGCGCTATATTATCGACCCCCAGATAAAAGAAAATACAGCAGCAGATATATAACCAATTCACTGAGGTGTGTAAAAACAATAATAGGATAATTATATTTATACATTTCAATTCCAAATATTTATTAGGGCAGTGAATTTTTTTTGAAGAGGGCAAGATGACTTGACATTTATTCCAGAGAGACTCTTATATCAACATGGAGCAGATACAACAAAGGGCGGGGCAGTGCTGGGCCTCACTGTGGGGAACGAAGCCAGTCAGGTGCTGCAGGCAGGATTGGGAGAGCATTGCAGAACCAGTGACCGTGACTCAAGCACTTTTAGTTTGTTAAGGAAAACACCAAAAGAAAAAGGTTTGAAAAATAAAAATAATTTGAAGGAGGGAGGCAGAATTTATCATAAAAAAGGCAGGATCTGGCCACAGTAAGTTATTTCTGGGTGAAACTGTAACAGAATAGCGTCTGGGATCACATGCTCACAAGGGAATTGCTTAGAGTGTCACCACAACATGTTACTCCAAAGATGAAATGTAGGAAAACAATCCGGAGAACATCGGATGTCTACAAATATTCAGAATGGAATTAAAAATGAAAGAGGCTTAAAACAGGCATAAGGTGAGCAAGTCAATGGATGTCCCAGAAGAGGAGAGAACGTGTAGGGATAAACTCAAAAAGTAAGTAAAAGAGCAAAAATGGGGTGGGGGATGGTGATAAAAAACATTAGTAGGCAATATTTTCAAGACTCCAAAGACATTTTCTCGGTTTATTAAGGGTAAGAGGGTAACAAGATAAAGAATAGGGAGTATTAGGATCCGAGGAGGCAACCTGTGCACAGAGCCAGAGGATATATCAAAAACGTACTACATATTGGTTTTCACTTTGGACAAGCAGTTACTGTATTCAATGTCTGTTCCTGACAGTGTGACCTTGAGCAAATTGACACAGAAGCTGAGGAAGAATTGAAAGTTGGTGTATGATAAAATGTGGGCAAATCCCTTGATCCGGATAAACTGTATCTTAGACTGATGTGGAAGATGAGGGAGGAGATTACAGGCTCTTAAACTTTGTGTTGCTTTTTTTTTGTTTTGCCTCTGGCCACAAAGGTGGTACAATCGGACACGACAACATCTAATGTAGGTTCAACGTCCACACAGAGTGCTTGAAAAAAGCCATGGGATTAAAGACCACCAAGTCTCACCTCGGTGGGAGGGAAACAATTGTATAAAATTGTGATGGCTGTTGAGGAACGATCACTAAATATCTTCAAGGCTGAGATGGACAGACTTTTAAACAAGGGTTACAGGGAAAATGCTGGAAAATGGAATTGAAGGTTATCAGAATAAATGTACCCTAATTGAAAGGAAAAACAGAGTCAGCGAGCGGATGGGCATTATATCGCTCGTATGTCTAATGGTAAACCTTTTCGAATAGCTTGTATTCACTGGAACTTCAGCATCTCTCCCTCTGGAATGAGGCACAGTTTGGAAAGCAATCAATAGATTCAAGGAATTCATAAATGCAGTACTAATAGACAGAAAAGTCCAGAGGACTGCGATAACGTGGATTGGATGTCTGGGTGAGTATTTGCATCAGCACAGTCACCACTACTAGGAGGAAAATCTCACCAAGACACTCTCCAGTATGGGCCTGGTGTCAAGGAGTGCTTAAGGCCCAAACAATACATCGCTGCAGTGTTTCCCTCCTGCCCTAACCAAAACTAAATGTGGAGTGGTCTATTGACGTACTGTTAGTGGCAGAGTAGGTAGTAATGCTTTGGTTCCAGAGGCTTCGGTGAGCAGCGGCTCCGCAAAAGGTACAGGTAAGCTCACTTAAAGTCTTTTTAATGCTAGTTTGACAACAGTTGAGATGGCAGTTAGGGCAGTTGCACGTTCTCCTTGCGGGATGTGGGAGCAGCTGAGGGAGACTTCCACGATAACTGCACGTGTGGGCAGTGCAACCAGCTGCAGATCCTGGGAGACCATGTTCGGGATCTGGAGTTGGCTGCTCTTCGGATCATCCAGATACAGAGCACTTCAGAGGTAAGAGCTTTAGTGAGGTGGTCACACCCAGTCCCTCCCTTAGCCGTGTTTCTTTAAAGACTGTCATATCCCAGTCCCATGTAAAGATCCACGTCCTGAGTTCATCAGCCTCACCGATCAGCCGTGCTGCATTTAAATAAACGCAATTTCATCCAACAGGCGTTCCTTGCTTCCTGTCGTGTTCCAGGCAGAGAGTAGCTGGACGAGGACCAGGAATGGGGAAGGGAGTAGGCAGAGAGTGCAGGAATCCCCTGTGGCATTCCTCTTGAAAACAAGTATACCATTTTTGATACTGATTTTGTGGTGTTGGGGGATGGGTGTCAGGAAATGACCGTTTAGGGGAAAGCAGCAGTAGCCAGCTCAGTTGCATTACGACTGTTTCTAGGGAGCAATGGGAAAGGATAAAGGTAAACAGGGTCTTAGAAATAAGAGATTCTGTGGCCTCAAACGGCAAACCAGGATGATGTGTTGCCTCTCAGTTGTCAGTATCCGGGATGTCTCTGAGTGTCTGCTGAACGTTCTCGGAGTTGCGGGAGGTGGGGTGGGAGCTGTTCAAAGTCATTGTGCACGTTGGCAAAAATGACACAGATAGACATAGGAATGTGGTCCTACAGAGTGATTACTGAGAGCTCGAAGAAAAGTTAAAAAACAGAGACTTGACAGTCACCTGATAACTTCCAGTGTCATGAGCTAGAGTAGGTAAGAACAGGAGGATATGGCAGATAATATGTGACTAAAGAATTGGTGCAGGGGGATTCATATTTTTAGATCATTGGGAGCTTTTCTGTGACAGAGTTGACCTGTTCAAGAGGGACTGGTGGCACATGCACTGGACGGGGGACCAATATCTTCGCAGCCAGTTTTGCTCATGCTGCAAGGGAGTGTTTAAACGAGATTGGCAGGAGGTGGTATCCTCAAGAGCAGGAAGGCAAGTGTGAGGCTGGAAGGAGATACAGTATTCAGAAATAGTACGTTGAAGAGACAGGTCAGGCTGGAACACGATAGGGAGCAAGGAATGCCTGTTGATTAAATTGCATTTATTTCAATGTGAAAGGGCTGACAGGTAAGGCCAATGAATTCAGGGTGTGGATAGATAATCGGCGCTGGATTGTCTAGCTATTACAGAAACATGGCTGAGGGATGGGTAGGACTGACAGCTTAATGTACCAGGATAAATGCATTAGGAGGGACAGAGATGGTGGAAAGAGGGAGGGGAGTTGCATTTCTAATCAAGGGGAGTATAAAGCAGTGATCAGAGATAAAATAACTGATGAATCATCCAGTGAGGCTTTGTGGGTGGAACTAAGAAATAAGAAGCGGATGGTGACTTTATTGGGGTTGTAATATAGGCCCCCAAACAGTCAACAGGAATTACAGGAACAAAAATGTCGAGAGAGATTGGGGAGACTTGCAGGAACATTCGGGTTGTCATAATAGGGTTTTTTTTTATAACACAGACTGGAACTGCCAGAGAATTAAGGGATTTGATGGGATGGAATCAATTAAGTGCGCCAGGAAAGTTTCCTTAAGCAGTATATAGAGGGTCCTAAACGGGAAGGGGCAATATTTGACCTACTCTTATGAAATGCATCAGGATAGGTGAGTGAGGTGACAGTAGATGTGCACTTTGGGACCAGTGACCATAGTTCAATAAATTTTTTAAATAGTTATGGAGAGGGAAGAAATTAGTCCACAGATTCCAGTTCCAAATTGGGGCAAGGTTAATTTTGATGGACTCAGACAGGAGTTTGCAGGGGTTGATCAGAGCAGTCTGTTTGCAAGCAAAGGGACCTCCAGCAAGTGGTAGCTTAAGATCTATATGTTCCTGTGAGGATGAAAGGAACGTTGACAGGAATGAGGAACCTTGGATAACAAGAAATGTTTAGGCTTTGACCAAACAAAATGTGGAGGTGTGGCTCAGGTAGAGGCAGTTTGGATTACGGAAATCCCTGGAGGTGTACAGGGGATATAGGAGTTTACTGAACAAGGAAATCAGGAAGGCGAAAAGGGGGTATGAGATAACCTTGACTGAGAATATCAGGGTGAATCCAAACAGGCACTTTAAGTATATTAAAGGAAAATCATTAACTAAAGAGAGAATAAGACCCCTCAAAGACCAAAGTGGGCATGCATGTGTAGTACCATAAGAGATAGGCGATGTCCTCAACAAATATTTCTCCTCTATATTTACAGTGGAGAAAGACATGAATATATGGGAATTTGGGCAAATTAGTGGTGATATCTTAGGGACAGTCTGTATCACAGTAGAGGAGGTCATTGATGTACTAGAATCTTTAAAGTTAGAGAAATCTCATGGTTCTTACCAGATATATCCAAGAACACTGAAAGCGGCTAGAGAAGAATTTGCGGGGGCCCTGGCTGATAATTTTGATCATCAGTTACCACAGGTGAGATCCCAGAAGACTGAAGGATAGCAAATGTGCACGTAATCAAGAAGGACTGAAAAAATAACGCCTTGGAAATACAGACCAGTTAGCTTAACATCTGTGATAGGTAAATTACTTGAGAACATTCTGAAGGATAAGATGTACATGCATTCGGAAAACAGGGTTTGACTAGAAATAGTAAGCATGGCTTTTAGAGTGGAAGTTCATGCCTGAAGAATTTGTTAAATTTCTTTTGATGACGTGACCAGGAAGGTTGACTAGGGCGGGCCAGTAGACGTCCAAAGGTGTAGTGCTGGAAAAGCATAGCAGGTCAGGCAGCATTGGAGGGGAAGGAAAATCGACGTTTTGGGAAAAAACCTATCATCAGGCATCGATACTCCTGCTTCTTGGATGCTGCCTGACCAGCTAGGCATTTCCAGTGCCACACTTTCCAACTCTGATCTCCAGCATCTGCAGTGCTCACTTTCCCCAAGGGTGGTCGATCTGGTCTATATGGATTTCAGTTACACCAGAACAGGATAAGTCTTTTCAGCCCCTGGAGTATGATATACAGTTACAGGAGGAGGCCAATCAGCCCACAAGTCAATAGAACTAGACCCATTCTAGATCATGCAGCAACACGATCAGGCTATGCAGCTCCTTGAAGTCAATAACACAGGAAATGGAAGAGGCAACAAGGTGACTGGACTATGGGGTACACTGGAATAACACCAGGCTATATAGCCTATAAAGCCTTCCCTTCCCTTCCCTTCAATAAGGTCAGGGCTGATCTCTCCCGGCATTAATTTCTCTTCCCTGCCCAATTCTTTGTAGCCCTCAACTCCCTGATGTGTCAAGATCCATTAACATCATTCTTCTCCCCCAAACATTTCAAAGATGTCGCTGTCTGGGATAGAGAGGCCCGAACAGTCACTACCCTCTGAGAGAAGGAAACAGTCCCCACGGATTTACCTTGACCTTTGACATGAACAACATATATGAGCACAGTATCAGAGTGACTGACCCTGACATCACTGCAGGGCGTGACTGAGGAAGGTGTCAAGGAGACTGAATAACATTGAACCTAATGGGAATCAGTTGTAAACTCCCAAGTGGTTGGACCATTCAGGACACCATGTGGTTGGTGCAGATCAATCCTCTCAGTCCCAAGATATCTATGTTGGCGATCCTTAGGGTAGCTTCCTCGGCACAAACATCTTCAGCTGGTTCATCCACGTCTTACCCTCCGTCATTAGATCAGAAGTGAGGATGCTCAGAAAATATCGCATAAAGCATCAAAATCTGGACAACATTCAAGCTCATGCTGTGAACGTCTAGGTAAGAATAATGTAACAGTACTACTGGACCCTGAACATTTCCAAAGAACTAAAAAAGAGCAGCTCATTCTGTATCTCAAGCTGGTGTCACAGAAATG
>NC_057717.1:13533562-13543700 GCF_004010195.1 Chiloscyllium plagiosum
AAAAAAAAACTACAAATGTTGGAATGCAGGAGGCTGGAAGAACACAACAGGCCAGGCAGCATCAGGAGAAAATGACCATTCCTTGGGCATAAGCTTTTTTCATGACTTGGGATGGGGGTAAGAATGTGTACAGATAAAGAGTCGAGGTGCGGGACGAGGAGGAGGCGGCGTGGTGTGGTGGGGGACACAGGTAGAGGGTACCACCGGGTTGGTCAATGGGAGGAATGAATCCAGTTGACAGCTGGAAGATGGGTTGATCAGAGGAACGGAAGGGGGAGGGGCTGGGCAGGGAGTCGGGGTATTGGAAGGGAGGTTACTAGAAATTGGAGAACTCAATGTTGAGTCCCCCGGGCTGTAGGCTACACCGGTAGAACATGAAGTGTTGTTCCTCCAATTTGTGTTTTGTTTCGGTGTGGCAATGGAGGAGGTCAAGGATGACCATGTCGGAACTGGAGTGGGAGGTGGAATTGAAATCGGAGGTGATTGGGAGGTCAGATCAGCCCTTGCAGGCACAGCTGAGATGCTCAGCAAAGCATTTCCCTTAGTTTACATTTGGTCTCCCTGATATAGAGAAGACCACTTCAGGAGCACCAGATACAGTAAACTAGGTTGGATCCCACCACCTGGCACATCTTCCACAAGGGCCAATCACTTCGCTAATTTTGCTTCGTGCCACACTCCCCACCAAACCCGTCAATCCCCACTGGCAACTGACCCTGCAAATGAAAAAATGTATCACCTGCTGGCACACCACCTCCCTCATCTCATCCAAGGCCCCAAACAGTCCGTCAACGTGAAACAGAAGCCACCTGCTTCTCCTTCAACCTAGTTTACTGCATCAGGTGCACCTGATGTGGTCTTCTCTACATCGGGGAGAGCAACATAAACAATGGGCTCATTTCACTGAGCATCACAGCTGGGCCCACAGCGGCTGACCTGAACTCCCAGTCACCACCCATTTCAATTCCCCTTCCCAATTCCTTTCCAACATGACTTCCTTGGCCTCCTCTGTTGCCACAGTGAGTCAGACTGCAAATTGGACGAACAACATCTTAACTTCTATCTGGTTAGCCTACAGCCTGGAGGACTCAACAGTGAGTTCTCCAATTTGAAATAACCTTCCCAGCCATGCCTCTACTCCCTTTTCAGCACCGCCTTCTCCCTTCCATTCCAACAAATGACCCCGCCTTCTAGCTCCCAACCGGATTCATCCCTCCCATCGACCAACCAGTTTGCACCCACCACTTGCGTCCACCTATCTGTTACCTCACCATCCTGCTGCTCTCCCCCACCCCCCAAACCACTCCCTTCCCTCTTCATCTGCAGTTCCCCTACCCCCACCCGCAGTCCTGAAGAACAGGTATACTTGAAATGTTGACTTCTCCACCTGCTGATGCGGCCTGGCTTGCTATTTCTTCCAGCCTCCTGTTTGTATATTATTACACAGGAGGATAAGGAACAACCACTCCCTTCCCTCTTCATCTGCAGTTCCCCCTACCCCCACCCACAATCCTGAAGAACAGGTATACTTGAAATGTTGACTTCTCCACCTCCTGATGCGGCCTGGCTTGCTATTTCTTCCAGCCTCCTGTTTGTCTATTATTACACAGGAGGATAAGGAATCTAGTCAGCACAATACGCAGGTACGCAGCTACCACGGGTCACCCAATAATGGACCTCTTCCCTGGAACGAGGAAGAGGACATTCAGCCACCCGAGACATTGACACACGAACAGAAGAGGCCATTCAGCCCTTCCAAACCGTTACACTGAAATAGGAAGATGTCATTGATGCTGCAACACTACAAATTAATGAATCAGAGACTGCACAGACAGACTGCTCCATGTTGTGCCTCCTGGCTCCTTTGCTAATGTTTCACGTGTATTACATTAACATGGTTTGCTGATGGTAAGAAGGCACAGCGGATGGGTTGTGACACATCTCAAGGAGGCATCTTCCATCTCCGAGAAGACAGGGCTAATCTTCTGTATGGAGGTCAGAAGCTTTTGAGAATTACCAACCCTGTCAGAATGTGGCTGCTGACAAGTTTGTGAACAACATGATGCTCAGTGCAGGGTCTCACGCCAACCGTGCATTGAGATGGAGAGAGTTTGTTCAGAGCCTGGAGCTGTCTCTCAACCAACATGGGGTCTCCACAGAGACATGTAAACTATCACAGAGTCATAGAGTTCAACAGGCCCTTTAGCCCAAACTGGTCCATTCAGACTAAAATGTCCATCCATGCTAACTCCATTTTCCTGTACTTGGCCCATGTCCTTCTTAACCTTCCCTATCATATATTTGTCCAAATGAGAAAACATATATTGCGGGAAACACGTAATATTTCACGGTATCAATGTTTAGTTTTGGAAATACTGAATATTGGTCCATAACGCTCAAGTTTTATTGCAATCACTTTTTATTCTTTTGTTGCATTACAGATTAAACACTCATTTCCTTCACACTCTCCTCGTGGTACCTTCAAAGCAGGGATTACTCTGGTGTATTGCCTTTAATCTGTCTCATTGTGGCAAGGAGATCATTCCTCATAAAGGAGAGAAAATCTGTTCACAGCGCCCCAAGTACTGTCTCAATATCACTTTACAACTTCAGTAAGGTGTCTTCACACTTATACTTCCATCATTTTGCAATGAAGGACACTATACATTTACTGTGCTGATTACCTACTGCTCCGTATGAATTCTATCAGTGTCTCATGACCAAGGACATCCACCTCCTTTTCACCAAGAACATTTCCCATCATCTAGTCTTCTCAAAAATACAAACTGAGAAGGATGGTATGTTTTGCCAAATCATTTTGTTGCCTTTAAAACCGCTATGCTTTAAGCACAGCCACGCCAACAACAACAACACTATTGCCATTGGAAATGCTTGGAGATGCTGCGGAGGTGATGGCCTAGCTGTATTATCTCTGGAATAATAACCCAGAGACCCAGGTGATAACCGAGACCCTGGTTTCGAATCGCACCACGGCAAATGTTGGAATTTGCATTCAATAAAATATCAGGAATTGAGAATCTAATGAAACCATTGTGTTTGTCCTACCTGGCACACTAATGCACTTCAGGGAAGGAAATCTACTGTCTTCACCCGGTCGGACTTACATGTGATTCCAGACCCACAGCACTGTGGTTAACACACAGTTGTAGTTTGAAATGGCCAAGCCAGCCGCTCAGTTACATCACTCACTAAAATTTTCAAATAAATGAAACCGGGCGGACCACAGCACTGACTATTCACAGACCACGGCTGCAGTGGGTCAGGGAGGTGGCTCACCAGCACCTTCTCAAGGACAATCAGGAAAGGGAATTAAATACTGGCCCAATATCCAATTACTGAATAAAAGAAGATGATGACACTCAAGGAAGAAAGACAAAGGGACATAACTCACTTAAAGCCGGGACTTTGATGTGCACCTTACATGGGCATGCATTTCAGTAATATGGTAACAGGAGAAAAATAAATAAGATTAGTCTGGACTTTTATTTCCACTCCAGCTGATCATCAACAATCCCTCTGTTTGTTTGTTTCTCTCTCGCGCTCTCTTTCTCTATCTATTCAACTCACTCCTTCTCCCTTTCACAACAGCCATCTCTGTCATCAACATCAAACGGACTATTTCCCAGCTGCATTCAGTTCTGATCTATGGTGATTGGACGAGAAATGCCACTTCTATTTTTCTCTCGACCTGAGGCTGCTAAATCTGTTCAGTTTCTCTGGCACTTACTCGTTCCTTTTGTTTCTAATCTCTAGCAGCATTCTTTTTTTCCCTCTACCTTTCATGGAATGTCTGCATCATTGGCAGGACAGCAATTGTGGACCTCATTAAATGCCTTTTACTGTGAGGCCATTCCTTAAGGTATTGGGTCTGACGTCAGTCTTAATGCAGATCAGGCAGTAATGCGAGATTTCTCCACCAAAGGACAACAGTGAAATAGATAAACTTATTGACAAAGTGCTGGTCGGATTATACTCGTAAAATTCACTTTTATTTCCAGTTCCTGACATTTGAATTTAAGTTCTGTCATCATCTGTGATAGGATTTGAAACAGTGTCCATAGTTTAGTTACCTGGGCCACTGAATTACGTGGCCAGCGACATTACTACTCTGATACAGTGTCCCTATCATGAATTTACTTTACAGACAAGAACAAGATTTTGATGGAAACATTTGTAACGGAAAGAGTGATAAGAAGAGAACAGGAAACATAAAGTCTGACTTTTACCAAGGTATAGATAATGGTTTATTTAGCACTCGCAGTGACGTCAAGATGGGGTCTGGCGAGACCATGGAGCTGGTAGTGGGTAGCTTTGGTGATGGAGAGAATACCAAGACATAAACCAATTCGGGGAAAATAGGTACTTTGTGATTGTGAACAGTCTTGTTTTCAGATGTTTGTGTGGGCGGGGGTGTGGGCGGTTCTGAAATTTGTGGGTAATGAATAGATTTGCATTTGAAACTGAAGACAATAGTTTCATTATTTACTAAATATAGATAACAGAAGTAGCACTGAAGTTCACCATGAGATTAATAAATCGATAGAGATGGGGAGACTTACCAGGAACACCAACAATAGCGAGCATGGGATAGTATCCAGCCTGAATAATCAGCAGTACACCTAATATCCGATATGGTAATATGTGCCAATACCAGGAAAGATACAAAAGACCCCAAGATAAACTCCTGTCCATTGTTGCAGCATTCCAGTCTACTGTTATCAGATTCTGATCCATTGTTGGAACATTCCAGTCTATGGTTCTCAGATTCTGATGTATCCTTTCCCTGTCGCTGCAACTGCTGATCCTTGTCAGTGTTGCTGGTTATCCATCTGCAGCAATAATGGGATAAAGCATTGGAAGAAGCCCCATACAAATAGAAGAGGAAAACCATCCAGTGACATAATTGGGATCCATGGAGACTGACATCAATCACAGTCACTGAACAAACAGATCCAGATAACTCCTTTCAGAATAACAACTGGATTGAATTGAATGTTGACATCACTGGCTAATGGTCACATCTCCCATCACCAATTGCTCTCGTGAAATTAATTGTGAGGGAGAATTATGGACGTTTTCTTATCGCGGGCTAGATGATTCTGCTGTGTTGTTCATTTGTAATAATGTAACCACCTGAACGCTCCACCATGACCATCCAAACAAAAAAATCACAATCTAGATGTGGTTTCCATACTGGTCTCTCCTTGACTAGAACAGGTGCCAAGCAACAGATTCTCAGTGGATATATTTGCCCTGACCATACACAGGAAGTGTGGATCTGTCTGGACAATCCATTCGTGACCATGCTGAATCTTCAACACACAATATGATTGAACACTGTTTTATGTAAACTAACAAACACCTAAATACATTATATTGGCTTCAAAACGGTAAGACTTACATTTTTGGAATTCAGTCCAAAGCCAAACGTAGCATGTTCTCACACAAAGCCAGTCCTTTTACAGGGTTATGTTGTCCTTGATTCTTTTAAAGAGGGTCTAAAGGACCCAAGATTCCAATATGTCAGAATTTTGAAAGGTTCGTTGGGGTCCTTTTGTTTATACCTAACAGATAATGCCTCACTCAGAAGCCTTTCAAGTCTTGAAAAAGTACCCTGTATAATCAAGAGGACCTGTCCAGCTCCCTAGATGGACAGGTTGGATCAGTTCGTGGGGTAGTTGAGTCAGAGTCACTGGACGCTGTCTGCCTCCTTCTGCCCTTCTGACATTATAACCTGTAAGCAGTTGCATCAGTTTTATTCTTGGTGCTAAGGGGTTTTGTTTATTGGAACTGTTGCAAGTATATTGGAACAGCATCCTTAAATCGGGATAGCCTGTCAAGTTCGGATACGATACGTTATTCAGGTATTCTCTTTTCGGATCCTTATGTTTAATTTGGTAATTTGGCAAATAAATGTCATTAGTTTAAAACTCGGCAGTCGGACCAGCTAATTCACTCTGGGAATATCAGCTATGCACTAACCTTCAACAAGTAGCAAATTTAACGTCCGGCTACCTGCTTTAAATGCTTTGAAGGGTCGGGTCTGGTCCATAACAGATTAGGGGGCCTTTGCAGAATTTAGACAGCGAGTGGCAGGTGTTATTGTCTCTTATTTCGTGTGTTGATTTGATGAGTAAACAGAGCTTCAAGTAGCAATGGTTCTTGCAGGAACCAAGCTTGTTTTGGAAGTGTAGAAAGTGACCTTGGGGGTTTTACAAAATGCACCTAAGTCCAAGCCGCGGGATTAGAAGACAAAAGAAGTTAAAGCTACCGTTTAATGTAAGGAAAGATGAGATGATTGCAACGGTAGCTCAGCATTCCAATTTGCTGGAAACTCCATCAGGATCTGTAGAGATGACTAAACTTCAATCGCAAAACAAGCAGCTTGAGTTAGAAGCAGAGGTGAAGCAGTTTGAGCTACGACTAAAATCAGAAGAGGAAGAAAGATAACGAATAGGTTTAACAGAGGAAAGAGAAAAAATACCTTCAGCAGGAGAGAAAGAAAAGGAGGGAGCATTTGAGCTTCAGAGGTTGACACTTAGAATGGAAAGTCAGCTGAAAAGGATGAGGATGAAGGCTAAAGATCAGCTTAGTGAGGAACAGACTGAAGATGGGTAAACCCATTGTCGTCGAAATGCTGGTGAGAAATGTGTTTCAGTATATTCACAGCTTGCCTAAATTTGATGAGTAGGAAAGTGGCTGAAGAATTTCAGTGGCCAGTGACCATGTAGATTTTGTTGACCCAAACAAAACGTGTAGGTAGAGCTCGTGACGTATGCGCAACACTATCAGAGGAGGGATCTGGGGAGTATGAGGAGAGGAAAATATACATATGAGCATGTGCCAAAAGCCTACAGACAACGTGAGGAATTTAAGGAAGGATCCTGGTCGAACCCATATTGAGTTTGAAAGAATCAAACAAAGTTATTATGATAGGTGGATAAGAGCTTTAAAAAGAGAGCAAACATACAATGCTCTGAGAGAGACAATTACTTTGGAGGAGTTTAAGCAATCACATAGTGCAAACTCATTTGGAAGATCATAGAGTTATAAAGGCAAGACTGGTAGCTGAAGTGGCTGAAGATTATGACTAGTGATTATTGTTATAAAACTTGTTTTGGCTTCCAGAGTCAATTTCAGTCCATGATGGATAGAAATTGGGGAAAAGAGAAATCCCCACGTAGAAAGGTAGACAAAGATCTCGGTGAAGGCAATACTTGAAGGAGGCAAAGAAGATTAAAAAAAAAACTCCGGTGTTTTCATCGCAACAGATTAGGGCACATGAAATCACTGTTTTGGTGGGTTCAGAAAAGAAAAAACACAGACACAGGAAAAAGGAATAAATCTGGGAGTTTTTATGGAGCGGTAACAGAATGCACAGTGGAAACTAGAAAGCTGCATCAGAGTGTACAATCTGATTGGAGGTTTGTTACGGAGGGAGTGCGAAATCTGCTTAGAAAACATACCTGCAAAGGGAAAGTTTATGTACATTGGGCAGGTAAAGAGGATGCAATATTAAGAGACACAGAATCCTCTATGATAAGATAAGGAGATATGTACTCCTGAAGGACTATTTACAAAAGGTACTGCTGGAGGGCATTCACCATGAGACAAAAGGTGCAAAATCATGTAAAGTTAGCATAGCGTGTCCAGAAAAGTGTGGGGAAATTGTAGTAGGGTTATTGGACAAACTCGCAGCTCCAGAAATATAATTTGTCCTTGAGGAATATACAGCTGATTCAGTGGTAGGATTACTGCTACTCTCGTTGAAAAACCGATGGAGACGCAGGCAACTGAATCAATGTAGGAGTCTTATCCTTGAAATTTTCCTGATTGTGGGTAACAAAGTCCCAAAGTCACGAGTTGAAACAGAAAATAACAAAAATGTAAAGATAAGGAAGCTTAAGTGACATGAGCAGGTACTTCGTTCCATCAGAAAGTTGAGACAAAACAGGAGCAAATAGGTGATCATGTAAATATTTTTTGCTCAGCTAAACTAATTGAGTCACAGCAGAAAGCTAAAAGTTTAAAACAGTTGTATTAAAAAGCACATACGTTAGGAATTTTGAATGTATCCCTGAGCGTTATTACCTTAAAATGATGTCCAAATGAAGAAATAGAGACTATCATATATTCAAGGAGATGAGAAATGGGAAGAGATTCATCAAACCATATTGCCAATGGGGTACAGAAAGGAGGTGATGCGAATGGTGCATGAGTTACCACCTAGAAATCAGTTAGGAGTGAGAAAAAAAAAAGACTGAATACAGAGACATTTTACTGGCCTGGACTGCAACAGGATGTAGTTGAATTTTGCCAGATGCATCATACATGTCAGGTAATTGGAAAAACACAAGCGATAATCAAACCTGCACCTTTCTTAACTCTGCCGGCATTTGAGGAACCTTTTACAGGAGTCTTAATTGATTGGCTAGGTCCCAGACCACAATCAAAAGAGTGGGCATCAGTATTTTTTTAACAATAATGGCTGCATCGACTAGATTTCCAGAAGCCATCCTAAGGTGCAGCATTACAGCTAAAAGAATTGCAAAGGAATTACTCTTTTTTTAAAAGAGTACGGACTCCAATGAAGATACAGTGAGATCAAGGTTCAAACTTCACATCTAAATAATCACTATAATGTCTTAGGAATGAAGCAATTCAAATCTACTGCAAACCATCCACAATTGCAGGGAGCGCTGGAAAGGTGACATTAAACATTAAAGACCATGTTGAGGGTTTATAATCAGGATTATCCAGTTGATTAGGGTCGGGGAATTCCATTTTCACATTTTGTGATCAGAGATGCCCCAAATTAACAGAGCAAATTTGTTCCATTGGAATTATTTTGGGGCATTAAGTGAGGGGACAATTAAAATTGATTAAGGAGAAAATAGCAAATCAGAGTTCAAAGGCCACACATTTGGTCGAGGTCTCAAAATCTAAGGAACGATTAATAGTGCTGGGGAGTTGGCTAGACAGCATTTAAAAGAAATGCAACATGCAATAAAACCGGAAGCGGCCAGGAAATAAAAAAAAAATCCAATTTTGCGATCGGGGATAAGATATTACTGTTACTTCCAGTTATAGGTGAACCTTGAAAAGCAAGGTTTAGTAGAATTTTATCAAATACAATGGATATTGAGAGAGGAGAACTACTTGATAAAACTCCAGAATGAAAGAAATCTCACAGCGTATGTCATGTGAATATGCTCAAAAGGCACTTTGACAGGTCAGGAAAGCCAGCGAACAGGGTGTTAATGATTACGGCACAGAAGGAAAAAACAACTTCAAAGGATTCTGAATCGGACATTCCTCAAATTAAAGTGGACAATGAGGTAATTGTTTAAAAAATGTGTTGCAGGAAAAGCGCAGCAGGTCAGACAGCATCAACGGAGAAGGAGAATCGACGTTCCGGGCATAAGCCCCTGTTCAGGAACGAGGAAGGTGTGCCAAGCAGGCTAAGATAAACGGTAGGGAGGAGGAACTTGGGGGAGGGGCATTGGGAATGCGATAGGTGGAAGGAGGTTAAGGTGAGGGTGATAGGCCGGAGAGGGGGTGGAGGCGGAGAGGTCGAGAAGAAGATTGCAGGTCAAGAAGGCGGTGCTGAGTCTGAGAGTTGGGGCTGAGAAAAGGTCGGGGGAGGGGAAATGAGGAAGCTGGAGAAATCTGCATTCATCCCCTGTTGCTGGAGGGTCCCTAGGTGGAAAATGAGTCGCTCTTCCTCCAGGTGTCGTGTTGCCATTGTCTGGCAATGGAGGAGGCCAAGGACCTGCAGTTCCTTGGCGGAGTAGGAGGGGGAGTTAAAGTGTTCAGCCACGGGCGGTTGTGTTGGTTGGTGTGGGTGCCCCAGAGGTGTTCTCTGAAACGTTCTGCAAGTAGGCGGCCTGTCTCCCCAATGTATAGGAGGCCACATCGGGTGCAGCGGATGCAGTAAATGATGTGTGTGGAGATGCAGGTGAATTTCTGATGGATATTAAAGGATCCCTTGGGGCCTTGCAGGGAAGTGAGGGGGGAGGTGTGGGCGCAAGTTTTTCAATTTTTGCGGTTGCAGAGGAAGGTGCCGAGAGTGGAGGTTGGGTTGGTGGGGGGGGGGGTGTGGTGGGTGGACCTGACA
>NC_057717.1:13544271-13582043 GCF_004010195.1 Chiloscyllium plagiosum
CATCTATCGGAATTGTTTGATCGACTTCGGAAGGCAGGCTTGGTGGTAAACTTAGCGAAAAGTGAATTTGCCAAAGCAAAAGTCATCTTCCTTCGTCATGATATTGGCCATAGATAAATGGTGCCATGAGATTTAAAAGTGAAGGTAATTGGGGAATTTCCTATACCGTTGACAAAAGAAACAGTTCCTGGGACTAAGTGGATTTTATCAAATGTTTGTGCCTCATTTTCACAATGTGATTGTTCCACACACTGAATTGTTAAAGAAAGGCAAGAAGTTTCATTGGACAGAGGACTGTCAGAAGGCATTTGACGGAATTTGAATTATGTGTTAACCACTGCCCCACGATCAGACACACCAGAATATGCTAAACCATTCAAGGTGGATTTAAATGCGAATGATGTGGATTTCGGTGCTGGGCTCCTGCAGGAAATCGACAAGAAGACACAAAGACCTATTGGGTATTTCTCCAAGAAGTTGAATGTTCATTAGTAGAAATATTCAATAGTTGAAAAGAGACTGTGAACTTTGTGTTGGCACGACAACATTTTAGTGTTTACGTTGCCAGCAACGTCTCAGAGACAACCATTTACACTGATCCTAACCTAATGAAGTCTTTTGGAGAAATTTAAGGACAAAAATGCGAGACTGTTTAGCTGGAGCCTATAGTTGCAGCCATTCAATTTGAAAATTGTGCACGTGGAGGTCTTGAAAACGTGATTGCCAATGCAAATGGAGACACTCAATGATGGAAGTACCACACACACTGAATCGGGATGTAGTTGTGCCTGTTCGCATATTTATTGTAAACAAATGTATATGCACATTTCAGAGTACGAACCACTATTTTTGGTGGTTTTAAAAACTGAAGCCATCTTTGGATATTGAAGATTCTGTTTTATATTGCGGAAGTTGTCACACAGGGAGTCTCTTTATAAGGTTATATTGTCTTTGAATTTTTTTTTCAGAGTGGTTCTAAACATCCCAAGATTCCAACATGTCTCAATATTGAATGTTTCATTGGGGTCCTTTGTTTTTTGTCTAACAGATAATGCCTCGGAAAGAGGGCTTTCAAGCCTTTAAAAAAAAACTGGCGCATTCAAGGGGATGTGGCCAGCTCTCCAGCTGTACAGGTCAGTTCAGTTCGAGGGTTAGTTGAGTCAGGTTCAGTGTTGAAACTGGATGCTCTACCCCTACTTCAGCCCTCTGACTTTGTAACCTGTAAGTTTTTTTTTGGTGTAATGTTTACTCTTTGTGCTCAGGAGTTTGTTTATTAGGATTGTTGCAAGTAATTTGGATCAGCATCATTAATTGGAGATAGCCTGTCAGTTTTGGATAGGATGAATTATTCAGGTACGGTATTTTCGGTTCGTTGTGTTTCATTCCTTATTTTTGCAAATGCATTCTGTTGGTTTAAAAGTAGGCTGTCAGACCAACTAATTCACTCTGGAACTATCCACTATACACTTACCTTTGACAAATGGCAACATTGCGGTTGGGCTATGGGCTTAAGAATGTTGTGACGGGTCGGGCCTGGTCCATAACAATGTATAATAACCTTGTTTATTAAAAGTCATGAATTAACGAGTAAGGGATAGAATGAATATGATAATGGCTATGAGACAGAAAGGGCTGCGGCCAGTGACTAAAGTGACCTGAGGGGAGTGCAGCAATATCTCCCAGTCACTAGTATTCAGCCATCACTGTTTCTGACAAATGGAATGAAATGCAATGCAGAGCAAGATAACAGATGACCCCTGGTATATGGAATGTTGAACAACAATGCGAATGGAATAGGGTAATTTTAAATGTGAAGTACAGAGTTATATTTTATATATTGAAATTTTAAACTTAGGTTATACAGGTTGTTAAGATTGTTTATATCTGGACGGGATATTCAGAAATAAAACAGACATAAATAACAAAATGTATTTCATTATTGTGAGTTACAGCAGAGTAAGAGTGAGAATACAGCTCATACCGAGCTGGTACAGAGATGATGGGCTGCATGACAACCACCTTTATTGTACTTATTCAGAGAAATATATTGAAAATGTTCAGAGACTGAGGAGACAAGTTTAGTCATAAAACGCACAGACAATATCATAATTAATAAACTATTCCTATTTTTCATCAAATGAAGCTGTATCTAAAAGGCCTTTTAAATCAAAATCACTTTGATGAGATCCGCACATTTATTTTCAGAACTTAAAGATTAAACACACTCCAGTGCAATGCATATGTCATGGACACAAGTGATGGGAACAGGAATGGAGGATGTTGTCCAAATATAATCGGTTTCAACATCCGGAGCAACCAAGAAAAAACAAAATATTAGAGAAAGTGGAAATCTGAAATACAAATGCAATATGAAGCAGGAATGCAACAGATGTTGCAGGATCTGGGCAGAGAAGCAGAGTTAACATATCTAGTCTTATATGAACCTGTTCTGAACAAGTTCTGTTGGACTCAAAAAGAGTTAATTCCATTTTTCTCTGCTCCGATACTGCCAGAAGTGTGGGGTTTCTCTCCAGCACTTTCAATTGGTGCAATGACAGGAGACAGAGAGTAATGTTGGGTGGTTGTTTTCGGACAAAAGACTTGTGCGCAGCAGTGTTCCACAGAGGTTGGTTCTGGGTTTTCATTGTTTGTCATTTATGTAATTTATTTGCGTGAAAATATCGAAGGCATGGTTCATAAGTTTGCGGATGACACCAAAACTGGTGGCATCGTGGACAGTGAAGAAGGTTTTCTAAGAATACAAAAGGACCTTGAGCAAATGGGTCAAGAGATTGACAAATAGCAGATAGAGTTCAAGCTGGATGAATGTGAGGTGCAGGCAATGGTGTGTGTTTGTTGCTGTCTAGTGAACCAGGAATGGGATTATTTTAGTCCCCATCTTATTGGTTCAAAACATCGATATCCCTCATGATCTTTGAGAGGCCTTACCCTCTCTGTGGTTACCCTCTTGCTGTTAATGTAGTTGCACAATACCTTTGGGTTATCCTAAACCTTATCTGCCCATGCTATCTCATATCTCCTTTTTGCTTTCGTGATTTCTCTCGAAATAATGCCCCACATTCTTTATATTGACGAAGGGATGAAATTGAATAAAGTTGTCGATATCTAAAGTAAGGTTTTCTTTGATTCTTGAATAGAAGCTCAATAACTGTAGTTGTCCATTGTTCTTTAAGCTTACCAGCATTACCCTTCACTCTAACACGGACATTACTCTCAATTCCCGTCGTCACACTGTTAAATGCCTCCCACTTGTCAGACATCGTTTTATCTGCTAACAGTCTACTCCAATTAAACTTGGTAAGTCCTTGTCCCATGCCATTAAAATTTATGGTACTCCAATTAAAACAAACATTAATGAAATGCTTATTATTTTCCATTACCATTATGAAACTAATAGAGTTACGATTGCAAAACCCAAAATATTCCCTCACGTTTACTTCAGTCGCTTGCCCTACCTATTGCACAAAAGAAGGCGTAGTTATACTCTTTCTCTGTTCGAATCATCCGCATATTGATGAAGAAAATTTCCGTGAACATATTTGACAAATTCTTCACCATCCAACCCGTTAACACTGTGGTAGTCCCAATCAATTTTTAGAAAATTAAAATCCCCCATTATTACAACCTTATTAAGCTTTAATATATCCGAGATCTTCCTACATGTCTGTTTCTGAATTTCTTTATTACTGTTGGAGAGCATATGGTACAATACATCTTTCCTTTCTTATTTTTAATTTCGACCAATATAGTGACCATTTAGTGCAATCTGTTCAAAGTGAACTTTATTTTCTTATTTTTAATACTACATGCATATTTTAACTGGATGATTTTTCAGAAATATCTTCCCCAGTTACAGCAATAATTTATTCATTAACAAAAATGGTAGACCTCCCCCTCCCTGCCCTCCACATGTCTGTTTCCATCCTTTCTATGACCCTTAACACCTGGAATATTGAATTGCCAGTCTTGAACATCTTTCAGGCAAAAGTGAGGACTGCAGATGCTGGAGATGAGAGCCGAGAGTGTGGCGGTGGAAAAGCACGCAGGTCAGGTAGCATACGAGGAGCAGGAAAATCGATGCTTCAAGCAAAAGCCCATCATCAGCCCATTCCTGTTGAGGGGTATTTGCCCAAAACGTTGACTTTCCTGTTCCTCACATGCTGCCTGACTTGCTGTCCTTTCCCAGAACGACACTCTCGACTTGGACATCTCTCAACTAATTTTCTGTAATACATATGATGTCCCAATCCCATGTTCTTAAACATGCCTTGAGTTCACCAGTCTTCCCTGTAAGACCCCTTACATTGAAATAAATGCAATCTCGTGCTTCAGAATTACTATATAGTCTTGACTTTCTCGTTTTTCTTTTCCAATTGACTTGCTCTCCTGACATTCATTACCTTCTCTAATAACCATCCTACCATTTGTACTGCTACTTGGAATATCCCCCTTGCCATCTCTATCAATATAAAGTTCCCCTACATAGAATGAGCAAATCTGTCTGCTAAGATATTCGTTGCTTTCCAGTTTAGATTAGACCAATCTTTTTCTGAACAGGTCATTTCTATTTTAAAATAGATTCCAATTTCCCAAACATCTAAATCCCTCAATAACATAATAGCCCTTCAGCCATTGGTTTTTCTCCTTTAACCCTTTGTTCCTTCCCAGTTGAGTTTGGCATTGGGAGTAAACAAGAGAGTATTGCTTTAACGGTTTTATTTTTGATACTCTACCTCACCTCTTAAGTTCACTCTGTACTGTTTTAAAATTTCCCTAAAAAATGTCAGTCCTGCCATTATCTACAATAATGTTTGGCTATTCAATCTCACCTTTAACAACGTGCTTGAAATGTTTCTAAACGTTCTTAATCCTCGCACAGGGAAAGCAACACACCATCCTAAATTAATGGTCACTGCCCCAGAATCTCCTGTTGATGCTCCTGATAGAAAGGTCCACTGAAGCAATAATTCTATCTAACTCTTCTCAAACGCTGCTGAACATAAGAATCATTCCAATTGTCCAATAATTGATTGCTCTTCCGTTTTCCTCAGAGAGACAATCCCCTTCAGCTGTTCGAAAAGCTGAAAAGCATTTTGATAGAGAAATAGTCATCTGAGACATTTGAACTACCTTCTTATCTTTCCTGACAGTCACCCCACTATCTAACAGATTTCCAAATGTTCAGTTATTTCCTACTTTATGGTTGACTGAAGAAACTTCCCCACTACTGAGTTAAAACTCACTGGTATAAAGTTTGCCATTTTTTTCCTATCTCTTGTTTTGAATACGAGTGTCACATTATTAATTTTCCAGTAGTTCAGCAAAGTTCCAGAATCAAAGGATATTTTGATTAGGCACCTCTGCTGTTACCTTCTTTAATACGATAGACTGCAGGCCGAGGGCCTGAACTCCCATCAATGTGTTTAATACCTTTTCCCTCAGCATCGTACTTCCATCAAGATCCTTTGCAGTTGTTGTAAATTTTGGGAAGAAATTATCTTCCACTGTGAAAACAGGAAGTATTGGCTTTACCGCTGCCACTTCTGAGTTTCCTATTACTACCTCGCCGTTTTCATCCTCGAAAAGGCCAACATTTACGTTCTGCATTTTCTTTTACTTTTTATCTAATCGGAGAAGTGTTCTCTATCAACTCTTATGTTTTCTACTCATTTTCCTTCGTAGTTATTTTGATTTTGTTTTCAGAAAAGGTTTGTGAACAATTAAAGCTTTTTTCTTTATTCCATTCAAAGGATGATGACGTTGCTGGTTAGATAGCACTCATTGTCCTTCCCTAATTGCCCAGAGGGCAGTTAAGCGGCAAACAAATATGTGTGGGTTTGAAGTCACATGTAAGACCAAGTAAGGATGGTGGTTTCCCATTCTCAAGGACATTCATGAAACATATGAATATTTCAAACAATAAGCTATAGATTCACTAGCATCAATAGACTCTTAATTCGAAATTCATATTGAATTAAAATTCCACCATCTGCCATGGCGGCATTTGAACCTGAGTCCCAAGAACATTATCAGCAGTCGGTGACAATGCCACCAGGCCATCACCTTCATGTTAGTATTGATTTCCTTGTTAAGACATGGTTCACTTTTCACCTTTTTAAACTTCCTCTTCCACTCTGAATTACACTTTAATTAAGGAGTTTGGACTATCTCCCGAAGTAGTTGCCACTGTTCTTCAAGTGTCCCGCTCTTTAATGTTTTTTGCGAAGTCCACTCAGGCCAAGCCCTTCCTCAGGCCAGTAAAATTATCATTGTCCAACACTAAACCTCACATCTGTGACTCTTTCTTCACTTTTTTAGTCTGAATGTGAAACTGTAGCGTTTTGTGGTCACTCTTTCAAAGGTGATCTTGTACTACAGTATGATTTATCACTCCTTCTTCAATATATTATAGCAAAGCCAGTCCTCTGTTTGGTTCCTCGAGATGTTACTCGATGAAATAATCCCTCATACGTTCGATGAATCATTCTTTGAGGCTCCCCTTGCCAATTGATTATTCTAGTTCATCCTCGGAGACTCTAACCCCAACCACACACCCAGAGGACTCTAACCCCAATTCCTGCACAGCTGGTAGAAAGTTTAACACTTTGTGAATTGATTTGAATGCACATCTGTTTGTTGGTGACTGAATGTTTGTGCTTTGTTCCCTGGAGCTTGAGATCCGAGACTGTTTTGAATCTGATTTCTATTATGGAAATTTAACATGATTTATTTTAAGGTAAGGATTTTTCAGTGATTATGAAATAAAATGTTAACTCCTGTTCTTTTACAGGTCATGACTGTCTCACTATCAGTTTCTAACTAATCTCTTTTAGCCTTACATATCAGTGATTTATGGAGGACAATTGAAGTTTCAGTTCAACATTAGATTGCAATTTTAAAAATCCAATGGTTAATATCTGTGTCCTTGGATTCGGCCATTATTCATGCATTGGAAGTTTTTTTAAACTTGAATAGACAAATACTTTTAAGACACCTCCGATTATTTCACAACCAATGGCATTGTAATTGAGCAATGACTGGTTAAGACTCAGTTCAACATTAGATTGCAATTTTAAAAATCCAATGGTTAATATCTGTGTCCTTGGATTCGGCCATTATTCATGCATTGGAAGTTTTTTTTAAACTTGAATAGACAAATCCTTTTAAGACACCTCCGATTATTTCACGACCAATGGCATTGTAATTGAGCAATGACTGGTTAAGACTACTTAAGAAAACTAATTTTAGGATTAAATTAAGGGAATAAAACCGGTTAATTATAGTGGATTTCAAAGTTGGGAACTGTATGCATTTTACATTTCAAGTATTAAATACTGAATAAATGAATTTATAATATATAAATATATATTATGAGTAAAGTTCCAAAATGTATAGTTAGGAACAGACTTTAAAGTTAGACAAGCATAAATTGATGAATTGGTATTTGAAGTTATAGGGAACAAACAAACATCTGGCAACGTAACATAAGATGCAGAAACAAAAGGCAAAAATAATAATAGCCCACGGTTGATGAGTTAATAAAAAAAGTCAAAACTAAAAGGAGAATAGAAACCGGAATGGTGGTGGGCAGCATGTTGAAAATAAAGGGAGGAGATGTAAAGTGTTTTGGTGGACAGGGACGGGGACCGAGGTGGAAATCCCCACAGGCGGGATATTATTACTGTGGAAAAGCAGGTCACTTTAAGCGGGAGTGTCCGGATCTGTAAAGGGAAGAGAGGGCGATATTGCTTATGAATTTCGATGAAGAATAGGGGTGTCAGCGGTTCCTGCCCCCTGGGGTCCACCAGGAACACTTGATAAATTTAAAGGTGCGACTTTATAATAAGGACGTCGTTTTCCTAGTCGATACGGGGGCAGCAAGGTCATCCTTAACTTTTAAGCCCAAGGGAGGAGGAGCGAAAGAGTTAATTGGATTATGACGACAGTTTCGTGATGAGAGGCACAAAGAATCAGTTTTGCGCTCATGACAAAATACTGCCACAAAATTGGGGATTGAATTAACTGCAAATGGTGCTATGAAATCTGTTGAGGTTCTTAAAAATGAATGTGCTCGAGAAACAAAATTACAGGAACAGAATGAGAAGTCACAAGTGACTGGTAAACAAACAGAACTGCGCAATTATAGTTTTTTTTAAAATGTTTTGGTCACTTGTTGCGTTTCCAACTTGAATTACAGATAATGATTATTTTATTTATATAATATACATAATTATTAATTAATATTTATAATAAATCGATTGTGCTAGCCTGAATCAATATTAATTGGCAGGATCTCTTCACACATTCTCAGTGACCTGTCATATTGATTCACCGTTAATTTAGAACATAACTGCATTAATTGATTGTTAATTAAAGCATGGGAAACTACATTAGTGGCCGATGAGGTAACTAACGAAGCTGCCCTGAACCCACAAGAAGCAGTGATTTATTCCCTAATACCTACTGTCCCGGGTCCTTGGGAAGCTCCAATATTTACTGAAAGAGAGGAAAAAGAATTGAAAGATTTAAGGGGTGTAAAAACAGCAGAGGGACATTGGATGTTACCTGATGGAAGGGAAATGTCAAACAAAATGATGATGCGAGAAATGATGGCTGTCTTACATCAGGGGAGCCATTGGCGAGTGCAAGCAATGTGTGATTTAGTCTGAAGGAAATATGGATGCAACGGAATACATACGATAGCAAAACAGATATGTGAGGGAGGCATAACACGTAAAAAAGTCAACAAGAAAGTGTTAAGGAAACAAGTCCCAGAGGGAGAGAACGTAGGCTAAAACCATTCCAGAGCATCCAGGTAGATTATACCGAATTATCCCGAGAGTGCAGACTGAGATATATGTTGATAATAATTGATCATTTCTCCGGATGGGTGGAGGCATATCCTCTGGCCACTGCCAAACCCAGAAACTAAAGAGTTGTTCTTAAATAAGTATATACTGGGTTTGTCCTCCTCTTTGTCTTTCCTCAGGAAACATTGTTTATTGGCACAGACTCCGCCCCTTGAATTCGCTGTTCATCCGATTCGACCAGGAGATTGGGTCTGAGTAAAATCATGGACAGAGACTAAATTGCAACCGGACTGGGAAGGGCCGTATCAGGCTCTTTTGACAGAAACGGCAATAAGGACGGCAGAGAAAGACTGGACTCACTGCACTCGGATCAAAGGGCCAGTGGAATCTCCAATTCAGGAAGAAATCTGGACAGCCGAATCAACGCAAGACCCGGTGAAACTCAGACTAATGAGACTTTGAGTAACTGATTATACAATGACGACGCGAGCGCAGGATTGTATATTAAGTCTTTTTGTGCTTCAGCATGATTTTTGAGAATACTGGGGAAGCTTCGAGTTATGATACTCCCTCTCTTAGTATTGGGATTTTGTCAAACATCATTTTCATATGTGTTATTAATGGTTCCTGAGTCTGATAATCCATAAGTAATAGATGCCGATGCATGCAGCTTAGTAAATTGTGGGGATGTAGATAATCAAAGACAGTACCGCAACTCAGAGAGACTTCATAAGTCCATGGGGATGGCCTTGGGGATGGTACTTGGTATAATGGTCTTGCCACAGTACACCGGGCCCCCTTCCGACCCCAGCTTTCGATTGTCCTGATAAAGAATGTAACCCAATATACCTTATGATAAACAAAACCACATCGCTATCGTATGGGGGTGGGGGGGTGGCACCTATCGAGTACAATTAAATGAATCAATTGGAATAGAAATGACAACAAACGGGAATGACTTCTTGGGCTGTTGTTTTCGAATTAGCGTAGGAAAGGGAAAATGGGCAGAACTACTGGATAATAAGGTACAACCTTACACCCCTCCCGATGACTGTAAAGTCGTAAACATTAAAGAGGTAAAGGATTTGAAACAGACCATCGAAATAGAAACTGGATACGGGGATGCAAATGCCTGGGTTGAATGAGTAAAGTATACTGTAAAAAGTCTGAACAAGAGCAATTGCTATCATGTGGCTCCGGTAGGCCAGTGGCCCAGGTGGTTCCCTTTCCACTCGGGTGGAAGCGAGACAGGAAGGGCATGAAATGTATGATAGCCCTGTATCAGGAGGAGACTGGATGGAATGATAGGAATTGTACCTCCCTATCACTGATGTTCCCTCCCTTGGAGATGAAAGACTTAAAAGCCTCCCACCGCCCCCCGCCAATTCTTCAGCCGCAGTCAGAAATCACACATCGTATGTGCGTAGACGAGGTACAAATTGGGCTAGAGATTTGGGGAAGCTGAAATTATGTACAGAGATTAATAATTTCACCGATACAGACAAGGAAGGGAACTCGTCAGCACCAAAGGTCCCCCTAGCGGATCTGTGGTGGTACTGTGGAGGCAAGATATTGAGAACCACCTACCTCCGGATTGGAGAAGGATAAGTGCAATTGTACCATTGGCAATTCCATTTACCTTGGCAGTTGAGAAGGAAAAGATACTAGGGTAAAAGAGAAGGAGTAAGAGATCACTCTTAGATTCTTCTTTCGATGACAGGATTTATCTCAATTCTATAGGAGTCCCGGGGGGAGGGGGGTACCAGATTTTCAAGGCTCACAACCAGATTGCTGTCGGCTTTGAGTCTCTTTTGGTTGGTGACCGTTAACAAAAATGTAGATTGGATATTTTACATTTTCTATTATCAACAGCGATTTATAAATTATACAAGGGATGCAGTTAAAGGAATATCAGAATAGCTTGATGCAACAAGTCGGATGGTATGGGAAAACAGAATGGCTCTTGATATGATTCTAGTGGATTGGGGTGTGTGTGTGCGATGTTAGGAGGAAGCTGTTGTACCTTGATTCCTAATAACACTGCACCTGATGGTTCAATTACTCGGGCCATAAGAGGATTGACTACCTTAGCAGAGGAACTGGGTGATAATTCAGGAGAAGACAGATCTCTCACGGGATAGTTTGAATCATGGTTTGGAAAATGGAAGGGGGTGGTGTTTTCCATCCTTACGTCCCTGATAGTAGTAGCCGGGATATTGGTAACCATTGGCTATTGCGCTGTATACAAGGACTCGCCCAAAGACTGATTAAGACAGCCTTAATGAAACAGATGCCCCTAAAAGGGAATCAGGCAGAAGGTCGTTTTTGTATTAAATAATGAGGGGATGAGTGAGACCAAGATAGATGAAGTCTCATGAATGATTCTTGTGATTTTTGGGGGCGATGTTTAAAGGAAAAATTATAGAAACAAAAATTGCATGTAAAAATAAAAAGGGGGAATTGCGAGGAGTGATTATAAATGTTGTTATCTGCAACGATCACAAGGCTGAATCATGAAAGAGTAAGAGGGGTGTAGGTTAAGCGAGATATGCTTGTATAAACAGTTATAAGCATCAGTTTCCAGCTTCTGCAAAAACAAAAAAGACACAATAAAGAGGTCATAAGGTTCAGTATGGGCAAAGAATGGAAGGAAAAGTTGCTTTATCGAGCAAGGAAGCAGATGGCAGTCAAGGAGGATATATAATAATAGACCACGGAGGGATGTGGTGAAACAGCCAAGCAGGACACGCATTTTTGTGACGAACAAGGCCAGATGAGGCAAGAGAAAAACAGCCATGTTTAGAGAGGTGGGCGATGTAATCAGGGGAGAAGGAATGGAATAAGCGGGGGAGGAGTAAAAGAGGAATGAATTGTATAAAAAGTTGTGAACTTGTTAAAATCGGTGTGCCTAACTTATAGACACCACTCTTGCAAGAGTATAATGAACGATACTGCTGCTTCAGATCTTGACTCGGACTGAAATTATTGAAGTCAGTGGGTTCTATTTCCACACAACCATGGAGATTCTGCTTTTAGACTCAGGCCTCGCTTCCTAAACATTCTTTGCTAGACCTTTCACTCCTCTTACTGATGTCATTCGTGTCAATGTGTACCACGGCAGCTGGCTGGTTGGGCAAAGAATGGAAGGAAATGTTGCTTTATCGAGCAAGGAAGCAGATGGCAGTCAAGGAGGATATATAATAATAGACCACAGAGGGACGTGGTGAAACAGCCAAGCAGAACATGCATTTTTGTCACAACAAGGCCAGATGAGGCAAGAGAAAAACAGCTATGTTTAGAGAGGTGGGCGAGGTAATCAGGGGAGAAGGAATGGAATAAGCGGGAGAGGAGTAAAAGAGGAATGAATTGTATAAAAAGTTGTGAATTTGTTAAAATCGGTGTGCCTAACTTATAGACACCACTCTTGCAAGAGTATAATGAACGATACTGCTGCTTCAGATCTTGACTCGGACTGAAATTATTGAAGTAAGTGGGTTCTCTTTCCACACAACCATGGAGATTCTGCATTTAGACTCAGGCCTCGCTTCCTAAACATTCTTTGCTAGACCTTTCACTCCTCTTACGGATGTCATTCGTGTCAATGTGTACCACGGCAGCTGGCTGGTCACCCTCCCCCTTCAGTATGCCTGATCCTCGCACCAATCGCCATTTATATGAAGAATTCATAGAATCATAGTATCACTGGGTTGGGAAAACAGGCCATTTCACGCAGCACGTCCAAGCTGACCCTCCGAAGTGTAACACACTTTGACCCATTCCCCTACTCGATTACTCTGCATTTTCTCCTGACTAATGCACCTAACTAGCACATCGCTGAGCACTATTGGCAAGAAGTAAACAACTTAGACCCATTCTGTTACTCTATGTTGAATCTGCTTTCTCATAACAGATACTTCCAGAAATACTGAGCATTTCCAGCAACTTCTGGTTTCGTCACCGATGATATTTGCATATTGATAAAAATATACGCAACACAGACTTGAAACAAAGCTGAATTTAAACGTTCAGGAGAAAACTAAATATTTGGTCATTCAATGGTCCCAGTAAATTTTAATTGAATTACTCCTGTTCTGTTCGTGAAAGTCATTTGTTCACTTTTCCAATCCTGAACAAATGAGATTTTTGCATATTTTTTTAATATCAGAAAGATCGGAAAGGTTGCACATTTACTTCTTCATATGGGAATGTGATTGCATCTAATTCTTTCATCTGAGTCCAATTACAGAGGATTATTCACAAAATACACACAATGTGTTACTTTGTCGAAGAATACCAGTAACATTGTAAGTAATTGGAATCATAACTGGAAAGAAGGATTTTGACAAGGGAAGGATGAGAGAAAACGGGTATTTTGTTGAACAGAAAAGACTATTATGTGAAATTCGGTGATCACATTTATGGAAAACTATGTAGGGCTGAAAAACGACATTGTTATGAAGGTGTAAAGGTTCTGAAAATGTTAAAATGTAACATTTGACTGTGAAACAAATCGTGGGATGGAGTTGCCATGGTACAAAAACAAATTCAAATTCGGCCAGTTAATTTAACTATGCCCCAACACTCTGAAATCCAATAGAGTTTGAAATATAATGTATTTGATGACAACAAAGTCAATGAAATAATCCAATGTTTTGAGGTGTAAAACCAGACAGTTTGAACATTTAGGGAGAGAACTGCCAAGGGCATCCACAAAGATAGACTGCTAGCTGAAGAACTTTCTGAAAGCTACCTGTCTGTAAGATGTTTGCACAGCAGAACATCGAAACCAACCGAAATAAAAATCTACAGAGAAAACTCTACAAAGGAGAATTGACAAAGCACACTGGTTTTGAAATGTGATTATATTCTTTTAAAATCTTAATCATGGTGTTTTGTTTTATCAGACCAGTATTGTAGAATGTTTAACGAAATGAGTTCTAAATAGTTGTTCATTTTAATACTCTTTGTTGGACTTAAATAACAAAATTGTTAATTTTACTTTAAATAGTGACCTCTGTAACTGGATCTTTGCCTCTCGAAATTTAACAGATTCCAGCATGAGGTGAACTTTTTTCTCTGTGGCTGGTTCAGATTAGGAAAGGGGTTTACCCTGTGTCAAAACAGTTTGGGGCCTTTTGTCTGCGATTTGAGCAAGTTTAGACAGATCCAGTCTGATATTTGGGCAGAGTTAAATAGGTTTGGGTTATGAAAATGCACATACGTTTAATCATTTGCACGTTATTGTCAGAGACCTTTAAATAAAAAGTCGGTGAGACACTTGGTTTAATTTCGGTGACTTGTGGTTGGTTAAATGTAAAGTGAGAGAAATGGCTCTTTAAAAATGTTAAAGAGGTTCTGGGATTTGAAGATGATTCTCACATTTGCTGAGGGCGTTTAGAAGGAAAGATAAAGGCCAAACGTTTAGAATTCATAAAGAATTTAGATTTGGGTTTAACTAAGAACAAGAGTAAAGCTGAAATTGTCAGGAAATTAGTCAAACACTAAGGTGTGTCAGAGAAACAGACAAATGCAGGAGATTTAGAAAAAAACTTAAATTACAATTGAAAAAAATGCAGTTTAAAGATAAACAAAGGGAGAGAGAAAGAGAGAGAAGAAAGAGAAAGCAAGAGGGAAGAGACGGAGAGGAATAAAAAGAGAGAAGAACGTTCTTAGCTGAGCAAAGAGAGAGCGAATTTGAACTTGAGAAGTTGCGATTTAGTCAGCAAAGTCAAGTGAACAGGCTGGAGAGTAAAAGGGACATTAGTGAAATATACAACTATCTCAAAACTCTGCCACATTTTGATGAGAAAGATGTTGAAGCCTTCTTTATTTCATTAGAAAAATTGGCTAGGCAGGTAGAGTATTGCAAGGATTTATGGATAATGCTAGTTCAGACTAAGTTGGTCGGCAGGGTTAGTGAGGTGTTTGCTGCGCTGTCAGATGAGGGGTTAATAGATTATGATGACGTGAAACGACGCATTTTATGTGCTTACGAATTGGTACTGGAAGTATATAGATAGCAGTTCGGAAACATAAAGAAGGAACCAGGTCAGCCTTATATTGAGTTAGAAAGAATTAAACATAGGCATTTTGATAGATGGGTGTGGGCTTTAAAGATAGATAAGACCTATGAGGCTCTAATGGAGATTATTCTGCTAGAGCAGTTTAAAACCTCACTTCCAGAGATGATAATAATTCACGTGGAGGGAAAGAAAGTTCAGATATTGAGAAGGGCAGGAGAATTAGCAGATGAATACATGTTGCTGCATAAGACAAGCTTCCAGCCATAATTTCGTACTGTGGGGGATAGCATTTGGGAGAAGGGGAGATGCTACACTATAAAAGAAAGAGTAGAACGTATGAGTTTACCAGAGGTTAAAAAAGCTGCCCAAGAGAGTGGAAAGGAGTGAAAGGCCTCAGGTGTTTTCACTGTAATGGAGTGGGACACTGAAAATTACAGTGCCGGTGGTTTCAGAAGGGCATTGGGAAAAGATGTTTTCACTGCCATAAGGAGGAATATGTATGGTCACAGTGCTGATTGTTAAGAAAGGGACTGTGGGAAAAGATGTGGTAAAAGAAGCTAAGCCAGTGGCATTCGTGAAAGTTTTAACGGAAACCCCAACAAGAACTGAAGAGCTGCAGGAAAGTGCACAGCCTCGGCAGGGGCTGAGTCTGGAGTTACTACCTGATCTCAATAAAGCATTCGCTTCTGTGAGTAACGTTTACTCAGAAATAACAGTGGTAGAACGGCAAGACGTTATAATTTTGAGATGTACATGAACTAACCAGTCGCTAATAGTAAGAGATGAATGAATTTGTAATCTTTCTGATCGGTTACCCCAGAATGTATTAATTTATGGGAAAGATGGACAGAAACCTAGCATTTCCCAATGTAAGATCAGGTTGCAGTGCCTACTAAAGACTGGGGAAGTTATAGTGGGAATGATTTACAGACTGTCAGATCCAGGAATTAAGTTTGTTCTTGGGAAGGATCTAGCAGGATCCAAGTTGGTAGTGACTTTGCTGCTTGTGGAGAAGCCCAAGGAAGACAAAGAGACTGAAGTGTTAAATCGGAAATATCCTGGTATTTTCCCAGGCTGTGCAGTAACCATATCCCACTATTATAAGTCACAGCACGAAAGACAAACTATCGACAACGATGAAGGAGTTGAGGTTCAGTAAATGGACACCCTGTTTGCCGTAATGGTGTAGGGATAACCTGAGCAGGCAGTGGGTCAGACAGAGGTGTTTTGGCTTGAAATGCTAAGGGACTTGGAACAGACAGACAAGACGATAAAAGATATATATGTGGATATGTATTGTGAAAAGGAGGCAGAGGATATTCATGAGGGTTATTATCTGAAAGATAGATCTTAAGACAGAAATGGAGACCACATCAGGTTAGTGCAGAGGAGAAATGTGCTGAGGTGCACCAGATTGCGTTGCTGGTAGCATAGAGACAGGAAGTTTTACAGGTAGCATATGAACTACCTGTAGGAGGTCACCTAGGGGTACAAAAGACGGGCTAAGGGACAAAAACATTTTTATTGACCTGGAATGCACAAAGATGTGGTTAACGTTTGGCATACGTGTCATTCATGCCAAATGGTAGGTAGGCCACGGACAGTAATGAAACTAGCACCTCTGTTACCAATTCCCACATTCGAAGACCCCTTTATGTGGGTTATAAATGAACGTTTAGGTCCCCTCCTGAAAAGTAGAGGAGAGAAAAAATTGGAGAAACAGGTGTTACTTACTGCCCTACAGAGTGAGGAATCAAATCCAAATGTGGTGGATTTTGATGTGCCTCAAATATGTCAAAAATGTAGAAGTCCTTGAGTAGTGGGATAGATTAGTAAACTGTCTGTCTCAGGAGTATAGAACACAGTTGAAAGGTTTGTTATTGCAATATGAGGATATATGTTAGAATCATATGTGTGGGGGAGAACTAATGCAATTGTACATGATGTAGATGTAGGGAATACTGTTCCGATAAGACAATCCATATCGGCATAATCCTCTCAAAGCCAGAGAGTTCCAGAAGGAGGTGGAGGCTATGCTCAATGAGGACATCATCGAACCAAGCCCAAGCGAGTGGAGCTCGCCGATCATCTTAGTTCCCAAACCGAATGGGACTCAATGATTTTGCTTGGATTATTGGAAGATCGACACTGTTACAAAATCAGACTTATATCCAATACCGATATTGAAGGACTGTATCGAGAAAGTTGGACAAGTCAGTTACATCACGAAGTTAGAGTTAATGCGTGGATTCTGGCAGGTACCTTTATCAGAGACTATGAAAGACATTTCTGAATTGTAATGCCAAATGGTCTGTATCATTTAAAAGTGATGTCCTTTGAAATGGCGAACACACCCAACACATTCCAAAGACCCATGAACAGAGTTGTGGTCTGATTAAGAAAATGTGCAGTCAGTTTGGACGATGTAGTGATCTTTACGATGTCCTGGAAAGATCACTTGGTACAGTTGGCAGAGCTTTTCAAACGAATACGAGAAACAAAACTGGTGATAAAATTAAACAAAACAGAATTCGTGAAAGCAGACATGATGTTCTGGGGACAAAATATCGGTCATGGAAGGTTGATCCCATGGAATGCAAAGACAAAAGCAATCGAGGAATATCCACGGCCAACCTCGAAGAAAAAAGGTGCTTTGCTCCTTCGGAGTCAGCGGATTATATCAGATGTCTGTTCCAAACTTCAGCAGTGTAGTGGCACCGTTAACCGACTTGCTGAAGAAGAGCACAAAGTTTTGGTTGAAAGAACAATGCCAGGAGGCATACGACCATTAAAAAGAAATATTGACCACCAAACCAGTTTCAGCTACACCAAACGCTTGAAAACCTTTCAAAGTTGCTGTCGACGCGAGTCACATCGGAGTTGAAACTGTACTGCTACAGGACATTGAGATGGGATCGTACTTTTCAAAGAAAGTCAACATCCACCAGAGAAAATATTCCACGATTTAGAAAGAACTATTGAGTTTGGCACTAGCCTTATAACATTTTAATGTGTATTCACAAACAGCGTGTTGGAGACGGTTGTGTACACGGAGCCCAATCTGCTAGCATTCATGAACGCTTTAAGGACTATTTCATTGGAGTATTATATTACAGACTTTTAATTTAAAAATCGTACATTGTAGCTTGTAGTAAGAATGTAATCGCAGATGCGTTCTCACCGATTTCACTGATAAAGTTTAGACGAGATTTGTATTTGTCCAATGTTAAATATAGGTAAATGGGAAGGAGTTAAGGTGATCAAAGTTTGGGAGAAGATTTGCAGCTCGGGTGCTCGTTGTTGTGGTTCTGTTCGCCGAGCTGGGAATTTGTCTTGCAAACGTTTCGTCCCCTGTCTAGGTGACATCCTCAGTGCTTGGGAGCCTCCTGTGAAGGGCTTCTGTGCTGTTTCCTCCGGCATTTATAGTGGCCTGTCTCTGCCGCTTCCAGCTGTCCGCTCCATGCATTGTAACTGTGTCGCTGGAGGGTTTCCCTCTCCTATTAGTGAAGGGTTTCACTCAGTGCGCTATCCCAGTGTAGGTGCAGATGCATTAGCTCCCACAGTAACAAAGATCAGCAGCTGCACAGACGTGAAGAGGACAGATCTGAATCTGAGAATAATGGATTGGATAATTGCAGCAATGGAGAGGAGGCTTTCCTTGGGTCTTTTCAACATTTCCCTCTTTTGGGAATTTCTACCATACGGATATTAGCGGTGTCGATTTTGAGCGAGGTGGAGGGTATATTACTAACCTATTATCGCTCTTGTTGGTGTTCTCTACTTCTGTCCATTCACTAATCTCATTAAAATGTTGAACTTCATTGCAAGTTCTGTTCTCTATATTTGTCAAAGAAAGAAACTTTGATCTTCAATTCCGATTGCAGTCTCCATTCATCTGAATTGCAGACCACTCCCTTTCAAACTTCTGCGAACAAACCTGCACAAACTCGAGATCCTTTTTTGCGATGAACTGAATTATGTCTCGTGTTCTCTCTGTTACCAACCCTATCCACGACCAGCTCATAATATCCCCAATCTCCATCTCTGCGTTAGTGCTGTGGCTGAACGAACAATTGTCTGCACGTTGGTACATTTCAGATTTTATGTCTCAAGCTCTCTTCTGGCCACTTTCCAGTTACAAGTATTTCAATCACAAAATTGTTCTTGTCTCGGACGTTGCTTCATGATAAGGACAATGTATCAGAGTAGGAATGTCGCTGGATGTAATTCAGGAGCAAAGCTTATTAAACGAAATACATTGTTTCAAGCGATTTGTTTCAAGTCCAACCACAGCTGATGGCAGAACTGAAGTATAAATGATAAGAATTCGAATAAAAGTGAATTTCACCAAAAACAACCAGAAAACCCACATTTTGTCTGAAAATCTTCCTATTTCACTGATGACGTTCGGTAAAGAAATCTAATATTACTACCCGGTCTGGGTTAAGTGTGACTTCAGACCCATATCAATATGTTTACTTTTATATTGGCTTGTGAAATGGCCTCACAGTCAGGGAAATTAGTGATGATTAACAACATGTGTGGGCGGCACGATGGCACAGTGGTTAGCACTGCTGCCTCACAGCGCCAGAGACCCGGGTTCAATTCCTGCCTCAGTCGACTGACTGTGTGGAGTTTGCACAGTCTCCCCGTGTCGGCGTGAGTTTCATCCGGGTGCTCCGGTTTCCTCCCACAGTCCAAAGATGTGCAGGGTAGGTGAATTGGCCATGCTAAATTGCCCCTAGTGTTAGTTAAGGGGCAAATGTAGGGGTATGGGTGGGTTACGCTTCGGCGGGTCGGTGTGGACTTGTTGGGCCGAAGGGCCTGTTTCCACACTGTAAGTAATCTAATCTAATCTAAAATGCTGCCCTTGGCAGAGATGCTAACTTCCCATGGAATAACGAATTTGAAGGTGAAACCAAATTAAAAATGATACTGGCGATCTGAAATTGCATAAGAAATGCAAAGAAAAGAACAGAAAGTGCTGGGGAACTTTTCTGAACTGAAAGCAGTTGGAAAATAGTGTGAATAATGCTGGTGACAGGGATGTCTGCTTTGAATGGGAGGAGGAGTGAGTTAAATCGATAGAGAAAGAGAGATAGAAGAAAAAGAGCAAAAAAAAAGGAATGATGATCAGCTGGGATGGAAATAAAATGTGAGATTCACCTCATTTATTTTTGACTTTTCCCATCTTCCTGAATATCTTGCCCATGCCGGTACATGTACATCCCACTTTTCAAAAATTCGCTTTTTGCCACTTGCATTTCTGAAAAACCTCCATTACGTCCTGTTTTCGCTAACCAAAAGAAATCCGAAGAGGATTTTCACTTTTACCAAGAAAGATGATTTTTTTCCCACATAAATTAATGCTACTTCACTTTAAGCCATATCAGCTTATGAAACGTTTTGTCGGAACACTCTACTTTCAGATACTCAGGGGAACTATATATTTCTAAGATCATGTTTAAAGCGATTTGATCCCAACTGGCTGTCTTCCCTAAGTTTCGTCAGCTTCTTATATTTATTAATAGGAGAGAGGTATCGCTGGCTAGGCCAGCATCAGTTCACTTATTTGATTGCCCTTGAGAAGACCTTGAGCCTCAATGGTACTTAGACAGAGTGAGGCATACAAGGTGACAGCTGCACAGGAGGTGTACAAATCAAGATCGTCTTTCGCAAGATTAATATTCTGTGAAAAGTTAGAGATTTCAATTCGTCAGTGTAATTACGGTGAGGAAGAAGGTGTTCCTGAGCATGCTGGTCCATATTGTCTGTATCTCCACTCTTTTGGAAGAGGTTTTAGGAGACCATTCCCGGTTTTGGAGAGATATTTGATGTTGCCAGCCTTTCATTGACAATGAGAAGTCTAAATGGATGGAAGATTGTCTTCCATGCTAGTCTGGGCTGTGCACACAGCCATCTGTAGTTTCTTATGGTCCAGGGAAGAGCTGTTACCGTCACACTATTATGCACCTGAATAGAATGCTTTCAGTTGCCAGTATGCAGAGCACTGAGAGAAGGCAGTTCCAAAATATTTAGATGAAACAATTGGTTGTTAAATGGATATCCAAGTTCTGCTTGCTGTTTTGACAACAATTGAAATTTAACCAATAAATTTAAATTATGTCCAAGATACCAAAATGCAATTGAATTTATTGTATTGCCAACATCCAACCAAAGAGCCGTCACATGCTTCAAAAGAATAGAGACGCCATCACCATCACAACGCTGGAGAAATGGACACGTATAAGGAGAGGGAGAACACAGCGAGGGAAACAGAAGTACAGACTGTAAAACAGAGAAAGGAAACAAAACAAGAAACAACCAGTCACATGGACAGGGAAAAGGGGCGATAGTAAGTTCAGGGAAAGAAACAGAAGACAGGGAAAAAGTAAATACAAGGAAACAGACAGTGTGAGAGAAATAGTGAGATACAAAGCACACAGGGAGCTGAGGATGGAGAATGGGAGGTGCTGGGGGTGAGGTCCAGAGAGAGCTCGGAGTGAGCTGGGGGGAGGAAGATGAGGATTTACTATGACCTGTACCAAGGTGTACAGGCAGATCATAGTAAGCAAGGATGTGCAGAACTATGGCTATAAACATGTCTGAGAGGCATGCAGGTTACGTTGTACAGGGCGTGCGCGAGGCGAGATCAACATGAGCAAGATCAGCATTATCTGAAATTAGAGAGTCCATTCATCAGTCTAATAACAGTCAGGAAGAAACTTTTAATGAACCAGCTGCTCTGTGTTTTCAAGCTTCCATATCTTTTAGCATGATGGAAGAGGTTATGGGAGACCATTATTGGGGTGTGATTGGTCTTTGATAATGTTAGAACAAAACATTCTAGCACAGAAACAGGCCATTCGATGGTCCAAGCCTGCGCCGATCCAAATCTTCTATCTAAACCTGTCGCCTATTTTCGAAGGATCTGTATCCATTTGCTCTCTTCTCATTCATGTATCTTTCCTGAATCATCTCAAATGGAATTCCATCCCCCTACTATTCTCTGTCTCATGTTGCCCAGTCAGTTCTTTATCCACGTAGCTAGCGCACTATGTGACTTCACTTTCTCCATAGCCCGACCGTGGGGAAACATACCAAACGCCATCCTGAAGTCCATGTACATAACATCTACAGACTCTCCCTCATCAATCAACTTTGTCACTTCCTCAAATAATTCTATTGAGTTGGTAAGACATGACCTTCCCTGCACAAAACTATGTTGTCTATCACTGATTAGACTATTTTCATCCAAATGAGAGTAGATCCTATCACTCAGTATCTTCTCTTGCAGATTCTCTACCCCTGACATCAGTCTCACCGGTCTATAAATGACTGTATTATCCCTACTACCTTTCTTAAACAAGGGGATTTACAATTGTCCAGTCTTCCGGGACCTCAGCTGTGTTCAAGGATGATCCAAAGATATCTGTTAATGACTCAGCTATTTCCTGTCTCACGTCCCTCAGTAATCTGGGGTAGATGTTGGCAGCCTTTCTGCGGCAACAAGGCATGTAAATGGAATCGATGGTTGGAATGTTAGATTCCGTGTTGGTCAGAGCTGTGCACCCAACCTTCTGTAGTTTCTCACGGTCCTGAGGAGAGCAATTGCCGTACCAGGCTGTTATGCACCGGGACAATACGCTCTCAATGGTGCATCTGTAGATGTAGCGCATGCTGAATTACCTTTATCACCTCAGGAAGGAGAGGCATTGTTGAACCTTCCCGACCGTCGGACCTATGTGAGAAGTTCAGGACAGGTTGTGAGTTATCATCACTCCGAGGCACTTGATGCTCTGCACTCCCTCAAACGGTTGATGTAGATGGGGTATGTTCCCCTCCTTTCTTCTTAAAGGCAGTGATCATGCCTATACATTTGCCGAATTAGAGAGAGAGGTCATTATCAACAGATCATGCCACCAAACTCTCTATAGCCTTTCTAGATTCTGACGCGTTGTTGTTTGATGTCCGTACGGCTATAGTGATGTCATCAGCGAACGTGTAGCTGGAGTTGTTTGGAATTTGGAAACTCAGCCGTGGCTGTACAGGGAGTACGTAGGGGGCTGAGGACACAGCCGTGGTTATACAGGGACGACATTAGGGGGCTGAGGACACAGCCGTGGGAGTACAGGGACAACAGTCGGGGGCTGCAGAAACAACCGTGGGTGTACAGGGAATACAGTGGTTGGCTGAGGGCACAGCCCTGGTTTTAGCTGGAGTACCGTAGGGGCTGAGGGCACAGACGTGGGTGTACATGGAATACAGTAAGGGGCTTTGGGCACAGACATGGGTGTGCAGGGAGGACAGTGGGGGGATGAGGACACAGCCGTGTTTGTACAGGGCATACAGTAATGTGCTGAGGGCACAGCCGTGGGTGTACAGGGAGGACAGTAGTGGGCTGAGGGTACAGCCGTGGGTGTACAGGGAGTATTGTCGGGTGTTGAGAATACATCCTTCAGCAGCTTTAGTGTTGATTGTTATTGTGGAGGAGGTAATTTTACCTATCTTCACGATTGTGGGTCAAAAGCCTGAGGAGCCAGTTGCAGAGGATCGAACCGAGGCCAAGGTCGTGGAGTTTTGTGATTAGTCTGTAAACGATAATGATTTTGAAGGTGCAGCTTTAGTCAATGAGTAGGAGTCTGGTGCAGGTGTCCTTGTTGTCCAGATGTTCCAGGGATGCGTGCAGGCTCGGGTATGGCATCCATTGTGAACCCGTTACATCAGTCGGCAAATTATAGGGCAGCAGGTCAGGCTGGGAGACTGGAGTTGGTGTAGGCCATAACCAGCCTCTCAAAGCACTTCATGATTATTGAGGTCGGAGCCACTGGATGGTCGTCTATAAGGGCACGTTCCATGTGCTTTCTCACTTACGAGGATGATGATGGCCTTCTTGAATCAGATTGGGACTTCGGCTTCTGGAGGGAGAATATGAAGTTGTATGTTTAATACCTCTGCTAGTTGGTACAAACAGGATCTGAGTGCTCCGCCAGGAAAACTCTCCAGGCCCATCACTTTCTTTGATTTGACTCATTGAAAGACTGACCATGTTTGTAGCGGTGACAACAGACACAGGTACATTTGGGGCTTTCGCGGCAGGTGTCACCCCTCAGTGACAGTCACACAGTCATTTATGATCGACATCCCCTCCTCCTACCTCCCTCTGTCGTCTTCAACACACAATGACATTGGTTGGTGTGAGCATCACACAGTCAGCATTGAGACAGATTGCCATTAATAGACTGGGATCGTGCGCCATCAAGTTCTGTGTCACCATAATGGGGTAAATTCACAATAAAATGGTGGGCAGGGTGCCAGTGCAAGTGGTGCAAGGAGTGAAGAACTTGCAGGTGTAATTCCAGTTTAGCCACTGCTTAAATCTAAATGGAGTCAAGCAGCTTGAGCGTTGTGCCTTTTCAATGGTGGACAGTCATTAGGTAGTCAGGAGGTGCCATTTACGTGAACCATCTGATCTGATGGCAATTTTGCCAGATTTGCAGATGATACAATGATGATTGGAAGGGAAGGTGATATTGAGGAAGTGGGGAGGCTGCAGAAAAAGCTTGGACAGTTTAGGACACTGGGAAAACACATGGCTGATGGAACACAATATGGGAACATGTGAGATTATGCACTTCAGTAGGTGGAATACAGGCAGACACTCTGTTCTAAAAGGCTTCATGAAATCTGAAGCACAAAAGGAGTTTGGAGTCTTCGCTCTCTCTTACGGTTAATGCTCAGGTGCAATTGACAGTTCGGAAAGCAAATGCAATGTTAACATTCATTTCAAGAGAGTGAGAATACAAAAGCGGAGACATACTCCTGAGAATGTAATGGACTATGGTCAGACGGCATTTGGATTATTGAGAGCTGTTCTGGGGAAGGATCTACGGATGTTGGACATGATTATTATCCTGGGAATGATGGCTTGTCATATGAGCGGCAGTTTAGGGCTCTGTGTCTGTACTCAAGGGAATTTTAGAAGAATAGGGGGTGGGGGCGTATCTGATTGAAACGGACCGACTACTGCAAAGATTGATACAGTTAGAGTATAGAAGATATCCAGTCGTCTTAGAGACTTAGACAAAATTGCACAGTTTCAGAGTGAAGATATAGGCTGAATAGCCTAAATCTATTGCTATATCTCATGCCCTTATGGTCATACAGTCTATTATTCAGTGCAGAGTTGAAAGTCTCAGACCTGCTCTTGTAACCCTTGTATCTGCACGTTAATTTGACTTCAACTTCTGGTCAATGGTAACCCCTGTAATATGGACGATGGGAGAATTCAGTGCTAGTCAGTAGCGCAGTAATACGTTGAAGAAAAGCTGCTATCTGTGAATCTCATCTGGCGGGAGCACATTGTCTCTAAGATGATTGTCATTTTCAGTCTGGTATTTTTGAAGGATTGATCCTGTTACGCTAATATTGTTGAATTTAACAAAACAGGTGCAATTTATCACAGCGCTCAGCAAACATAAGTCATGGAACACTGAACAACTTTCTAATAACAGAATGGTCTAAAATGTTCATCATCAGAAACACTGCTTTCCTGTTCATGTTCAAATCAGACTACTTGTCCCAGCAAGGCGCTCAAATTGGAGCTTCCTACATTTTTAAAAAATTTGAGAATCGCTGGATGGGCCCACCATTTCTTGTCCGTCCCTAGTTGCTCCCTTGAGAACGTGGTGCTGAGCTGCCTTCTTGTACCTCTGCAGTCCACCTGCTGTGCGTTGACCCACAGTGCTATGAGGGAGGGAATTACAGGCTTTTGACACAGCAACAGTGAAAAAATTGTGATATATTTCCAACTCTGGATGTTGACTGGTTTGGAGGGGAGTTTGAATATGGTGGTGTTCGCAAAAGCCTGCTGCTCTTGTCATTCTAGATGGAAGTGCCTGTAGGATTGGAAGGTACTGTCTAAGGATCTTTGAAGAATTTCTGCAGTGCATCTTGTAGATAGTACACACTGCTGCTACTAAGCGTTGATCGTGAAGGCAGTGAATGCTTGTGGATGTGGTGCCAATCAAATGGCTGCTTTGTCCTGGATGGTGTCAAGCTTCTTTAAAGTCGTTGTGGCTGCACTTATTCAGACAAGTGGGGAGTATTCCATCTCACTCCTGACTTGTACATTGTAGATGGTGAACATGCTTTGGGAAGACAGGAGGTGAGTTACTCACGCAGTATTCCTAGCCTCTGATTGGCTCTTATATATATGTGGCGAGTCCAGTTGAATTTCTGGTCAATGGTAACCCCAAGTGTGGAGTGGGGAATGTAGTGACAAGTATCCTGCTGAATACCAAGTGTTTATATTGTTTCTTACTGGTGATGGTCATTGTCTGACATTTGTGTGACGCGAATGTTAATTGCCACTTGTCAGCTCAAGTCTGGAGATTGTCCAGATCTTGTTGCATTCGGCATGGACTGCTTCAATATCTGAGCATTAGCGAATGGTGCTGAACATTGTGCCGTCATCATCGAATATCCCCATTCTGACCTTACGATGCAGAGAAGGTAATTGATGAAGCCACTGAAGATGTTTGGACCTAGGTTTCATCCGGAGGGCCACTGATGATTTTACGTAGTATGGTGATGAAACGTCTGTAAATGAACATTTAGTTCATGGAGCAAACCTGCATCAACATTATCTAGAGGGACTACTGCAGAGATGTTCTGGAACTGAGATGACTGACCTCCAACAACAATGACCATTTTCCTATCTGTCAGTTATGACTCCGATAACAAGTGTTGGCCCGCGATACCCTTTTTGCTGGGGTTCCTTGATGCCACATTTGAAAAAATGCAGCCTTGATGTCAAGGGCTGGAATTCAGTTCCTTTTTCTATGTTTGAACCAAGGCTGTGATTAGGTCAGGAGCTGAGTGTCTCTGGCAAAACCCAAAAGGGGCGTCACTGAACAGGTTATTGCTGAGCAGGTGCTGCTTGCTAACATGATTGATGAAAACTTCCATCACCTTACTGATGATGGAGAGTACATTGATGAGGCGGTATTGGGCCGGGTTGAATTTGTCCTGCGTTTTAAGTACAGAACATACTTGAGCAGTTTTTTTTTTCCCTCATTGTCGGTTTGCAACTGTACTGGAACAGCTTGCCTAGGGAAGCGGGAAGTTTTGGAGTACAAGTCTTCAGGACTATCGTCGGCATGTTATCAGGGGTTATAGCCTTTGCAGTATCCAGTACCTTAAATCGTTTCTTGACATCAGTCAATCGAATTTGCTGAAGACTGCTTTCTGTAATGATGGGGACCACAGGAGGAGGCCGAAATGGACCATTCACTCGAAACTTCTGACTGAAGATTTCTGCGAAAGCTTCAGCCTTACCTTTTGCACTGATGTACTGGGCTCTTCCATCATTGAGAATGGGAATATTTGTGGAGACTCCAGTGGACTCCAGTCCAACACCACCCACGATCGGATTAAGAGGACTGCAAAGCTTAAATCTGATGCATTTGTTGTGGGATAGCTCAGTCCTGTCTGTCCCTTGCTGTTTATGTTATTTGGCACGCAAGTATTTCTGTTTGGAAGCTTCAGCAGAGTAACATTTTATCTTTGTATATTCCTGATTCTGCTCCTGGCATGCCCTCAAGCAGTCTCCATTGAACCAGAGTTGACCGTCTGGTTTGATTGTAATGGTTGAGTTGGGGATATTTTGGGCCGTGACATTACAGATAGTGCTTGAATACAGTTCTGGTTTTATTGATGGTCCACTGTGTCTTATGGACGCTCAGTCTTGAGTTGCTAGATCTCTTCGAAGTCTGTACCATTTAGCATGGTGATAGTGTCACACAACACAAAAGAGTTTATTTTGAATGTCACCGTGAGACTTTTACCGATACTGTCATGGACAGATATATCCGCAGTTGGTAGATTGGTGAGGATGAGGTCATATATGATTTTTCCCCCTCTTGTTCTTTCCCTCACCACCTGCTGCAGACCCAATCTAGTAGCTATGTTCTTTTAGGACCCGACCAGCGTGATCAGTACTTACTGCTGCCGAACCATTCTTGGTGATCCACTTTGAAATCTCCCAGCCAGAATACACTTTGTGCCCTTTCTCCAAATGTTGTTTAACATAGAGGAGTTCTGATTCATATGAGGAACGACGTTACGTGGTAATCAGTAAGAGACATCGTTGTCCATGCTTAATCTGAAGCCATGGGACTTCATTGGTTCTGGAGTCAATTTTGGGGACTCCCAGAGCAACAACCTACCGACTGTACATCACTGAGCTGTCCCCTCTGCTGGATCGGTCCTGCCTTTGGGGAAGGGCATATCCAGGGATGGTGATGGTGATGTCTGTGTTATTTCTGTCAGTTTTAATTCCGTGAGTATGACTATGTCAGGCTGTTGCTTGAATAGTCTGTAAGGCAGCTGCCCCAGTTTTGGTACTATCCCTTAGATGATAGTAAGGAAGACTTTGGAGGTTCTACAGTGATGTTTCTAATGTTGACCTTTCCAGTGCAGTGTTTGATGCCAGGTGGACAAGCTGGTTTCATTTGTTTGAAACTTTGTAACGATTGGTACAACTGAATGACTCACTGGACCATTTCAGGGGGCGATTGAGAATCAGTGACATTGCTTTGGCTCTGGAGTTGCATATCAGCCAGACTAGGTGAGGATAGAAGATTCCATCATTGAAGGATATTAGTGATCCAGATGGATTTGTCTGAAAATCGGCAATGATTTCATTCTCATAGATAGATTCATAATTCCAGGGATATTGAATTGAATTTCCACCATCTGCAGTGGCGGGATTCGAACTTGGGTCCAAAGAACAGGAGCTGATTTTCTGGATTGATAATTTATCGGTAAGACCCTCAAGCCTACTTAGAACCACATGATGTTCTCAACTGCCATTTCTTGTGTTGCCCTGTTATTCATTAATTGCTTATGTTATTCTGTAATCTCATCCTTCATTAAATCCTGATTGAAATACACAGTCATGAACGTCCTCTTGACTGCTTGAATTTCACTTTATCCATTTCGTTTGAACAGATATTTTAAGGCAGCTGCCCATCAGTAAGTAAGAATGGCTGACTGTGCAGGCACGTAAAGTACCTATTGTGGTTCAGAGAACCTCCGAATTATTCGAGCACAGATGGAGGCCATTCAGCCCATCGAGGATACACACGCTCTCCAACTGCACAAACGGAGATAGAGAGATTGTGTGGAGATCGATGATGTGTGAGAGAAATAAACAGAGAGAAAGAAAGTGAAAGGAGATAAACTGAGAGTTAATAGAAAGAGGAGTGACTGGCTGAGTGGAAAAGGTGTTAGATGATGGTGAAGTTAGATAGATCAGGAGACCGCATTAGAGTATATAAATATGCACATACAGTAATTAGTAGTTTTATTTAGATATTCCCCTGGACGCCATATCATGTGAGCACTATGCTGATACTGGCTGCCATCCCAGAGTATATATTTCCAATAATATCACATAATTTACAGAACCCATTAGGCCAATAGATTGGTTCCATGCAGAAAGCAGAGTTTTTAAATAAACTGTGCCAAGAGCAGCAGGAAATGATGACACACACCCCCAAACTGTGTGAGAGACCACACAGTTTGAGAGGCCAGAGTATTACAGTGAGGGGGATCACTGACAGAGTGGATATCAGCATCTCAGCTGTGGGTGAAATAATTATTGATAAAGTTTGAACACCACTTACCAATTTATATAGCACAGTATCAGGAGTGCATTTTAACAACCTTATCTCTTTGTACTTTGCATATATTGGTATGTGCAGAAAATCATTTTGCTTCTGGATTTTATATTGCGTGAATGCAGTTCCTCATTGTAAATGTATCCTGGAATCTGTTCTTCATATGAGTTATAAAGAGCAAAGTTCCAATACTGGTGACTGGAGAACATCACTGTCCCTCCACCCACTCTAAACAACCATGTCACCCAGTCCTCTCCGTCTTCTGTCTTTCCCCAATGTCATAATCGCAATGTACTTAAAGTCCATTAAATGACACTTCATCACAGTTCGTTAACATGGACAACATCAACGACATGACCTACATATGCCCTCTCTGATTCTGGAATCACAATCTGAATTGTGTTTGTCACGTATCCTTGCCATTTACATATCTCTGTTTACATATCCTTGCCATTTGTTTGTTAAAATCTACGTTTTCTTAGGCACAGTTTTCCATCAGGTCATGGTCGAAAGATGTTCTGTCAATGTTTTACAGATATTGCAATGACTGATCTGTAGTTCCAGGATTTATTTCTCTATTTATGAGCAGAGAAGCGTGTTTATGTCCCGTTAAACACTATTTCTTCCATTGCTTCCATATCCAAGGCTGACTGAATGATGACACACAATCAATCTGCCATCTTCAACATTCCTTCCTTCAGTCACACTCACATATCACATCCAGAATGCATACCTGTTCAAAGTTATTTTGAACTTTAATAAAACAGTATTGAATTCAAATCGGTTAACTGGAGCAATCTGTTCAGCGATTGTGATTATGTCAGTCTCCATGGATCCTAAGCGTCCCTGGAGAGTTACTCTCTTCTATAAATAAGGGGATGCTTTCAGCGTTTTAACCCATAGTATGAGCGTGAGCATCACCCACACCAGTAACAGGGATCAGCAGCTCCAAAGAGAGGTGCAGGAGAGATCAGTCTGTGAGAACATTAGACTGCAATGTTCCAAAAATGTGCGGAAGTTTATCCTATGGTATTTACTGGCTTTCCCAGCCTTGGATGTCATTAGCATATCGGTTATTCAAGCTGGTTACTATCCTATTCTTGCTATAGTTGGTGTTCCTGGAAAGTCACTCAGTCTGTCGATTGAACTGCATTAATGCTGATGATATGTAAATTTTGGAAAGGTGCAAGTCAATTTCTTCCGTTCCAATCAAAGATTCTATTCCTTAGAAATAATAATTAGCAAATTATTATTTACAAATAACTCCCCAATTTGCGAGGGTGAAACACACTGTTCTCAACCTTCTTGATTAATTTTCTCCTGCAAATTTTACATCTCCATATCCTCCCCACATGCCAATCCTGTCCAGAACAAACATTAAGATGTCCCAGTCTCCCCCTCAACCTCAGTGCAACTCCTGAATAAACCATCGTTTGCGCCTTTTTAAAATTCTGAACACGTTTCAAGTCCCTTCTTACCACGTGTCCATTGCAAAATAATTGAACTTGAGATGTTTAACTTGTTCTCTGTACAGAATCTGAAAGATGGGAAGATAGCGTATGGTGATCACGTCATTGGCTCGTAATCTAGATCCACAGAATAATAATCTGTTTATATCGACTTGCCTGATGCCCATTAGAGAAGGCAGTGAATCATACTTCCCTGGTCATGTCTCTGTTTAACTGCAAATATACAGCAGTTTGTTTTATTATTTACTGTCCTGTGGAACAGCTGAACCAACCACTCAGTGCAAGGTCTGTACAACATGCTGGCCTGACCAGGGCTGCACACATCCCGTGAGGGAAGAACAAAAATGAAGGCAAATCGCTTCCTTTGCCTATTTCCCATAATCCAACAGCTGATCTCCATTCAAGAAGGTGACCATTCACTGTTTCAGGTGCATTCTTTGTGATTGAGTCTCTCCACGAGAGTGGTATCCAACTCGATAGGCACCTCTAGTGCTGGCTTTATTGATGCTGACCTACAGATGTAAGGATGTTTTACATTCCACGTCAGTGGCAATGGATTGTAAACGAATGGTTTCCTTTGTCACATGAAGGAAATGGAGCCAGCTAATTGATGGAAAGGATTTATAGCGATGAAACCTGAGAGTGTTGTTGCGGCAGTATTTGGAGCATTGTGGACAGATTTTCTTTCCTTTATATGGAGTGATCTCCTTAACACAGAGAGGGTGAAGAGGAGTTCCACCAGATTAATCCCTGGGATAATGGCATCATTAGGATTGAGTAAAGTTTGATCTGGAGTGCTTTCAGAGAATAAGAGGTGATTGCATGGAACGCTGAGCTGGATGGGCAATCACTAAATATATTCTAAACAGATAATGAGAAGGTGATAAATTCCATGTCTGCTGTTTCACTCAGGATGCATGATTCTGGATAGTTTAAGTGTCTGTAAGGATGTTACGCCCACACACCCCAACCTCCACTCCCCACGGTGATTGAGAGAGACAGAGAGATCTAGGATTCGAATAAACTATCACCACATTAATATAGTGCAGTTAGTGTGTGATCCTGCACTGAATGTCATACTATCCACCACCCTGACAGCAGCCACAATACCTTCATTCTAAAACAGTTAACTATTCCCAACAGCTTCTGACATTCATGAAGAACATGAATCCATCTTCTCAGAGAAGTCTATAAGACACAGGAGCAGAAGTTAGGCCAGTTAGCCTGTCGAGTCTGCCCATCATTCAATCATCGCTGATAGGTTTCTCAAATCAATTCTCCAGCCTTCTCCTCGTAATTCGTCATCCCCTGGATAATCAAGAACCTATCTAAAGCAGTCTCAAATATACTTAATGACCTGGCCCCCACTGCCTTCTGTGGCAATAAATTTTAAAGATTCGACATTCTCTGGTTAAATACATTTCTGCTTATCACCCTTTCATCTAAGTCTCTGCCCTCGAGCTCTCATCCAATGGAAACATCTTACCAACATAAACTCTGTCCACGTAATTCAGTACTCTGCGCTTCCATTACATTCCGTCTCATCCTTCTAAACTTTACTGAGGATAGACCCAGAGCCCACAAACATTCATCATACGATAATATTTTCATTCCTATGACCATTCTCGTGAAAATATTCTGCACAGGGTCCAGAGCCACTACATCCTTCCTGAGATATGAGGCTCAAAATTTAGCACAATGCTCCAAATGTGGTCTGGCCAGAGACTTATACAACCTGTTTTATATACAATTCCTCTTGTAATAAATGCCATCGGTAATAAATGCAATTGCACTCCTGACTACTGACTCAATCTGCAAGCTTACTTTGGGAGAACCCTGTACTAGAATTCCCAAGTCCCCTTGCACTTCAGATTTCTAAATTTTCTCCTCATTTAAAAAATAGACCATGCCTCTATTTTTCATGCCAAAGTGCATAGCCACAAACTTTCCAACGTTGGAATGCATCTGCCAATGTCCTTCTTCAGCCTCTCCGCCTCCTCAATACGACCAGTCCATCTGCCAATTTACTATCGTCTGCAAACTTAGCCAGAGTACACTCAGTTCCATCATCTACATTGTTAACGTAACAAGTAAAAAGTTATGATTCCAACACTGAGCCTTGTAGAACACCTCTTGTCACTGACTGCCATCCTGAGAAGGACTATTTCATCCCCACTCTCTGCTTTCTTCCAGACAACAAGCTTCCATTCATGCCGCTACTTTACCTCAAACACCACGGACCCTTATCATACTCAGTCATCTCCTGTGTGACACTTTGTCAAATGCCTTCTTGAAATCCAGGTGGATAACATCCATTGGCTGTGCTTGGTCAAGCCTGCTCATTTCCTCTTCAAATAATTCCAACAGATTTGTCAGGCATGACCTTCCCTTGATGAAGTGATTTTGTCCCATTTTACCAAACATTTCCAACTATTCAGAAGTCTCATCCTTCACAATGGATTCCAGGATCATACCCACGACTGAAGTTAAGCCATTAATTGTGGATTTTTTTTTGTCTTTTTCCTCACTCCCTTGTTACAATGGGGTGTCACGTTAGTGGGTTTCCAGTGCTTTGGTATTGTTCCTTACTGTAGTGATTCCTGAAAGATCACCACTATCCCCCCACATCTTCTTCAGCTATCTTCCTTATATCTCTGGGATGTAGTCCATCCGCTCCAGGATAATTAACCACCTGCTGGTCATTCAGCGTTTTCTAGCACGCTCTCCATGGTGGTGGCCAGCATACTCAGCTTGGCCCCTCACTATCTTGAATGTTAAGGTATTACTCGTATCTTCCTACGTGACCAAATTTTCCAGTTCCTCGGCCTATTCTTATTCACCACTACTACCTCTCCAGTATCATTTTCCCGCAGTCCATTGTCTACTTTTGCCTCTCTTTTGTACTTTATATATTGAAAGAAGCTCTTACAGACTTCCTTTATATTAGTGGCTGGCTTACCCCCATATTCAATAATCTCCCTCCTTATTTTATTTTGTTTGTTCTCCGTTTTGTCTTCGTAAGCTTCCCAATCCTCTGGTTTCCCACAGCCACTCGCCACATTATATGCATTCTCATTTGCTTCTATGCTGTCCCTGACTTCCCTAGTCAGCTATAGTTGCCTCATCCTCTCTCTATCATGCCGCTTTTTCCTCAAGATAAATCTCTGGTGCATCCTGAATTACTCCAAAAATCTCCTGTCATTGCTGTTCCACGGACCTTCCTTCTGGGCCTGTATCCCAGTTAATTCTACCCAGCTTCTCTCTCATGCCTCTGTAATTGGCTTTATTCAGCTATAATACCCATGATTCTAACTTCTTCATCTGAAATTGCAGAGTAAGTTAAATCATATTATGATCACTGCCTCCTGTGATTTCTTTCATCCAAAGCTCCCCTCATCTAGTCTTCCTGCACAAGCTGCTACAAAAAGCCATCTCATAGACATTCCACTAATTCATTTTCCTGCAAACCACTATCAAACCGAATTCCCATTCCACCTGCATAATGAAATCCCAGGTTATCACTGTAACGTTGCCTTTCCTACAGATCTTTCCCTCTCCTGATGTATCTTGCACCCCAGCTCCTGACTACTGTTTGGCGGCCTGTACATAACTCCAACTGCATTTTTTCACCTTTTTGATTCCCCAATTCTACCGACGCAGATTCTACACCATCTGATCTTAGTTCATTTCTTCTAATTTCTTCAATTCCATTTCTTACTAATGAGACAAATCTGTCTCTCTGCCCACCTGCTTATCATTTCGATAGGATGAATACCCTTGAATATTCAGCTCCAAATCCTGATCCTCTTGCAGTGGTGTCACTGTGATACCCTCCACGTCATCCCTGCCAATTTGTATATGAGTCACAAGCTTATTTATATTATTCCTTCTACTGCTTGCATTCCGAAATAACAGTGCAGTCCTGTATTTACCGTCCCTCTTCTCATTGTCATTTGCTTGTCCAGTTAGTACCTACACAAACCCTGGCCACTGACTCTTTCCCCTCCCACTCCAACTTCTTCTGCACCCCAGATGACATATCCTAAACTCAAGTACCAGGGAGATAGCAAAACCTTCAGGACGCTCAATCCTGGTCACAGAGAATATTATCTATGCCTCTAACTGTACTATCCGCAATTATCCATAATTGGGCATCACAATGACACAGCAATGCTGCCTCACAGTGATAGGGATTTGTGTTCAATTCCAATCTCTGCAAACTGTCTGTGTGGACTTTGTACATTTTTCCCGTGCCTGCATTGGGAGCATTAGGTATTTTCTCTCACCACAGTATGTCTCTGTATTTGCTTCGGATTTCTACAATCTACAGTATTTATTCTTTTATTTGATGGAGAAATGCTGCAAATGTGACAGCTTTTCCTAAAAGCAGCCGTGGTTCGCGGATTCCCCTGGGTATTTAGGAATCTGGCCCGGCCACATGTCTGAGTGCAGTGTCCCTGGATACTCATTCCATCTCTTTCAATCCCTCAGTCCATCGTCACTGCATGCAGCCTTTCCTTTGCCACCCCTGGGACTCGCCACACCCGTTGCCTGGCACTGGATACTCCCTTCGCAGGACTGTGCACAAAACGACACTGGGCACTTTCGACGCTGGGAATGCTGGGTAAAGAAACTTGCCATTGAAAGGAAATGAATATCAAAACTTCAATTTAATCGCAAAGCAGAGTAAACAGGCTGAATGACATCATCTGCTCTGACATTGTGTAGTCTTCTGTTTATCCTCGTCAATCTGCAAATATGTCTACCTTGTCAATCAGATTTGGTGGAGGTGAGAGATATCAGATCCTATTGCCATTGGACTGAGTCAGTGGGCTCCACCTTCCTGGGTAATGAAGTCACACTTCCGTTTTTTTATTGTCTCGTCTATCAACTTTAAAGAAAAGACCTTGCTGGAGTTGTGCTGAATTTTGGAGACGCTAGAATATTCACTTGCGAGTGAGATTAGGAATAGGAAGGGAGAACAGTTAAATACACGGCCAAAGAGCTGGTAGCACTTCTGATATGTTGATCATGGGGATTCCCGACTCGGTAGGATATACCCAAGGAGGGCGGGGTGGACTTGAACTGGCAGCAATATCTGATATGTGGATCATTGGGATTCCCGGGTTAGTAGGATATACACAAGAAGGATGCGATGGACCTGAACTGGCAGCAATCGCCGATATGTGGATCATTGGGATTCCCTTGTCGGTAGGACCTACACAAGAAGTACGGAATGGATCTGTACTGGCGGCAATCTCCTGGCAGGCAGGTTTGCTATTGTCTCTCAGGAGGGTTTAAAATAGTGTGGCACTGGGGAGTTGGAAGCAGAGCAGTAGGTCCACAATACAGTGACTGAGGAGGAATTGGAGACTAAAACCAGTGCATCAACAACAAAGACGCAGAGGGCACTGAACACAATGGGACTGGCAAGCTGAAGGGTTATTAGTTTAATGCGAGGAATCTGGCTTGTAGGATCCTGGAGATTGGATGAGTACACATAACTCCAATGTAAATATTACAGAGATTTCGTGAGAGAGGGACAAGAGAGCATTCAATCCAATGGGTACAGAAATATTTGCTGAATATGCAGTGAGTGGCTGGAGACAGTCGTTTAAAGTGAAATAATTATCCAGCACTCTATCGAAATCGGTCCATGTGTAATGCAATGTACAGATTGAAGTGACAAAGGAGGAAACTGGAATTGTCTGTCTACAATATTTTCTGCTTGACTGATAGTCTGTTGTAACCTCCTGTCACCGGAAAATAGCAGCAGAAAATACTTCTGGGAATCTCAAACCAAATATCAGGTCAGTGTGTGATGTGTTTGGCTGAAGTGTATTTATTTCAATGCAAGTATTATTATGGGTAAACAGATGAATTTAGAGCCTGAATGGGACTACGATGAGACTACGATGTTGCAAACATTATCGGGACTTGGTTGAGAAAGAGACAAGACTGGCTGCTCAACTTTCCAGGGTTTTGTTGTTTTAGATGAGATAAAGGGGTAACTAAAAGAGGCGGAGGAGTTGCATTACTAATCAGGGAGATTGTTACATCTGCACTTAGGGCTCATCGACTGAGGCAACATGAGGAGAGCTCAACAAATGATGGATGCATGTGTTAGGATTATACTGTAGTCCCTCCAACAGCCACCGAGAGATTGAGGAACAAATATGTCGGCCGATTATGGAAACGGGTATTAAAAACATAGTTGCCACAGTGAGTGACTTTAACATCCCCAATATTGACTAGGAATCCCTTAGAGAAAGAGGCTTAGAAAGGTAGAATTTCTTAAGTGCATCCAAGAAAGTTACTTGCAGCGGTATGGGGCTTGTCCAACACAGGAGGGGGCATACTGGACCTCGTATTAGAAAATGAGTCTGTCCAGGTGACTGACCATTCAGTAGAAGATCATTTTGCAAACAGTGATCACAATTCCCTCAGGTTTGAGATAGCTACGATCATGGAATAAGTCAGGACCTTGTGGAAGTAAATAAATTGGTGGAAGGCAAATCCACATCAGGCAGAAGCGAGGGGCTGTTAATTGGGAGGAGCTGCTATTAGGCAAATCCACATTGTGCATGGTGGAACTGTTTATTAAATCCTGATTTCACTATCGCCTGGTGAATGTCCTCCCAACTGCTCGAATGTCAGTCTATTTTGTTTGATCAGATGTTTACAGGACACTGCATGTCAGAAAACAGGAAGAGATAATGGATGATCGTGTACTGTGTCCTTCGCAGGACCAGCTTGTTTCGCCAG